>NC_069500.1:1281061900-1281389400 GCF_027579735.1 Bombina bombina
TGATGTGCTGAACTTGTCATAGCGCATGTCTGTTCAAAGGGTGTGAGATTTCTTGTAAGTGACTGTTTGAGAGGGTGGGTATGGAGAAAATGGTGAACTTGAGACTACCCCAATTTTTATGTAGTGTTATCTGGTGTATGCAACTATGTCCTCAAGCTATGTGCATCATGTGTATATGTTCATGCTAATAGCATGTGGGCTATGTAAATGCAAGCACCTATTTACCAGTCAGCACTCACTCTACTGTGCTTAACAAACAACAAAAGATCAGCTTTCATTAGATGGGCCCATCCTGTAAAGTGCAGGATGAATCCCAGTGACACCTGAGGCAGGCTAGTGACAACCTCCTAGAAGGAGATTTACTATCACTACCAGTTGTACTCCTGTACTTCCCTCTGTTTTATCCCCAGGTAATGGGTTTCAGATGGATAAGAGAACCCCTTTCAATCGATGTGTAGACAGGCACTTCCAGTTGCAACAACACTCCTTGCTGGAGACTAAACATAGCCTACGGAATCCTAGGAAAGTGGGAGGAATTAAAGCTGGGTGTTTTGATTACTTCTGTAGGACTGGACTTTCCCACATGGCTTTTATAAAATAGAATATGGCCGAAACAGCAGCAGCTAAAGGACCTGGTTTTGGCCATGATGTAGAGGGAGCTTTATATTGTGGTGACCCAAAAGTTAAAGATATGGGTTATGCTAAGAAACCTTCAGATATACTCCAGAACGTAATATGTGTTATGTCCTTATTTGAAAATGCAAGTTCTGCAGACTGCCATTTTCTGTCCATTGCTAAGCTAGCTCTCTGTAGCAGCAGCAGGTCCTCCCTTGAGAGATTTGCATGTGTCACTCTGCTGACTTAAAGGGACATGAGACCCAATTTTTTTCTTTCATGATTTAGATAGAGCAAGCAATTTTAATCAACTTTCTAATTTACTTATATTATCTAATTTGCTTCATTCTCTTGATATTCTTAGCTGGAAAGAATATCTAGATAGGCTCAGTAGCTGCTGATTGGTGGATGCACATAGATGCCTCGTGTGATTGGCTCACTCATGTGCATTGCTATTTCTTCAACAAAGTATATCTAAAGAATGAAGAAAATTACATAATAGAAGTAAACTGGAATGTTGTTTAAAATTATATTCTCTATCTGAATTATGAAAGAAAAATGTTGGGTTTATTGTCCCTTTAAGGAGTTTTTGTTTATTAATAACTACCTTATCATTCTCTGCTCCTGTTATTCACTCTAAAGAACCATTTTAACATGTTTATGTATTGGAGCAGTAACAACCAATGAGGTGGGGAAGCAAAAGATGTATAGGAGGGAAATGTTCCCTGTGTGGCTAATAGAGAGTCAACAGCTAATGTTTGTTGGGGATAATATAGTTGTTGGTAGGCAGTTGAAGGTGGTGGCATAGACATTTTTTTATGGCAGTAGAAGAGGTAGATAATGGGTACTTCTAAATGGGAGACTCCATTCTGTATGATTTTAATATTTTCTTTGTGAGTGGGATAATGTATTGTTATCACATATACTAAAATGTACATATTTCTCCACCCCACAAAGGAAACTACAACTGTCATGGCTTACTTTATATAACTCTTATGCTGCAAAGTCCTCCTGGGGTACCTTCCTCCTTTCTAAAGCCCACTTTCTGATGAGACTTGTCAGGTATTTTTATTTAAAAAATTATTGAAATTATCATTAAAGAACTGATAAAATCAACAATGATCTGTGGTTGTAAAAAAAATAAAATAAAAAATTAGAATGTAATATAATATACTTAATTGTATAAAACATTGCTCAACCTACAAAATTATTCATTTTTTTATAGCAATTCTGTTATTATTATGGGACAGCAGTAATACTTAATATTATAAAATATTTATTTGATATGATATCAGTTGATGATGTAAAGTAACATTTAATCTTTCTAAGTAGTAAAAGTGACCTGCTATTGTACATGGCGTGTTGCACAGCTTTAGGTAAACTCCAATATTAGCAATTTTATTGACAATTAGCAAGTTCTCCAAGGCATCACATTCTATTTTCTTAACAGTCAACACCAATCTAATTTTTCCTTAAATGCTAATACGAGTGATTAAAAATAACATTAATTGAAATACTGCAGGGGCTGTGCAATTTTATTATTTTAACCTCATGGCAACACAAATTTATAGCACTAATTACTGAACTGCCCTTTGTATTATAAATCTTTGGCAAGTAAACTTGGCCCTTGAAAACTAGTACTGAGATACAGATGGTGACTTTTCTTCAGTAAGTCAGCATGCCAACATCACAAATGTTTATTACTCCAAACAACTAGACATATATAGCTTCTTATACGTATAACATTTGTTGGCTTTTTTGCATTCACAATTATTTGTGAACTGAAATGCCTACAAGGGTAAACGGAGAAATCATGAAGGATGTACACAGGAAGAGTAAATTGTTAGAGGACAATATGGAAACCTGAATTTCCTATTTAAAAACACAACTATACATTATATATATATATATATATATATATATATATATATATATATATATATATATATATATATATATATAGATAGATAGATAGATAGAAAAAACTAATTAAGTATGGGGTGCACAGGGGCATATATAATATTAAAAAAAAATTATTAAGTGAAGAAAAATAGAACAAGAAAAGAAAAAGAACAAAGAATGAAAATAACATTGTGCCCTAGCCAGCACTATCCATAAAATCAAGTAAATTTCAAAAGACAAATGAAACAAAGAGCACAAAAGAATGTCTTTTTAGAAAAAGGATATGTCCAAGGTTAGTCCCATATGTATACACTCTACTGTGATCAAGCTGTGAAAGAGTGATACGTGAGAGCCCATGTACACTTGACTGTGATCAAGCCGTGAGAAAGTGATGAATGAATGCCAATATGCTTACCGAACTTAACCTCAATCCTATGAGGTAAGTGTGGCATTCAGTCAGGAATCGGGACCAGAATTATGTCCCTACCTACCTTACGCGTTTCGAAGTTTAAAAGGTACTTCTTCATCAGAGGTAATTACCTCTGATGAAGTACCTTTTAAACTTCGGAACGCGTAAGGTTATTGATCAATAGGTGTTTTTTAGTATCCAGGTTACTTACTACCTTTTACCTGTTTTTATTTTCATTTGTCGTTGAGCGTATCTCCATTGTATTGTATTTTATTGATGTTCACAGTTACTGGCCTACACACTGCACAAGTCTGTATTTTCATTGTTCTATGATGTATATCTTACCTCATATCAGATTGAGGTCGCACTGTGTGAGTAGCTAGAAACAAAGTACTATAATAAACACCAATTTTTTTACGGTTATGTGAATCATTTTTACTTTCTACATAAATCTCATGGGACGGAGTTGACTTGTGATAAGGGACTCTCCTCCTACCTATATATAAATGAGTTACAAAGTCTTTAACAAAAAAAGAGTGCTTTATCCCTGAAAATATTTAGGAAAATTTCTCACCGGATAATACAGGAACAATTTTTAGCCATTCATACTTTATCTTTATTGGTTTAACTATTCAATCATACACGTTTAAAAACATTTAAACTCTCTAGATATAAATATATAGCATAGATGTGTGAAAAATACCTCTGAGAATCATGTATCTATATGTGAAACATTGTACTTGGTTTGTATAATATCAAGCAGTCAGATACAAACATTATCTTTTGTAGCTGGCTATTAATAAAGTCAGAAATAATGCTGTAACAAGAGAACCTGTTAATATGTGGGATGTTAGATTGTTAGATTAAAGCTATCTAGCTAATACTCTATCTGTAATTATAAAGTCCTTGCTTGCACGCTCCTCCTACCATCTGACAAGACGCGACTACGACAAGACCGGAGGTAGGGACATAATTCTGGTCCCGATTCCTGACTGAATGCCACACTTACCTCATAGGATTGAGGTTAAGTTCGGTAAGCATATGTTAGAAACTATCCATAAACGCTATACCTTTAAGGATTCAGTGTATACTGATTCCCACCAGCCTATTTAAGGCTCCTCCTTACTTAGCACATTGCTAGGTTATTTGTTTAGTGAGTGAGACGTCTTGAGCTGACTCCCATTCCTCTAGCCTGCTAGTGTGTGCCTAGCCTGCTCATACCTACAGCAGATCCTCTCTGCACTCTTCTCCTCTGCAGAAATACAACAAACAAACGCTGGTAACCTTACCCGGTACAAACCGACTTTGTGTGTAGTGACGTCATCGAGTGCAGACTTCACCTGCTGGATTCAGGATTACCACGGAGCTCTCCGCTTCCTACAAAGTGTGGTATTTCAGTATATTTTATGTACAGATGCCGAACACAAGTATTAAGTTTGTCTACACAGTTCTTACTAACAGCTGTTTTAAAATCTAACACACTTCGTACTTAAGTATTGCAAGGACTGACATACAAATCTATGACAAAGCGCTGTTTACTATTTTGGGCATCTGCAATGTTAATCAACTGTGCAAGCTTTAAAGACTGTTTCACTAAATGCTGTTTACTCACAGACTTTTGCTACTCTAACCAATTGTGCTAGCTATATGGACTGTTTCATTAAAAGCGGATCATTTATTGGGAGATATTTATCAAAGGTATGTCGGACCTGATCTGACAGTGCGGATCAGGTCCGACATACCTCGCTGAATGCGGAGAGCAATACGCTCTCCGTATTCAGCATTGCACCAGCAGCTCTTGTGAGCTGCTGGTGCAACGCCGCCCCCTGCAGATTCACGGCCGGCCAGCAGGGGGGTGTCAATCAACCTGATCGTACTCGAGCTCAGAGCAGGCGGATAGGTTATGTAGCAGCGGTCTTTAGAGTGCAGACTCACCAGAAACATGGGGCGTCAAGCTCCATTCGAAGCTTGATAGATATGCCCCACAGACTTTTGAAACACTAAACAATTGTGCAAGCTTTAAAGACTGTTACACTGAAATGCTGTTTATTCACAGACTATGCTACACTAACCAAACAACTACTACATAACCATTTGTGTTCCGGAATTAAACCTGTCTCAAATCAGCTTGCTATTACTCATACTAACCTATATATATATCAATAGCATATCAAATAATATCTACATCATTCAAAAGACTTATATATACACCTGTCTTGAATTACTAGCTGTAATGATTTTATTTGGGGGGTTGGTTGTGTGGGTGGTGGGTTTTACTGTTGGGGGGTTATTGGTATTTTTTTTTTCAGGTAAAAGAGCCGGTTTCTTTGGGGCAATGCCCCGCAAAAGGCCCTTTTAAGGGCTATTGGTAGTTTAGTTTAGGCTAGGTTTTTTTTATTTTGGGGGGACTTTTTTATTTTAATAGGGCTATTAGATTAGGTGTAATTAGTTTAAATATCTGATAATTTATTTTTTATTTTGTGCTATTTAGTGTTTGTTTTTTTTGTAATTTAGTTAATTGAATTTAATGAATGTAATTTATTTAATTGTAGTGTAAGGTTAGGTGTTAGTGTAAGACAGGTTAGGTTTTATTTTACAGGTAAAATTGTATTTATTTTAGCTAGGTAGTTAGTAAATAGTTAATAACTATTTAGTAACTATTCTACCTAGTTAAAATAATTACAAACTTAGCTGTGAAATAAAAATAAAACCTAATTATAGCTTAGGGTATATTTTACAGGTAAGTATTTAGTTTTAAATAGGAATTATTTAGTTATTAATAGTAGGTTTAGGGGTTTATAACTTTATTATAGTGGCAGCGATTTTGGGGGCAGCAGATTAGGGGTTAATAACAGTAATGTAGGTTGCAGCGATGTTAGGGACAGCAGATTAGGGGTTAATAAGTGTATGTAGGTGGCAACGACATTGGGGCAGCAGATTAGGGGTTAATAAGTGTAGGTAGGTGGCGGCGACATTGGGGCGGCAGATTAGGGGTTAATAAGTGTAGGTAGGTGGCGGCGACGAAGAGAGAGAGAAAGAGAAGGGGGAAGAGAGGGAGCAAAATAGAGGGGGGAGAGAGAGCAAAAGAGGCGGAGCGAGAGAGCGCAAAAGAGAGGGGGAGAGAGCACAAAAGAGAGGGGGAGAGAGCGCAAAAGAGAGGGGGAGAGAGCACAAAAGAGAAGGGGAGAGAGAGCAAACAAGAAGGGGGAGAGAGAGAGCAAAACAGAGGGGGGAGAGAAAGCGCACAAAAAAGAGAGGGGGAGAGAGCGCAAAAGAGAGGGGGAGAGAGCACAAAAGAGAGGGGGAGAGAGAGAGCAAGGGGTGGGACTGCTGTACTGCAAAAAATGGCCCGTGTGAACGGGCTTTAGGACTAGTATCTCCATAATTCATTAAAGTACTACTAATTGTTACCAAAAAAATAACCAATCCACAGGAGCTTGAGAACCTCGTGTGAGGGAGTAACCTCTGCTCCTCTATAAAATTAAGATTATTATGCATTTGTATTATTGAGTGATAGGTTTGCCATGCTTTATATATTTATATATAAAGACAATGGGAAAGTATTATAAAAAGGAATAAAAACAGTATAGAAGATGCATGTGATGACATTGTCCTAAAAATGATATGCAATGCAATAATAATTTTTGGCATTCCAACATTAGATACACAACACAATAGATACAAATACACTTTATTAACCTCAGTCTGATTTAAAATAACCTGATGTGTTACATTTGTTTGAAAAAATTCTACTTTTGCCATATAAAGTATTAATGGAATATTAAACAGAATCAACTGAATTTGCCAATCCATTTCTCTTCACAACCTGTTCATATTGAATCGCTGAAAAATAAGGGGTCCTCGGAAGGTTGGTATTTTCAAAATCCACATGGAAGAGCCCAAACCTCACACTGTAGCCACTTGCCCACTCAAAGTTGTCAAGAAGAGACCAAACAAAATATCCTTTAAGATCGACTCCATCCAACTTGATTGCTGTTAAAAAATAAAATAAAATCAATATGTATACAGAATATTTGATAAAATAGTATTTCTGCTTAAAACTATTTTTTTAGTTGCTTCCATTTTTTGCAATATATATTCAGTTTCTTACATAAGGTCTTGATTTATTTTTTCCTCAGAAAAATAGTATGAAGAATATTTTTCCAACAGCACATTACACCAGAAAGAAAGTTTCCCATACATATGAATAGATAACAAGTTGAAATATGTATCCCATCTGTGCACCTCTTTCCAGGCCATCATTTTATGTTTAAAGGGACAGTCTACGACAGAATTTCTATTTTTTAAAAAGATCGATAATCCCTTTATTACCCATTCCCCAGTTATGCATAACCAACACTGTTATGCTTAAACACTTTTTACCTCTGTAATAACCTTGGTTCTATGCCTCTCCAGAGTGTCCTCTAATCTTAGTTATTTTGACAAAATTGCATTTTAGTCAATCAGTGCTGACTCTCAAATAACTCCACGGGAGTGAGCACAGTGCTATATATATATATATATATATATATATATATATATATATATATATATATATATATACCCACAACAGGTGCACTCACTGTTACTTAGATCATCCGCCAGGCTGGGGATTGCACGACGTGTAATAGCATGATAACAGGGATGTTCTTTCACCACCCACATACTGGTAGAAAGTACAAGATCTTGCATAGATTATCATGCATGAGCACCCACGTGATCTACATACTGATGTGTCCATGCTCATTGATGTACGTGGGCAAGACCTCTACCATGTTCCGTGAGAGGATGGCTAATCATCGCCATGCAATTAGACAAGCGATAGATAAGAAATCAACTGACTAACCCGTTGCCCGACATTTCCTCCAGGCAGGACATACAGCGGCTAGTCTGAGGACTATGCTTATTGATCACGTGCCCCCCCTACGGAGGGGGGGGAGACAGAAATACAAAGTTATTACATGTTGGGACCTCCTGGATCTACCGCCTGGATACGGTGGCTCCGAAGGGACTAAATATACAATTGGACTTTAATGTCTTTCTTTGAATGGGATGTCTATGATTTATCGGTCTAGGGCATCGATATCAAAAGGATAGACTTGTCCTTGTTACGTATATACAAAGTCTCTGAATCAACTGTTTTTAAAACATTGCTGTGGCCTAAATAATGTTTCTCACTATACTCCACTAGACATGAATAACTGATATGGGTTACTAATGATTGCAATTTGATGCATGTATTTATTCAAAATACTTGATATGAATGGAGATTACTGCTTTAGCCATTAATGATAATAATGGTTCTTATGTTAGGTAATACATTTGAAAGTTAGTGTGTTTTGAGAATCAATTGCAGCTTTAATGACACAGGTACCAGATCCATTTGGGATCTTAGTTAGTATGATGATAATGTTTTTAAAATATTTGTATATATAGGGTTTTTCACTATGGTGATTAGAAATATTGGTACTTGTATTAGTTAGTCCGATGCCATCGGAACTACCGCCACCCTGACATGCGCATTGAGTAGAGATGTTATGCGTGATAGATGCGTAAGCGTCATCGCGTGTGTTGATATATGGAAATTAGCCATGTGGCCAGTGCAAGGCCGGGCATGCGCGTTCGGGGGCGGCTTCCGATACACCGGAAGTGACAGAGACACATTACGGGTACTTATAGGTGAGTAGTTTTGAGTTAGGTTAGGAACTTTTTCTTGGGACGGATATGTTTTAAATGCCCATTGACAAAGATACCAACTGGTATCGAAACGTTTGGGGGAATTTTCGAATGATGTTGTAAGTTGAAATAAAATAAATTTTGCAAAGACTGGAGAGTTGATTGATATCACTATATATATATATATATATATATATATATATATATGGCACACATGAACTAGCACTGTCTAACTGTGAAAAACTTCCAAAAATGCACTGAGATAAGCAGCGGCTTCAATGGCTTAGAAATCAATTTATGAGGCTGATTTATCATCGGTCTGTCCGACATGATCCGCTCAGTGGATCATGTCCGACAGCATACTCTGTCGCCATTTATCATTGCACAAGCAGTTTATCTTTTAACAAAGAATGCACAGAGAACAAAGAAATTTTGATGATAAAAACATAATTTATGTAAGAACTTACCTGATAAATTATTTTTTTTTTCATATTGGCAAGAGTCCATGAGCTAGAGATGTATGGGATATACAATCCTACCAGGAGGGGCAAAGTTTCCCAAACCTCAAAATGCCTATAAATACACCCCTCACCACACCCAAAATTCAGTTTAACGAATAGCCAAGTAGTGGGCTGATAAAGAAAGGAGTAAAAAGCATCAACAAAGGAATTTGGAAATAATTGTGCTTTATACAAAAAAATCATAACCACCATAAAAAGGGGTGGGCCTCATGGACTCTTGCAAATATGAAAGAAATTAATTTATCAGGTAAGTTCTTACATAAATTATGTTTTCTTTCATGTAATTGGCAAGAGTCCATGAGCTAGTGACGTATGGGATAGCAATACCCAAGAAGTGGAAATCCACGCAAGAGTCACTAGAGAGGGAGGGACAAAATAAAAACAGCCATTTCGCTGAAAAAAATTAATCCATAACCCAAATATAAGTTTATTCTCATAAATAAAAGGAAAAATATATAATATATATAAGCAGGTAACACCAAGGAAGTGTTAACACATCCACTGCTTTCGCCTGAGGATCCCTGGACCTGGACAGGTACCAGGGAAGTTTCTTGTTTAGATGAGATGCCATCAAATCTATTTCTGGAAGACCCCACATCTGAACAATTTGAGAAAACACATCTGGGTGGAGAGACCACTCTCCCGGATGTAAAGTCTGACGACTGAGATAATCCACTTCCCAATTGTCTATACCTGGGATATGAACCACAGAAATTAGACAGGAGCTGGATACCTCCCAAACAAGTATCTGAGATACTTGTTTCATAGCTTGAGGACTGTGAGTCCCACCCTGATGATTGACATATGCTACAGTTGTGATATTGTCTGTCTGAAAACAAATGAACTGTTCTCTCTTCAATAGAGGCCAAAATTGAAAAGTGCTGAGAATCGCACAGAGTTCCAAAATATTTATTGGTAATCTCACCTCTTGAGATTTCCAAACCCCTTGTGCTGTCAGAGATCCCCAAACAGCTCCCCAACCTGAAAGACTCGCATCTATTGTGATCACAGTCCAGGTTGGATGATCGAAAGATGCCCCTAGAACAATACGATGGTTATCTAACCACCAAATCAGAGACAGTCGAACATTGGGATTTAAGGATATTAATTGTGATATCCTTGTATAATCCCTGCACCATTGGTTCAGCATACAAAGCTGGAGAGGTCTCATATGAAAACGAGCAAAGGGGATTGCGTCCGATGCTGCAGTCATGAGACCTAAAACTTCCATGCACATAGCTACTGGGAATGACTGAGACTGAAGGTTCCGACAGGCTGTAACCAATTTCAAATGTCTCTTGTCCGACACTGAATCTATCTGGAAACCAAAAAAGGTTACCCTTGTCTGAGGAATCAAATAACTTTTTGGTAAATTGATCCTCCAACCATGTTTTTAAAGAAACAACACTAGTTGATTCGTGTGAGATTCTGCAGAACGTAAAGACTGAGCAAGTACCAAGATATTGTCCAAATAAGGAAACACCACAATACCCCACTCTCTGATTACAGAGAGTAGGGCACCGAGAATCTTTGAAAAGATTCTTGGAGCTGTCGCTAGACCAAAAGGAAGAGCAACAAATTGGTAATGCTTGTCTAGAAAAGAGAATCTCAGGAATTGATAGTGATCTGGATGAATCGGAATATGAAGATATGCATCCTGAAAGTCTATTGTGGACATATAATGCCCTTGCTGAACAAAAGGCAGAATAGTCATTATAGTCACCATTTTGAAAGTTGGTACTCTTACATATCGATTCAAAATTTTTAGATCCAAAACAGGTATGAATGAATTTTCTTTCTTTGGGTCAATGAATAGATTTGAATAAAACCCCAGACCCTGTTCCTGAAACGGAACTGGCATGATTACCCCTGATAACTCCAGGTGTAAAACACACTTCAGGAAAGCCTGAGCCTTTACTGGGTTTGCAGGGATGCGTGAGAGAAAAAATCTTCTCACAGGCGGTCTTACTCTGAATCCTATTCTGTACCCCTGAGACACAATACTCTGAATCCATTGATTTTGGACCAAATTGATCCAAACATCTTTGAAAAATCTTAATCTGCCCCCTACCAGCTGAGCTAGAATGAGGGCCGCACCTTCATGCGGACTTGGGGGCTGGCTTTGATCTCTTAAATGGCTTGAATGTATTTCAATTCGAGAAAGGCTTCCAGTTGGAAACAGATTCCTTGGGGGAGGGATTAGGTTTCTGTTCCTTATTTTGTCGAAAGGAACGAAAACGGTTAGATTTACCCTTAGGTCTTTTATCCTGAGGCAAAAAAAACTCCCTTCCCCACCCAGTAACAGTTGAAATTATTTAATCCAACTGAGAACCAAATAACTTATTACCTTGGAAAGAAAGAGATAGCAATCTGGACTTAGAAGTCATGTCAGCATTCCAAGATTTAAGCCACAAGGCTCTTCTAGCTAAAATAGCTAAAGACATAGATTTAACATCAATTTTGATGATATCAAAAATGGCATCACAAAGAAAATTATTAGCATGTGGAATCAAGTTAACAATGCTAGACAAATCATGATCCGATACTTGTTGCGCTAACGTTTCCAAACAAAAAGTTGAAGCAGTTGCAACATCAGCCAAATAAATTGCAGGCCTGAGAAGATGAACTGAATATAAATAGGCTTTCCTTAGATAAGATTCAAGTTTCCTATCTAAAGGATCTTTAAAAGAAGTACTATCTTCCATAGGAATAGTAGTACGTTTAGCAAAAGTAGAGATAGCCCCATCAACCTTGGGGATCTTTTTCCAAAACTCTAAAGAAGCAGCTGGCAAAGGATACAATTTTTTAAACCTTGAAGAAGGAATAAAAGAAGTACCAGGCCTATTCCATTCCTTAGAAATCATATCAGAAATAGTGTCAGGAACTGGAAAAACCCTCTAGAATAACCACAGAAGGTTTATAAACAGAATTTGAACTTTTACTAGTTTTAATATCAAGAGGACTAGTTTCCTCCATATCCAATTTAATCAACATTTCTTTTAACAAAATACGAATATACTCCATTTTAAATAAATAAGATTTGTCAGTGTCAATATCTGAGGCAGGATCTTCTGAACCAGATAGATCCCCATCAGAGAAGGATAAATCAGCATGTTGCCGGTCATTTGAAATTTCATCAACTTTATGAGAAGTTTTAAAAGACCTTTTATGTTCATTAGAAGGCTGGATGGCAGACAAAGCCTTCTGAATGGAGTCAGAAATAAATTCTTTTAAATTTACAGGTATATCTTGTGCATTAGATGTTGAGGGAACAGCAACAGGTAATGAACTACTACTGATGGATACATTCTCTGCATGTAAAAGTTTATCATGACAACTATTACAAACCACAACAAGAGATAAAACCTCCACAAGTTTACAACAAATGCACTTAGCTATGGTAGAAATGTTATCAGGCAGCAGGGTTCCAACAGTGATTTCTGACACAGGATCAGATTGAGACATCTTGCAAATGTAAGAGAAAAAAACAACATATAAAGCAAAATGATCAATTTCCTTATATGGCAGTTTCAGGAATGGGAAAAAATGCAAACATCCTAGCCCTCCGATAGAGAAAATAGGCAAGAGGCATATAGGAATGGGGTCTTAAATAATGAAAAATATTTGGCGCCAAGTATGACGCACAACAAACAAAAAAATATTTTTTGGCGCCAAAAAACATCCGTAAATGACATACTCGCGTCACAGATGACGCAACCTTGCGAAGGACTCTGCATCGACTAAGACGCCATAAATGACGACAAACGTAACTTTGCGCCAAAAAAATCTTGCGCCAAAAATGACGCAATCAATTTTGGCATTTTGCGCCCTCGCAAGCCTAATTCTGCCCACGAATTTAAAAGACAGTCAGTTTGAAAAAGAGACTAAAGCCCAGGTAAGAAATAATTTTTCCTAAAAAAAGCATTTCCCAGATATGAAACTGACAGTCTGCAAAAGGAAATATACTGAAAACCTGAATCATGGCAAATATAAGTACAATACATATATGTAGAACTTTATATAAATACATAAAGTGCCAAACCATGTCTTAAGTAATGAAAACATACTTACCAAAAGACACCCATCCACATATAGCAGATAGCCAAACCAGTACTGAAACGGTTATCAGTAGAGGTAATGGAATATGAGAGTATATCGTCGATCTGAAAAGGGAGGTAGGAGATGAATCTCTACAACCGATAACAGAGAACCTATAAAATAAATCCCCCGTGAGGAAAACCATTGCATTCAATAGGTGATGCTCCCTTCACATCCCTCTGACATTCACTGTACTCTGAGAGGAATCGGGCTTCAAAATGCTGAGAAGCGCATGTCAACGTAGAAATCTTAGCACAAACTTACTTCACCACCTCCATAGGAGGCAAAGTTTGTAAAACTGAATTGTGGGTGTGGTGAGGGGTGTATTTATAGGCATTTTGAGGTTTGGGAAACTTTGCCTCTCCAGGTAGGATTGTATATCTCATACGTCACTAGCTCATGGACTCTATCTGAATCTGAAAATTTGATTTTGACTTGACTGTCCCTTTAAGTGTTGAAAGAAGTAGAGGAAAAAATGAAAAGCACCCCCTCTCCAGCAGACTAATTACACAGAGAATTGCTAGACACGCCATCATGTGTTACAAAATTAAACTCTTGGAAGAATAAAGAAGGTTAAAAATTAGCTAGATTTTTACAAAAATCTTGTGAAACAGTTTGCAAACATGGGATAAAGTTATCAAATGTATTGCTAAAGAAATCTGAATGCTTACTAAAAATATAAAAACCCTTTTGTAGCTAACAGACATACACCAAAAGCATCTTGCAAAAACATAAATTATGCTTACCGGATAATTTAATTTCCACTGCTTCATTAATTACTTGTGGGAAATAAGAACCTGGCCACCAGGAGGAGGCAAAGACACCCCAGCCAAAGGCTTAAATACCGCCCCCACTCCCCTCATCCCTCAATCATTCTGCAAAGGGAACAAGGAACAGTAGGAGAAATATCACGGTATAAATGGTGCCAAAACAATAATATTAAATTTCGGTCTGCCCCCCGGAGCAAACGGCCTGGGACAGTGGACTCTCCCACAGATGGAAATGAAATTATCAGGTAAGCATAATTTATGTTTTCCATCTTAATGGTAGGAGAGTCCACTGCTTCATTCATTACTTGTGGGAACAAATACCCAAGCTCTAGAGGACAATGAATGAAAAAAGTGGAGGGTAAGATGAGGCAGACCCTATACTGAGGGCACCACAGCCTGCAGAACCTTTCTCCCAAAAACAGCTTCCACCGAAGCAAAGATATCAAATTTGTAAAATTTTGCAAAAGTATGTAAGGAAGACCAAGTAGCCACCTTACAAATCTGCTCCACAGTGGCCTTGTTCTTAAAGGCCCAGGAAGAGGCCACAACCCTAGTAGAGTGAGCCGTAATCCTCTAAGGAGGCTTATGTCCCGCTGTCTCATAGGCCAATTGGATAATGTTCCTCAACCAAAAGGACAGTGAAGTGGAAGAGGCCCTCTGCCCCCTATGCGTCCCTGAATACACCACAAACAAAGACATAGGGGCATATTTATAAAGCTGTCAACCGCAAAAACGCCGGAATTCTGCAGCGTAATTGTTCCAAGCTTGATCCGACCTAGTTATCAAAGCCTACAGACCGGCAAAAGTTGACATTTGTGATGTAACATACGATCTGCCAGTCTCAATCGACGCAAATCGATGCTTACGTCATTACAGATATTCCGAATACACATTCGGCTCTATTTGACCCCTTTTTCCATTTATCACATTTCTAACAGGTACGCTTGCAGCTATTCCGGCCCAGCATACCTGGTTTTCAATCCGCCACCCTGGAGGCCGCGGATGCCATAGAAATCAATGGGAGTCTGAAAGCACCGAAAGCTTATGCTGCCAGATATCCCATTGATTTCTATGGTTGAAAACAAGTAACGTTTACACCTAACACGCTAACATAAGCCCCGAGTCTAAACACCCCTAATCTGCCGCCTACGACATCGCCGCCACCTATATAATGTTATTAACTCCTATCTGCCGCTCCCAGACCCTGCCGCCACTAAATAAATGTATTAACCCCTAAACTTCTGGCCTCCCACATCACCACCAGTAACTAAACCTATTAACCCCTAAACCGCCAGCCCCCCACATCGCCATAAACTAAATTAAGCTATTAACCCCTAAACCTAACAAGCCGCTAACTTTAAATTAAAATTACAACATCCCTATTTAAAAAAAAAATGTAAACTTAGCTGTAGAATTAAAATAAACTATTTTTAAACTATTAACCTACCCTAACTATTATACTACAATTAAATTAAACTACCAATTAAATTAACTAAATTACATATTAAAAAACCCAACCCTACTCAAATTATTTAAATCTACTATTAAACATTATTAAAAATTACTAAATTACCAAAAAAATAAACGCTAAGTTACAAAAATTAAAAACACTAAATTATGAAAAGCAAACAAACCGCATTATCAAAAATAAAAAAGAATTACACCTAATCTAATAGCCCTATCAAAATAACCCCCCCCCCCCAAATAAAAACCCCTAGCCTACAATAAACTACCAATGGCCCTTAAAAGGGCCTTTTGTGGGGCATTGCCCCAAAGAAATCAGCTCTTTTATATGTAAAAAAATACAAACACCCCCAACAGTAAAACCCACCACCCAACCAACAGACCCCCCCAAATAAAAAACCTATCAAAAATAACCTCAACTCCCCATTGCCCTGAAAAGGGCATTTGTATGGGAATTGCCCTTAAAAGGGCATTTAGCTCTTTTACCTGCCCAGACCCTAATCTAAAAATAAAACCCACCCAAAAAAACTTGCCTTATCAGCATGAAAAACCAGGTAAGGGGGCTCATATTGCAAGGCCGCTAACTCAGAGACTCTGTGAGCCAATGCAATAGCCAGAAGAAATAGAACCTTCCAGGAGAGAATCTTAATGTCAAGCGCATGCACATCAAAACGCAGCCCTCTGCAAAACCTTAAGAACTAAGTTCAAGCTCCAAGGAGGAGCAGAAGGTCTAAATACCGGTCTGATTCTGGACAGAGCCTGAACAAAAGATTGAATATCAGGAAGCTCTGCTAGCTTATTGTGTAAAAGCAACGATAAGGCCGAAATCTGTCCCTTTAAGGAACTAGTGGCAAGGCCCTTATCCAGACCATCTTGAAGAAAAGAATCCTGGATACCCTCACCTTGTGCCAGGGATATCCACGTTCCTCACACCAGGATAAATAGGTCCTCCACACCTTATGATAGATGCGACGAGTGACCGGTTTCCTGGCCTGAATGAGAGTATCAATCACTCTCTCCGAGAACCTTCTCTTGGCCAAGACTTGATGTTCAATCTCCACGCAGTCAGCCTCAGAGAATCGAGATTTTGGTGGAGAAAGGGACCCTGAACTAGCAGATCTCTGCGACAGGGAAACCTCCATGGAGGAAACGACATTCCCACCAGATACGCAAACCATGTCTTCCGTGGTCACAACGGAGGAATCAGAATGGTCGAAGCTTGCTTCTGTTTGATGCGGGCCACCACTCGAAGGAGAGGTGGCAATGGTGGAAAAATGTAAATTAGGTTGAACTCCCAAGGTACCGCCAAAGCATCTATCAGCTCTGCCTGGATGCCATGAGATCTATCTCAGGCGTCCCCCATCTGATGCAGATCTCCGCAAACACCTCGGCATGGAGAGACCATTCCCCCGGATTAAATGATTGTCTGCTGAGGAAATCCGCTTCCCAGTTGTCCACACCCGGGATGTGGATCGCTGAGAGCGAACAGCTGTGAGTCTCTGCCCATTCCAGAATCCGATACACCTCCCTCATGGGTAGGGAGCTTCTCGTTCACCCCTGATGGTTTATGTACGCCACTGAGGTAATGTTGTCCAACTGGAATCTGATGAAATGGGACGACTCCAAGAGGGGTCAAGCCCTCAGAGCATTAAATATTGCTCGTAGTTCCAGGATATTTATCGGTAGGGTCGACTCCTCTTGAGTCCACCTGCACTGTGCCCTTCTGGCACCCCAAACAGCTCTCCATCCTGATAGACTTGCATCCGTGTTCATAATCTCCCAGGATGGTGTCAAGAAGGATGTCCCCTTGGACAGCTTCCCCGGATGGACCCACCAAGAGAGGGACTCCCTCGCTCGATTGTCCAGAGATACCTGTTGGTATAGGTCTGTGTGATCGCTGTTCCATTGTCTCAACATGCATAACTGCAGAGGCCTGAGATGGAACCTGGTGAAAGGAATGACATCTATGCTGGAAACCATGAGCCCAATCACCTCCATACACCTGGCTACAGATGGCCTTGAGGAGGCCTGAAGGGCAAGACAGCTGGATGCAATCTTGCAATGTCTCTGATCTGTCAAGAATGAATCTATGATCGTACCCAGGAACTCCACCCTGTTGCTGGGGACCAGAAAACGCTTTCCCTTGTTTATCTTCCATCCATGGGATCGAAGGAGAAGAAGAAGAGCCCTCGAATGGTCCTCCGCGAGACTGTGTATGGAGCCTGAACCAGGATATCGTCCAGATAAGGGGCCATTGCAATACACCTGGCTCTTGCTACTGCCAGCAGTGCTCCAAGAACCTTCGTAAAGACTCTTGGGGCAGTCGCCAGACCAAACGGTAGGGCAACAAACTGGAAGTGTTGGTCCAGAAAAGCGAATCTTTAGGAACCTGAAGTGGTCCTTGTGGATTGGCACGTAAAGGTAAGCATCCTTCAAGTCTATTGTCATCATAAATTGCCCCTCTTGAACTAGGGGCAGAATCGATCTGATTGTCTCCATTTTGAATGATGGAACTGACAGAAACTTATTTTGGCACTTTAGGTCCAGAATTGGGCGGAACATGCTCTCCTTTGGGACCACAAAAAGGTTTGAAAAGTACCCTAGACCCCTTTCTGCTAGCGGTACTGGAACTCTAGAAAGGCGTCTCTCTTCTCTGGACTTGAGGATAGGTTTGACAGGAGGAATCTGCCCCTGGGAGGATGAGTCTTGAACCCTATCCTGTAGCCCTGGGTGATAACCTCCAGAACCCAAGGATCCTGTATGTCTCTCATCCAAGCCTTTGCGAACAGAGATAGTCTGCCCCGTACATGATCCAGAGACAGATCGGGGCCGCCCCTTCATGCCGATTTTTGTCTCGGCAGGCTTCTTGCTCTGCTTGGACTTGTTCCAAGATTGAGCTGGCTTTCAAGATCCCTTGGACTGCTCGGTCTTCGCAGCAGGCTGCTGGCGTTGAGACTTGTTGAAACAAAAGGGACAAAAAGTAGAGCCCTTAGGCTTATTCATCTTATCCTGCGGAAGGAAAGCACCCTTGCCTCCCGTGACCGTGGATATGACAGAGTCCAGGCCTGGACCAAAAAGAACTATCACCTGAAACGGGAGGGATAGTAATCTAGACTTGGAAGTCATGTCAGAAGACCACGACTTTAACCACAGGGCCCTACGGGCTAGAGCAGAGAAACCTGATGTCTTAGCATTCAGGCGAATAATCTGCATACTTGCTTTAAAGATAAAAGAATTTGCAACCCTTAAGGCCTTAAAGGGACAGTCTAGGCCAAAATAAACTTTCATGACTCAGATAGAGCATGTCATTTAAAAAAAAAATTCCAATTTACTTTTATCACCAATTTTGCTTTGTTCTCTTGGTATTCTTAGTTGAAAGCTTAACCTAGAAGGTCCATATGCTAATTTCTTAGACCTTGAAGCCCACCTCTTTCAGATTGCATTTTCACCACTAGAGGGTATTAGTTCACATATTTCATATAGACAACACTGTGCTCGTGCACGTGAAGTAATCTGGGAGAAGGCACTGATTGGCTAGACTGCAAGTCTGTCAAAAGAACTGAAAAAAGGGGCAGTTTGCAGAGGCTTAGATACAAGATAATCACAGAGGTTAAAAGTATATTATTATAACTGTGTTGGTTATGCAAAACTGGGAAATGGGTAATAAAGGGATTATCTATCTTTTAAAACAATAAAAATTCTGGTGTAGACTGTCCCTTTAATATTTTCCTGAATCTCCTCGAGGGGAGTCTCCACCTCGACCATAGCTGACAGTGCATCACACCAGTAGGTAGCTGCTCCAGCCACCGCAGCGATAGCCGCTGCCGGTTGGAAAACAAACCCCCGTGAGTTAAAACCTCTTTCTCAACATGGATTCTAATTTTTTGTCCATGGGCTCTTTGACTGACGAACTAACCTTGAGGGGAATAGTCATCCGCTTAGCGAGCGTGGAGATAGCTCCATCCACCTTAAGAATGGCCCCCCATAGCTCAAGCTGTGAGTCCGGAATGGGGAACAGCTTTTTAAAAAAGGTAGAGGTAGAAAAGGACGAACCAAGTTTCTTCCACTCATTCTTAATAATAGTAGCAATCTTTACGGGAACTGGGAAGGTCTGAGGCACCACTCTGTCCTCGTAAACCCTATCTAGCTTATGGATCAAAGGTTCTTCCGGAAATTTTGGTTCCGGAACCTCCAAAGTTGCAAGCACCTTTTTCATTAAAAAGGGCAAATGCTCCATCTTAAACTTAAAATCAGGCTCCTCCGTAGCCGGAGGTCTAGCAGATGCCGATTCTGTCCCAGAGAGAGCGCCCACCGATGAGTCGTGGGCGTCATCATCAGATAATCTCTCAGAGACCTCCAACGGAGTAGATGACCCCTGGGACGGAAGGCTATGTGTTTCCCTTCCTTTGCACTTCGCAGGGCGTGGTAGGGCATGAAAGGCCGCAGAAACTGCTTCTTGCAACTGGGCAACGAAATCTGGCGGCCACGAGTGTGTAACTGGAGATGAATGTAGGGAACGCACCTCGCGGGACGGAAAACCCTCAAAGGTGGACGGCTCAGTAGTACTAAATATCTTATCTTTTTAGATATTGCAATTTTAGCAAAACATGTGGAACACAGTTGAGCAGGCGGATCAACCTGTACCTCCTCACAATAAACATAGGTATTAGCTTTAATTAAAGAGGGAGTAACCTCTAACATATCAGAGTCCTCCATAGCTTGCGCTTTAATATGGACTAGATAAAATAAATGGCACCTTTATACAGCCATGGCCGGGGCACTCACCACCTCCTAGGACCCGGACACAGGGAAACTGTTATGTCTCCCGCAGTTGCCGATCAGGAAAGTGGAAGTTGAAGAGGTGCACTCGGTCACATGGAGTGCCATGCAGGACGGCCCCTGCACTATAGAGAAAACGTGCCAAAAGAGGCTGCGTCGCTCTTCACCTGACCACACATTGCTGGAGCCGCATCTCACACATGATGCAGAATCAACACAATAAAGATATTATGCATAAATCCCCCCCTGTTCAATAATCACCTTGCCAGGGATATTAACCCCTTAATGACAACTGACGTACCAGGTACGTCATGCATTAACAAGCAGTTAATGACAATAGACGTACCTGGTACGTCAGTTGTCTAACACAGTGCTGGAAGCAATCACAATCGCTTCCAGCAGCTCTGAGGGTATTGCAGTGATGCCTCCATATGGAGGCATCCTGCAATACCCCTTTACAAGCCTCCGATGCAGAGAGAGCCACTCTGTGGCCCTCTCTGCACCGGAGTGTCGTTGGTGGGTGGGAGCAAGGCAGGGAGGTGGGTGGGCGGCCTGCCAAGGGCCTGTGATTTGGAGGGGGGCGGGATCGGAGGCCGGATCGGATGCGGCAGTGTCCGGGGGCGCGCACGGACGCGCGGGCGCGTGCACGTGGGCGGCGGGCGGGCGCGTGCACGGGGCGGGAGCGGGTGGGAACTGCTACACTACAGAAAAATGTAATTTCAAAATTGGGAGAAAAGGGTTTTTTTTTAATGCAATAAATGATCGAAGGGTTCTGGGGGGGGGGGGGGGGGGGAAGCTACACTACAGAAAATGGGAAAAAAGTCCAAAAAAACAATAAAAGCATATTTTTTTTAATAAACTGGGTACTGGCAGACAGCTGCCAGTACCCAAGATGGTGCCCATTAAGTTAGAGGGGGAGGGTTAGAGAACTGTTTGATGGGGGATCTGTGAGTTTGGGGGCTAAGGGGGGATTCTATACAGCAGCATATGTAAATATGCTATAAAAAAAACCAAAAAAACCAAATATACCTTTTTATCTTAGTACTGGCAGACTTTCTGCCAGTACTTAAGATGGCGGGAACAATTGTGGGGTGGGGAAGGGAATATAGCTGTTTGGGAGGGATCAGGGGGTCTGATGTTTCAGGTGGGAGGCTGATCTCTACACTAAAGCTAAAATTAACCCTGCAAGCTCCCTACAAGCTACCTAATTAACCCCTTTACTGCTAGCCATAATACAAGTGTGATGCGCAGCAGAATTTAGTGGCCTTCTAATTACCAAAAAGCGACGCCAAAGCCATATATGTCTGCTATTTCTGAACAAAGGGGATCCCAGAGAAGCATTTACAACCATTTGTGCCATAATTGCACAAGCTGTTTGTAAATAATTTCAGTAAGAAACCAAAAATTTAGAAAAATGTAAAAAAAAATTTTATTTGAACGTATTTGGCGGTGAAATGGTGGCATGAAATATACCAAAATGTGTCTTGATCAATACTTTGGGTTGTTTACTACACTACACTAAAGCTAAAATTACCCCAAAAATCTCCCTACATGCTCCCTAATAAACCCCTTCACTGCTGGGCATAATACAAGTATGTGTGCAGTGGCATTTAGCGGCCTTCTAATTACCAAAAAGCAATGCCAAAGCCATATATGTCTGCTATTTCTGAACAAAGGGGATGCCAGAGAAGCATTTACAACCATTTTTGCCATAATTGCACAAGCTGTTTGTAAACAATATCAGTGAGAAACCGAAAGTTTGTGAAAAAATTTGTGAAAAAGTGAACGATTTTTTGTATTTGATCGCATTTGGCGGTGAAATGGTGGCATGAAATATACCAAAATAGGCCTAGATCAATACTTTGGGATGTCTTCTAAAAAAAAACAGAATTTATGCTTACCTGATAAATTACTTTCTCCAACGGTGTGTCCGGTCCACGGCGTCATCCTTACTTGTGGGATATTCTCCTCCCCAACAGGAAATGGCAAAGAGCCCAGCAAAGCTGGCCATATAGTCCCTCCCAGGCTCCGCCTACCCCAGTCATTCGACCGACGGACAGGAGGAAATATATATAGGAGAAACCATATGGTAACGTGGTGACTGTAGTTAGAGAAAATAATTCATCAGACCTGATTAAAAAACCAGGGCGGGCCGTGGACCGGACACACCGTTGGAGAAAGTAATTTATCAGGTAAGCATAAATTCTGTTTTCTCCAACATAGGTGTGTCCGGTCCACGGCGTCATCCTTACTTGTGGGAACCAATACCAAAGCTTTAGGACACGGATGAAGGGAGGGAGCAAATCAGGTCACCTAAACGGAAGGCACCACGGCTTGCAAAACCTTTCTCCCAAAAATAGCCTCCGAAGAAGCAAAAGTATAAAATTTGTAAAATTTGGCAAAAGAGTGCAGTGAAGACCAAGTCGCTGCCTTACATATCTGGTCAACAGGAGCCTCGTTCTTGAAGGCCCATGTGGAAGCCACAGCCCTAGTGGAGCGAGCTGTGATACTTTCAGGAGGCTGCCGTCCGGCAGTCTCAAAATCCAATCTGATAATGCTTTTAAGCCAAAAGGAAAGAGAGGTAGAAGTTGCTTTTTTACCTCTCCTTTTACCAGAATAAACAACAAACGAAGAAGATGTTTGTCTGAAACCTTCAGTAACCTCTAAATAGAATTTTAGAGCACGGACTACATCCAAATTGTGTAACCAACGTTCCTTCTATGAAACTGGATTCGGACACAAAGAAGGCACAACTATCTCCTGGTTAATATTTTTGTTGGAAACAACCTTCGGAAGAAAACCAGGCTCAGTACGCAAAACCACCTTATCTGCATGGACCAGATAGAGCGGAGAACACTGCAGAGCAGATAACTCAGAAACTCTTCTAGAAGAAGAAATTGCAACCAAAAAACAAAAAACTTTCCGCGATAATAACTTAATATCTACGGAATGTAAGGGTTCAAACGGAACCCCTTGAAGAACTGAAAGAACTAGATTAAGACTCCAGGGAGGAGTCAAAGGTCTGTAAACAGGCTTGATTCTAACCAGAGCCTGAACAAACGCTTAAACGTCTGGCACAGCTGCCAGCCTTTTGTGAAGTAAGACAGATAAAGCAGAGATCTGTCCCTTCAGAGAACTTGCAGATAATCCTTTCTCCAAACCTTCTTGTAGAAAGGAAAGAATCTTAGGAATTTTTATCTTGTTCCATGGGAATCCTTTAGATTCACACCAACAGATATATTTTTTCCATATTTTATGGTAAATTTTTCTAGTTACAGGCTTTCTAGCCTGAATAAGAGTATCTATTACAGAATCTGAAAACCCACGCTTTGATAGAATCAAGCGTTCAATCTCCAAGCAGTTAGTTGGAGGGAAACCAGATTCGGATGTTCGAATGGACCCTGAACAAGAAGGTCCTGTCTCAAAGGTAGCTTCCATGGTGGAGCCGATGACATATTCACCAGGTCTGCATACCAAGTCCTGCGTGGCCACGCAGGAACTATCAAGATCACCGAAGCCCTCTCCTGATTGATCCTGGCTACCAGCCTGGGAATGAGAGGAAACGGTGGGAATACATAAGCTAGGTTGAAGATCCAAGGTGCTACTATTGTATCCACTAGAGTCGCCTTGGGATCCCTGGATTTGGACCCGTAACAAGGGACCTTGAAGTTCTGACGAGAAGCCATCAGATCCATGTCTGGAATGTCCCATAATTTAAACACCAAAAAAAACTCTTAGCCATCTCCGTGGAGATGTTGCCTGTGCAACGGCAAAGAGAATGACTGGGGTAGGCGGAGCCTGGGAGGGACTATATGGCCAGCTTTGCTGGGCTCTTTGCCATTTCCTGTTGGGGAGGAGAATATCCCACAAGTAAGGATGACGCCGTGGACCGGACACACCTATGTTGGAGAAAATATATACATGTCAAGGGATATTCAGAGATTCCTGAAAGATATCAGTGTCCCAATGTAACTAGCAGTAATTTTGAAAAAAAGTGGTTTGGAAATAGCAAAGTGTTACTTGTATTTATGGCCCTATAACTTGCAAAAAAAGTAAAGAACATGTAAACATTGGGTATTTCTAAACTCAGGACAAAATTTAGAAACTATTTAGCATGGGTGTTTTTTTGGTGGTTGCAGATGTGTAACAGATTTTGGGGCTAAAAGTAAAAAAAAAGTGTTTTTTTTTCCATTTTTTCCTCATATTTTATATATTTTTTATAGTAAATTATAAGATATGATGAAAATAATGGTATCTTTAGAAAGTCCATTTAATGGCGAGAAAAACGGTATATAATATGTGTGGGTACAGTAAATGAGTAAGAGGAAAATTACAGCTAAACACAAACACCGCAAAAATGTAAAAATAGCCTTTGTCACAAACGGACAGAAAATGGAAAAGTACTGTTGTCATTAAGGGGTTAACCCTTGATTCTATACAGATAAAAGGAGACACACTGTGACCCTGTCTTCTTGCGTTATCATATGTGTATAAATGAAACAATCTTACCAGAATCTATGCTGTGGAACAGAAACACGGCCCTTCAAGTGTGACAGGTTAATAGCATCACTCCTGACATAGACTTGAGTGTTAAGGTTACACAAAAGATAGGGGGGCAGAGTTGTGTTAAACAGGTAATTCAATTTTATTACTTCCCTGTAATAGGGTATAAGTTATACTCTCACAATATTTGTGGTAATAAGAATTAAACCTGTTGCGGATGCCCAAACTGAGAACAGATAACAACTAGATAACTAATTGTAAACAAGTGCACAACTTAGTAAAAAGAGTTGGGCTCTGCGAAAAGAATTATTTTGAACTCTGGAGTAATCTTAAATCAGCCCTCGGATTGTAAGGGCTTAGTTTACCTTTTGAATTACTTTGCTGGCTGACTATATTATTATATTACATTAACAGACAGGCAACTATTACCTCCTGGTTCAAGTGTTTTTAACTTAGCCTAAGCTTATGTATGAATGATTATTCCTAGTTATTTCAATAAAGATTAAGAGTATGAATGGTATGGAATAATATCCCTTTTAACCTATATCAGTTTTGCAGAGTTCAAAATAATTCTTTTTGCAGAGCCCAACTCTTTTTACTAAGTTGTGCACTTGTTTACAATTAGTTATCTAGTTGTTATATGGACTTGAGTGTATAAAGCAGGCAGCAAAACTTGTCAACGCTGATTGCTTTAGGAGCTGTTATTCATAAGTCGGGATGGTTTCACAGAAAGACTCTCCTTGCATCTCCGGACTCTAACTTTCACCCAAGCTCTCACTGAGAGGCTGACAGGACTACTTAAAACTCCAGTCCCATTTCAAAGAGTACTACCCTCCATAAGAGACTACTCCAATCTTCCGACACTTCTCTGCCAACCTCCTGTGTCGAAATGCAAAGAATGACTGGGGGATGAGGGGAGTGGGAGAGGTATTTAAGCCTTTGGCTGGGGTGTCTTTGCCTCCTCCTGGCGGCCAGGTTCTTATTTCCCACGAGTAATGAAGTAGTGGACTCTCCTCTCGTTAAGATGGAAAATATACTTGTAGTCAAATAGCTTTACTATAAAGAGAATCATACACAAACCTGGGTGATACTATAAATGTAATAAATCCATGGTTAAAATGCTTTGGTCTTTAGCTTTAAACCCTTGTGCCAATCAGCCGTAGATCTACATCATACAGTACATAGCCCATCATACCACATAACGTAGATCTATGGCCAACCTTCAAGCAGCCCATGCAGTCTTAGTTGTCCAGTGACAACCAATACTTGATGTTCCTGGACTGCAAGCATTTGTCTTCATATGGTAATGGAGCACGATCGGAGGGTTGAGGAGGGATCATTACACTGCAGAAAAAAATAATAAAATAAATGTAAAAAGCCCTAAACTGCATACTACCAGACTGTCTGCCAGTACATAAGATGGTGGTGTGGAGTCTGCACTGAGGGGAGAGTTGTTTGGGTGGGATCAGGTAGAGATTAAGGAGGTGACAGGTGGTAGGGTAATTATTACACTAGAATATAATTACCCTCATCAGCTAACAAATTACCCCTTCACTGTCGGAATTTCAGATGTGTGGTACAGCCTTCTAATTTACAAAAAGCAAAAGGCATGCATGTCTGCTATTTCTGAACAAAAGGAATCCCAGAGAAGCTTTAACAACCATTTGTGTTATGACTGCACAAGCAGTGTTTAAATAATTTCAGTGAGAGACCCGCAGTTTCATAAAAAATGAAACATTTATTTTTTACATTATCACATTTAGCAGCGAAAAGATGGCATGAAATATACCAAAATGGGCCTACATCAATACCTTGGGTTGTCTATTTAAAAGACATTTTGATGGGGATATAAAAAAGGTTTTATTTTTGTTTAAATGGAGTGATACCAAAAAATTATCTGGTACTTTGAGCATGTTTTTCTCAAAAAATCCTGGTACTGATGGTGTTAAATCAGAATTAAGTATAAGCCCATA
This sequence comes from Bombina bombina, assembly GCF_027579735.1. Classification (NCBI taxonomy): domain Eukaryota; kingdom Metazoa; phylum Chordata; class Amphibia; order Anura; family Bombinatoridae; genus Bombina; species Bombina bombina. The sequence continues at coordinate 1,281,088,611 of NC_069500.1, forward strand.
CAGCAGAATCCTGCATGAGAGGGGAGACAGGTCAAGAAAACAACTAGTAAACTAATTACCATACTCATAGCAGGTGAGACAGACAGGTGATCTAATCAAACAGGCCACAAATGATCCGGTACGCTTAAGAGTTAAACTAAAAGATTTTCAAATAAAGGTATTTAAAAACATAATTTATGCTTACCTGATAAACTTATTTCTTTCATGATGGTGAGAGTCCATGATACATTATTCCTGGGAATTACTCTTCTCTACAACTAGAAGGAGGCAAAGATTCCCAAACCCTATAAAACCACTCCCACCTCACACATACCTCAGTCTAATGTAAAGCCAAGCAAAGTGAGGTAAGAAAAAGGAAAATGAGCCATTATAGGAGCAGGAAAAAAAGATGAAGAAAAAACTAACCCCAACAAAACATAAGCGTGTGGTCTCTCACCACAATGAAAGAAATTAATTTATCAGGTAAGCATTAATTATGTTTCCTTTCCTACAGTTGTTGAGAGCCCACAATCCATTACACATGGGAACCAATACCCAGGCTGTGGAGTCCACGAGTAAGAATATAAAGGGAGGGATTTATAAAAACATATTGTTTTCCCTGAGAAATTAAATCCACAATCCATTTTTTTAATGCACTTAAAATAAATCAAACAGGCAAAACATCAGATTGGTAGAAATTTGTAAAAGTATGCAAAGAAGACCAAGTAGCTGCCTTGCAAATCTGATCAAATAAAGCTTTATTCTTGAAAGCCCAAGAAGTTTCAGCTGACCTAGTAAAACGAGCAGTAATGGAGGCTGACCTACCTCCAAGTAAGCCTTTTGAATCAAAAGTTTCAACCAAGAGGTCAAAGAAACAGCAGAAGCTTTCTGACGTTTTCTATGGCCAGAAAAAAATAATAAACAAACTAGAACTTTGTTTAAAGTCCTTAGTAGCATCAATTTAATATTTCAATGCCCTAAAAAACTTAAATTATGCTTACCTGATAATTTTCTTTTCTTCCGATGGAAAGAGTCCACAGCTGCATTCATTAATTCTTTTGGAAATTTAGAACCTGGCCACCAGGAGGAGGCAAAGACACCCCAGCCAAAGGCTTAAATACTCCTCCCACTTCCCTAATCCCCCAGTCATTCTGCCGAGGAACAAGGAACAGTAGAAGAAACATCAGGGTGAAAAGGTGCTAGAAGAATAAGAATAACAGACGCCCCACAGAAAAAATATGGGCGTGGAGCTGTGGACTCTTTCCATCTGAAGAAAAGAAAATTATCAGGTAAGCATAATTTAAGTTTTTCTTCATAAATGGAAAGAGTCCACAGCTGCATTCATTACTTTTGGGAAAACAATACCCAAGCTATAGAGGACACTGAATGCAAAAATGGGAGGGTACAAGAGGCGGCCCATTCTGAGGGCACCTGGCCTGAAAAACCCTACCCAACAAAATCCTGCTTCATCCGAAACCGAGAACAAAAGTAAAAGGCCCAAGGATACTGACCCACAGATAGTCCAAAGCCTTGCTAGAGACCGCAGGAACTAGACTCGACTGAGTCAACAGCCTCCAAGAGACGCCGTCCCCAGCAGTTGGTCCCAAGCAACACACCCACGGTTTGCTACAGTGCAGAGTAGCCACAGTGCATTAGTATGCTGAGCTAACTTCCAGCTAGCATAAGGAACTCCAGAAAAAACCCTAAAAAGGGCACAACGAGTCCTAAATAAAAACACAGAGCAAAAACCAGAGAAACCGTGTAAGGCTAACAGAGACCCAACCAGTCACATAGAAACAAGGAGAGGCAACACCCAGACCCCAGAAATACAGAAACCACAGGATAAGATGGGAGTCTGAAACAGAGAGAGGGTCTTCCCCTAACACAGTGCAACCGCACTCTAGAAAGCAACTGAAGACGAAGGTCCCCAAGATGCAAAAAGGTATCTCAGAATACCGAAATATTCAGAACGAAACCTTGTGTAGCAAGCTCAGATAAGTCTGATGAACAACACTTGAAGCAAAAACACTGCACACTGCAGTCATCTAAAAATGACTCTAAAACTTAAATACTTGCAGGGCAAGAAGGAAGCAGCTGAAGATAGGATCCTTCAGATTGCTAAGTATCCACTAACCAGCGGATAACGTCACAGGTTATCTAAGAGCCGCCAGTCCTTCCCACAAATCCTGAATGTGGAGAAAGGAGAAATGTCAAAAAGGCTTACTGTACCTCGAATGCCCGAGGACGAAATAGCAGAGCAACAGATCTCAGATCCTGCTCCAACACCAGACCAGCCCAAGCGACAGACATGTCTGATAGACAGGAGGACAGAAGACCTCAACAACAAGCCCCCAGGGAATGGAAGAAAAAAATGGGGACTCAGCCACCCCAACAGAGCTCGGGTGCCAACCCAATCTGCTCCTCCAAAATAAGGCACTCCCAAGGAGAACCCCTAGGACCTGGAACAGAGAAAAGTGCAATAGATCCATAGGAAGACCTGTCACAACTCTCTTAGACAGTCTCTACGTAGAAAGACCAATTTCCAACAGGTGGAAAAGAGCCCACAGAACAGCTGATGCTGCCCCTTACAGAAATAAGCCACCTGATCCCACCTCCTACACACAGGGCAGGACAAGGACCCTCCAGAGAGAGGAAACCCCTACTCATAAGGAAGATAAACTATCACCTCCAAAGGGAAGGGCACAGATAACAACAGCGTACATGTCCACAAGACATGAAGTCATAGTATGATCAAAACACGGACCGAATGAAAAATCATCCACTGTTGACCCAACAGAGAAAAAACTCCCCATAGAGGAGCACACTCTGTCCGAAGGACAAGTCAGGCCTTAAAGTTTATAACCTGTACCCGAAGGTGGATGAGAACTCTGCCCTACCTGCTTGCATGGGACGAAAGGCAAAGAATGACTGGGGGATGAGGGAAGTGGGAGGAGTATTTAAGCCTTTGACTGGGGTGTCTAAATTCCCCAAAGTAATGAATGCAGCTGTGGACTCTTTCCATTTATGAAGAAAACATGCAAACAATGCAAAAATCTCTTTGAAGCATTCTTATGATTAGGACACAAATAAGGGACCACAATCTTCCTGATATTGTTATCTGAAGAAACAACCTTAAGAAAAACAAAAAAAAATGAATGTCCATAAACAGCCTTATCCTGATGAACATTCAAATAAAAAGGATCACAAGAAAGAGCAGATAACTCAGAAACTCTTCTATCACAAGAAATAGCGAAAAGAAATAACACTTTCCAAGAAAGCAGTTTAATAGCCATCTTATACATAGGTTCAAAAGGAAGAGCCTGCAAAATCCTTTACACCAAATTAAGATTCCATGGAGGAGAAATTGGCTTGATAACAGGTTTAATACAGACCAGAGCCTGAACAAAACTATGACTATCAGGAAGATTAGCAATCTTTCTGTGGAACAAAACTGAAAAAGCAGAAATCTGCCCCTTTTGAGAACTGGCAGATAGGCCATTATCCAGACCATTCTGCAAGAACTGCATGATCTACACACCAAGAAATAAATGCCTTCCACGCCTTGTGATAGATTCTCCTAGTTACAGGCTTACAAGCCTGAATTAAGGTTTCAATCACAGAATCAGAAAAACCACTATGTCTAAGAACTAAACGTTCAATTTCAATGCAGTCAAAATTAGAGAATTAAGATCTGGATGAGAAAATGGACCTTGAGACAGAAGCTCTGACTGTAGAGGAAAACGGCCAAGGAGGGAAGCTGGACATCTGAACCAGATCTGCAGACCAAATTGCTGGGGCAATTAGGATTACTGACAACTTCTTTAGGATTATCTTGGAAATTACTAAAGAGCATCCACAAACTCTGCCTGAGGATCCCTAGACCTCGTAAAGTACCTGGGAAGTTTGTTGTTCAAATGAGAGGCCATTAGATCTACCTCTGGGAGACCCCAAAGATCCACAATCTGATAGAGCACATCCTGGCAAAGAGGCCATTCCCCTGAATGAAGAGATTGATGACTGAATGAAGTCTGCCCCCTAGTTGTTCACCCCTGGAATATGAAATCGCAGAGACTATACAAGAATTGGTCTCTGCCCATGAGAGAATCTGAGACCCCTCCATTATAGCTAGGGGACTATGAGTTTTCCCCCTGATGGTTGACATAAGCTACTGCTGTGCCATTGTCTGTTTGATGAAATGGGACTCTCATCTCCATTTCCAGAGGTCAAGCTTGAAAAGCCCTGAGAAATTAGCAGAGTTCGAGAACACTGATTGGTAACCTCGCCTCCAAAGGATCCCAAACTCCCTGTGCTGTCAGAGACCTCCAAACAGCTCCCAAAACTGAGAGACTTGTATCTGCAAAGTTAGAAACTGACTTGTATTGGCATAAAAAAATTTCCTTTGAGACAGCTGAGTATAATCTCTGCCCCATTGACGCAGCATACACAGCTGAAGAGGCCTCATGTGAAAATGAGCAAATGGAATTGTATCTGAAGCTGCAATCATGAGAACTAGAACTTCCATACAAAAATCAACCAAAGGAAACGAGAGAGACTGAAGGTTCAGACAAGCGGACACCAATTTTAACCTTCTCTGCTCTGTTAGAAAATGACTCATGGAGACTGAATCTATTTTAAAACCCCAAAAGGTTACATTTGTCTGAGGAAACAAAGAACTTTTTAGAAAATTGATTCTCCAACCATGCTGTTGAAGAAACAACAAGAGTTGGTTGATGTGAGTTTCTGCTAAAGGAAAAAATAATTTATGTAAGAACTTACCTGATAAATTAATTTCTTTCATATTGGCAAGAGTCCATGAGCTAGTGACATATGGGATATACAATCCTACCAGGAGGGGCAAAGTTTCCCAAACCTCAAAATGCCTATAAATACACCCCTCACCACACCCACAATTCGGTTTAACAAATAGCCAAGCAGTGGGGTGATAAAGAAAGGAGTAGAAAGCATCAACAAAGGACATTTGGAAATAATTGTGCTTTATACAAAAAATCATAACCACCATAAAAAGGGTGGGCCTCATGGACTCTTGCCAATATGAAAGAAATGAATTTATCAGGTAAGTTCTTACATAAATTATGTTTTCTTTCATGTAATTAGCAAGAGTCCATGAGCTAGTGACATATGGGATATCAATACCCAAGATGTGGAATCTTCCACTCAAGAGTCACTAGAGAGGGAGGGAATAAAAATAAAAACAGCCATATTCCGCTGAAAAAATTAATCCACAACCCAAAACAAAAATAAGTTTATTTCATCTTTGAAAGAAAAAAACTTAAATTAAAAGCAGAAGAATCAAACAAACAGCTGCCTGAAGAACTTTTCTACCAAAAACTGTTTCCGAAGAAGCAAATACATAAAAACGGTAGAATTTAGTAAATGTATGCAAAGAGGACCAAGTCGCCGCTTTGCAAATCTGATCAACTGAAGCTTCATTCTTAAAAGCCCACGAAGTGGAAACTGATCTAGTAGAATGAGCTGTAATTCTCTGAGGCGGGGCCTGACCCGACTCCAAATAAGCTTGATGAATCAAAAGTTTCAACCAAGACGCCAAGGAACTAGCAGAAGACTTCTGACCTTTCCTAGGACCAGAAAATAAAACAAATAGACTGGTAGTCTTCCTGAAATATTTAGTAGCTTCCACATAATATTTCAAAGCTCTTACCACATCCAAAGAATGTAAGGATCTCTCCAAAGAATTCTTAGGATTAGGACATAAGGAAGGGACAACAATTTCTCTATTAATGTTGTTCACAACCTTAGGTAAAAATTGAAAAGAAGTCCGCAAAACTGCCTTATCCTGATGAAAAATCAGAAAAGGAGACTCACAAGAAAGAGCAGATAGCTCAGAAACTCTTCTAGCAGAAGAGATAGCCAAAAGGAACAACACTTTCCAGGAAAGTAGTTTAATGTCCAGAGAATGCATAGGCTCAAATGGAGGAGCCTGTAAAGCCTTCAGAACCAAATTAAGACTCCAAAGAGGAGAAATTTATTTAATGACAGGCTTAATACGAACTAAAGCCTGTACAAAACAGTGAATATCAGGAAGTATAGCAATCTTTCTGTGAAATAAGACAGAAAAAGAGATTTGTCATTTCAAGGAACTTGCAGACAAACCCTTATCCAAACCATCCTGAAAGAACTGTAAAATTCTAGGAATTCTAAAAGAATGCCAGGAGAATTTATGAGAAGAACACCAAGAAATGTAAGTCTTCCAAACTCTATAATAAATCTTTCTAGAGACAGATTTACGAGCTTGTAACATAGTATTAATCACTGAGTCAGAGAAACCTCTGACTAAGCGTTCAATTTCCACACCTTCAAATTTAATGATTTGAGATCCTGATGGAAAAACGGACCTTGAGATAGTAGGTCCGGCCGTAACGGAAGTGGCCAAGGCGGGCAGCTGGACATTCGCACCAGATCCACATACCAAAACCTGTGTGGCCATGCTGGAGCCACCAGTAACACAAAAGACTTCCATGATGATTTTGGAGATCACTCTTGGAAGGAGAACTAGAGGCGGAAAGATGTAAGCAGGATGATAACACCAAGAAAGTGTCAGTGCATCCACTGCTTCCGCCTGAACATCCCTGGACCTGGACAGGTATCTGGGAAATTTCTTGTTTAGATGAAAGGCCATGAGATCTATCTCTGGAAGACCCCACATCTGAACAATCTGAGAAAACAGAACAGAAACTCCCCTGGATGTAAAGTCTGGCGGCTGATATAATCCGCCTCCCAATTGTCTACACCTGGGATATGCACCGCAGAGATTAGACAGGAGCTGGATTCCGCCCAAGCAAGTATCCAAGATACTTCTTTCAAAACTTGGGGACTGTGAGTCCCCCCCTGATGATTGACATAAGCCACAGTTGTGATATTGTCTGTCTGAAAACAAATGAACGGTTCTCTCTTTAGCAGAGGCCAAAACTGAAGAGCCCTGAGAATTGCACGGAGTTCTAAAATATTTATTGGTAATCTCGCCTCTTGAGATTTCCAAACCCCTTGTGCTGTCAGAGATCCCCAAACAGCTCCCCAACCTGAAAGACTCGCATCTGTTGAGATCACAGTCCAGGTTAGCCGAACAAAAGAGGCCCCTTGAATCAAACGATGGTGATCTATCCACCATGTCAGAGAGTGTCGTACATTGGGATTCAAGGATATTAATTGTGATATCTTTGTATAATCCCTGCACCATTGATTCCGCATGCAAAGCTGTAGAGGTCTCATGTGAAAACAAGCAAAGGGGATCACGTCCGATGCTGCAGTCATGAGACCTTAAACTTCCATGCACATAGCCACTGAAGGGAATGACTGAGACTGAAGGTGCCGGCATGCTGCGACCAATTTTAAACGTCTCTTGTCTGTTAGAGACAGAGTCATGGACACTGAATCTATCTGGAAACCTAAAAAGGTGACCCTTGTCTGAGGAATCAAGAAACTTTTTGGTAAATTGATCCTCCAACCATGTTTCCGAAGAAACAACACTAGTTAATTTGTGTGAGATTCTGCAGTATGTAAAGACTGAGCTAGTACCAAGATATCATCCAAATAAGGAAACACCACAATACCCTGTTCTCTGATTACAGATAATAGGGCACCCAGAACCTTTGAAAAGATTCTTGGAGCTGTTGCTAGGCCAAATGGAAGAGCAACAAATTGGTAATGCTTGTCTAGAAAAGAGAATCTCAGAAACTGATAGTTTTCTGGATGAATCGGAATATGAAGGTATGCATCCTGCAAGTCTATTGTGGACATATAATAACAAAAGGCAGAATAGTCCTTATAGTCACCATCTTGAAAGTTGGTACTTTTACATAACGATTCAAAATTTTCAGATCCAGAACTGGTCTGAACAAATTTTCTTTCTTTGGTACAATGAATAGGTTTGAATAAAACCCCAAACCTTGTTCCTGAGGAGGAACTGGCATGATTACCCCTGAAGGCTCCAGGTCTGAAACACACATCAGAAAAGCCTGAGTTTTTACTGGATTTACAGGAATGCGTGAGAGAAAAAATCTTCTCACATGAGGTCTTACTTTGAATTCTATTCGATACCCTTGAGAGACAATGCTCTGAATCCAATGATTTTGGACAGATTTTATCCAAAAATCCTTGAAAAACCTTAATCTGCCCCCTACCAGCTGAGGTGGAATGAGGGCCGCACCTTCATGCAGACTTAGGGGCAGACTTTGGTTTCCTAAATGGCTTGGATTTATTCCAATTTGAGGAAGGCAATTTGAGGAAGGCTTCCAACTGGAAGAAGATTCCTTGGAAGGAGGATTGAGTTTTTGTTCCTTATTCTGACGAAAGGAACGAAAACGGTTAGAAGCCTTAGATTTACCCTTAGGTTTTTTATCCTGAGGCAAAAAAACATAATTTATGCTTACCTGATAAATGTATTTCTCTTGTGGTGTATCCAGTCCACGGATCATCCATTACTTGTGGGATATTCTCCTTTCCAACAGGAAGTTGCAAGAGGATCACCCACAGCAGAGCTGCTATATAGCTCCTCCCCTAACTGCCATATCCAGTCATTCGACCGAAACTAGCCGAGAAAGGAGAAACCATAGGGTGCAGTGGTGACTGTAGTTTAAAATTTAGACCTGCCTTAAAAGGACAGGGCGGGCCGTGGACTGGATACACCACAAGAGAAATAAATTTATCAGGCAAGCATAAATTATGTTTTCTCTTGTTAGGTGTATCCAGTCCACAGATCATCCATTACTTGTGGGATACCAATACCAAAGCTAAAGTACACGGATGATGGGAGGGACAAGGCAGGTACTTAAACGGAAGGGACCACTGCCTGTAGAACCTTTCTCCCAAAAATAGCCTCCGAAGAAGCAAAAGTATCAAATTTGTAAAATTTAGAAAAGGTATGAAGCGAAGACCAAGTCGCCGCTTTGCAAATCTGTTCAACAGAAGCCTCATTTTTAAAGGCCCAGATGAAAGCCGCAGCTCTAGTAGAATGAGCTGTAATCCTTTCAGGGGGCTGCTGTCCAGCAGTCTCATAGGCTAAGCGTATTACGCTCCGAAGCCAAAAAGAAAGAGAGGTTGCCGAAGCCTTTTGACCTCTCCTCTGTCCAGAGTAAACAACAAACAGGGAAGATGTTTGACGAAAATCTTTAGTCGCTTGTAAGTAAAACTTTAAAAAACGGACTACGTCCAAATTATGTAAAAGCCGTTCCTTCTTTGAAGAAGGATTAGGACACAATGATGGAACAACAATCTCTTGATTGATATTCCTGTTAGAAACCACCTTAGGTAAAAATCCAGGTTTTGTACGCAGAACTACTTTATCTGTATGGAAAATCAGATAAGGAGAATCACATTGTAAAGCTGATAACTCAGAGACTCTATGAGCCGAGGAAATAGCCATCAAAAACAGAACTTTCCAAGATAAAAGTTTGATATCAATGGAATGAAGGGGTTCAAACGGAACTCCTTGAAGAACCTTAAGAACCAAGTTTAAGCTCCACAGAGGAGCAACAGGTTTAAACACAGGCTTAATTCTAACCAAAGCCTGACAAAATGCCTGGACGTCTGGAACCTCTGCCAGACGCTTGTGCAAAAGGATAGAATGAGCAGAAATCTGTCCCTTTAAAGAACTAGCTGATAATCCTTTATCCAAACCCTCTTGGAGAAAGGACAATATCCTAGGAATCCTAACCTTACTCCATGAGTAATTCTTGGATTCACACCAATGAAGATATTTGCGCCATATCTTATGGTAGATTTTCCTGGTTACAGGCTTTCATGCCTGTATTAAGGTATCAATGACTGACTCGGAGAAGCCACGCCTTGATAAAATCAAGCGTTCAATCTCCAGGCAGTCAGTCTCAGAGAAAAGGACCTTGTAGTAGAAGGTCTTGTCTCAGAGGCAGAGGCCAAGGTGGAAAGGATGACATGTCCACCAGGTCTGCATACCAGGTCCTGCGTGGCCACGCAGGCGCGATCAAGATCACTGATGCTCTCTCCTGTTTGATTTTGGCAATCAGTCGAGGGAGCAGAGGAAACGGTGGAAACACATAAGCCAGGTTGAAGAACCACGGTGCTGCTAGAGCATCTATCAGCGTCGCTTCTGGGTCCCTGGACCTTGATCCGTAACAAGGAAGCTTGGCGTTCTGGCGAGACGCCATGAGATCCAATTCTGGTGTGCCCCAACGATGAACCAATTGAGCAAACACCTCCGGATGGAGTTCCCACTCCCCCGGATGAAAAGTCCGCCTCCCAGTTCTCTACACCTGGGATATGGATCGCTGATAGATGGCAAGAGTGAGTCTCTGCCCAGCGAATTATCTTGGAGACTTCTAACATTGCTAGGGAGCTCCTGGTCCCACCTTGATGGTTGATGTAAGCCACAGTTGTGATGTTGTCCGACTGAAATCTGATGAACCTCAGGGTTGCTAACTGAGGCAAAGCTAGAAGAGCATTGAATATTGCTCTTAACTCCAGAATATTTATTGGGAGGAGTTTCTCCTCCTGAGTCCACGATCCCTGAGCCTTCAGGGAATTCCAGACTGCACCCCAACCTAGAAGGCTGGCATCTGTTGTTACAACTGTCCAATCTGGCCTGCGAAAGGTCATACCTTTGGACAGATGGACCCGAGATAGCCACCAGAGAAGAGAATCTCTGGTCTCTTGATCCAGATTTAGCAGAGGGGACAAATCTGTGTAATCCCCATTCCACTGACTGAGCATGCATAATTGCAGCGGTCTGAGATGTAGGCGCGCAAATGGCACTATGCCCATCGCCGCTACCATTAAGCCGATCACTTCCATGCACTGAGCCACCAAAGGGCGCGGAATGTAGTGAAGAACACGGCAGGAATTTAGAAGCTTTGATAACCTGGACTCCCGTCAGGTAAATTTTCATTTCTACAGAATCTATCAGAGTTCCTAGGAAGGAAACCCTTGTGAGGGGTGATAGAGAACTCTTTCCCTCGTTCACTTTCCTCCCATGCGACCTCAGAAATGCCAACACAACTTCCGTATGAGATTTGGCAATTTGGAAGTTTGACGTCTGTATCAGGATGTCGTCTAGATAAGGGGCCACTGCTATGCCCCGTGGTCTTAGGACCGCCAGAAGAGACCCCAGAACCTTTGTAAAAATTCTTGGGGCTGTAGCTAACCCGAAGGAAGAGCCACAAACTGGTAATGCCTGTCTAGAAAGGCAAACCTTAGGAACCGATGATGATCTTTGTGAATCGGTATGTGAAGGTAAGCATCCTTCAAATCCACTGTGGTCATGTACTGACCCTCCTGGATCATAGGTAGGATTGTCCGAATAGTTTCCATTTTGAACGATGGAACTCTGAGGAATTTGTTTAAGATCTTTAGATCCAAAATTGGTCTGAAGGTTCCCTCTTTTTTGGGAACCACAAACAGATTTGAATAAAATCCCTGTCCTTGTTCCATCTGTGGAACTGGATGGATCACTCCCATTATTAGGAGGTCTTGCACACAGCGTAAGAATGCCTCTTTCTTTATCTGGTTTACAGATAATCTCGAAAGGTGAAATCTCCCTTGTGGGGGGGAAGCTTTGAAGTCCAGAAGATATCCCTGAGATATGATCTCCAACGCCCAGGGATCCTGAACATCTCTTGCCCACGCCTGGGCGAAGAGAGAAAGTCTGCCCCCTACTAGATCCGTTGCCGGATAGGGGGCCGTTCTTTCATGCTGTCTTAGAGGCAGCAGCAGGCTTTCTGGCCTGCTTAGATTTCCAGGCCGGCTTGGATTGCGCAAAAGTTCCCTCTTGTTTTGTAGCAGAGGAAGTTGATGCTGCACCTGCCTTGAAGTTTCGAAAGGCACGAAAATTAGACTGTTTGGCCCTTGATTTGGCCCTGTCCTGAGGAAGGGTATGACCCTTACCTCCAGTAATGTCAGCAATAATTTCCTTCAAACCAGGCCCGAATAGGGTCTGCCCCTTGAAGGGAATGTTAAGTAATTTAGACTTTGAAGTCACGTCAGCTGACCAAGATTTAAGCCATAGCGCCCTACGCGCCTGGATGGCGAATCCAGAATTCCTAGCCGTTAGTTTAGTCAAATGAACAATGGCATCCGAAACAAAAGAATTAGCTAGCTTAAGTGTTCTAAGCTTGTCAAGTATTTCAATCAATGGAGTAGCTGTCTGAAAAGCTTCTTCCAGAGACTCAAACCAGAACGCCGCAGCAGCAGTGACAGGAGCAATGCATGCAAGGGGCTGCAGGATAAAACCTTGTTGAATAAACATTTTCTTAAGGTAACCTTCTAATTTTTTAACCATTGGATCTGAAAAAGCACAACTGTCCTCGACAGGGATAGTGGTACGCTTTGCTAAAGTAGAAACTGCTCCCTCCACCTTAGGGACCGTCTGCCATAAGTCCCGTGTGGTGGCGTCTATTGGAAACATTTTTCTAAAAATAGGAGGGGGGGGGGGAAACGGCACACCGGGTCTGTCCCACTCCTTAGTAATAATTTCTGTAAACCTTTTAGGTATTGGAAAAACGTCAGTACACACCGGCACCGCGTAGTATTTATCCAGTCTACACAATTTCTCTGGCACTGCAATTGTGTCACAGTCATTCAGAGCAGCTAAAACCTCTCCAAGCAACACCCGGAGGTTCTCAAGCTTAACTTTAAAAGTAGACATATCTGAATCAGGTTTCCCCGAGTCAGAGACGTCACCCACAGACTGAAGCTCTTCCTCAGCTTCTGCATATTGTGACGTAGTATCAGACATGGGCCTTAAAACATCTGCGCGCTCTGTATTACGTCTAACCCCAGAGCTATCGCGCTTTCCTCTGAATTAAGGCAGTCTGGCTAATACCGCTGACAGGGTATTATCCATGATTGCCGCCATGTCCTGCAAAGTAATCGCTATGGGCGTCTTTGATGTACTTGGCGCCATTTTAGCGTGAGTCCCTTGAGCGGGAGTCAAAGGGTCCGACACGTGGGGAGAGTTAATCAGCATAACTTCCCCCTCGTCAGAACCCTCTGGTGATAATTCTTTTAAAGATAACAGCTGATCTTTATTGTTTAAAGTGAAATCAATACATTTAGTACACATTCTCCTATGGGGTTCCACCATGGCTTTTAAACATAATGAACAAGGAGTTTCCTCTAAGTCAGACATGTTTATACAGACTAGCAATGAGACTAGCAAGCTTGGAAAACACTTTAAATCAAGTTAACAAGCAATATAAAAAAAAATGTTACTGTGCCTTTAAGAGAAACAAATTTTGCCAAAATTTGAAATAACAGTGAAAAAAGACAGTTAAACTAACGAAATTTTTACAGTGTATGTAACAAGTTAGCAGAGAATTGCACCCACTAGCAAATGGATGATTAACCCCTTAATACAAAAAACTGATTAACAAAACGAAAAATATGTTTTTTAAACAGTCATAACAACTGAGCTCCTACTTTTGAAGCCTTTTGAGCCCTTCAGAGATGTCCTATAGCATGCAGGGGACTGCTGAGGGAAGCTGAATGTCACAGTTTGCAATTTTAACTGCACCAACTGTAACTTTTATACTATAACAGTGGAAAGCATCAGGAAACTGTTTCTAGGCAAAAATAAAGCCAGCCATGTGGAAAAAACTAGGCCCCAATAAGTTTTATCACCAAAGCATATATAAAAACGATTAAACATGCCAGCAAACGTTTTATATTGCACATTAATCAGAGTATATACCTCTGATAGCAAGCCTGATACTAGTCGCTATTAAATCACTGTATTTAGGCTTTAAATTACATTAATCCGGTATCAGCAGCATTTTCTAGCAAATTCCATCCCTAGAAAAACTTAACTGCACATACCTTATTGCAGGATACCCTGCACGCCATTCTCCCTCTGAAGTTACCTCACTCCTCAGACATATGTGAGAACGGCAGTGGATCTTAGTTACTTCTGCTAAGATCATAGAAAAACGCAGGCAGATTCTTCTTCTAAATGATGCCTGAGATAAAACAGTACACTCCGGTACCATTTAAAAACAATAAACTTTTGATTGAAGAAAAAACTAACTATATTTTACCACTTTCCTCTAACTACCTCCAGCTATGTTGAGAGCTTGCAAGAGAATGACTGGATAGGAGGGGGGGGGGGGGAAACGGCACACCGGGTCTGTCCCACTCCTTAGTAATAATTTCTGTAAACCTTTTAGGTATTGGAAAAACGTCAGTACACACCGGCACCGCGTAGTATTTATCCAGTCTACACAATTTCTCTGGCACTGCAATTGTGTCACAGTCATTCAGAGCAGCTAAAACCTCTCCAAGCAACACCCGGAGGTTCTCAAGCTTAACTTTAAAAGTAGACATATCTGAATCAGGTTTCCCCGAGTCAGAGACGTCACCCACAGACTGAAGCTCTTCCTCAGCTTCTGCATATTGTGACGTAGTATCAGACATGGGCCTTAAAACATCTGCGCGCTCTGTATTACGTCTAACCCCAGAGCTATCGCGCTTTCCTCTGAATTCAGGCAGTCTGGCTAATACCGCTGACAGGGTATTATCCATGATTGCCGCCATGTCCTGCAAAGTAATCGCTATGGGCGTCTTTGATGTACTTGGCGTAATTTTAGCGTGAGTCCCTTGAGCGGGAGTCAAAGGGTCCGACACGTGGGGAGAGTTAATCGGCATAACTTCCCCCTCGTCAGAACCCTCTGGTGATAATTCTTTTAAAGATAACAGCTGATCTTTATTGTTTAAAGTGAAATCAATACATTTAGTACACATTCTCCTATGGGGTTCCACCATGGCTTTTAAACATAATGAACAAGGGGTTTCCTCTAAGTCAGACATGTTTATACAGACTAGCAATGAGACTAGCAAGCTTGGAAAACACTTTAAATCAAGTTAACAAGCAATATAAAAAAAACGTTACTGTGCCTTTAAGAGAAACAAATTTTGCCAAAATTTGAAATAACAGTGAAAAAAGGCAGTTAAACTAACGAAATTTTTACAGTGTATGTAACAAGTTAGCAGAGAATTGCACCCACTAGCAAATGGATGATTAACCCCTTAATACAAAAAACTGATTAACAAAACGAAAAATATGTTTTTTAAACAGTCATAACAACTGAGCTCCTACTTTTGAAGCCTTTTGAGCCCTTCAGAGATGTCCTATAGCATGCAGGGGACTGCTGAGGGAAGCTGAATGTCACAGTTTGCAATTTTAACTGCACCAACTGTAACTTTTATACTATAACAGTGGAAAGCATCAGGAAACTGTTTCTAGGCAAAAATAAAGCCAGCCATGTGGAAAAAACTAGGCCCCAATAAGTTTTATCACCAAAGCATATATAAAAACGATTAAACATGCCAGCAAACGTTTTATATTGCACATTAATCAGAGTATATACCTTTGATAGCAAGCCTGATACTAGTCGCTATTAAATCACTGTATTTAGGCTTTAAATTACATTAATCCGGTATCAGCAGCATTTTCTAGCAAATTCCATCCCTAGAAAAACTTAACTGCACATACCTTATTGCAGGATACCCTGCACGCCATTCTCCCTCTGAAGTTACCTCACTCCTCAGACATATGTGAGAACCATATGTGAGAACGGCAGTGGATCTTAGTTACTTCTGCTAAGATCATAGAAAAACGCAGGCAGATTCTTCTTCTAAATGATGCCTGAGATAAAACAGTACACTCCGGTACCATTTAAAAACAATAAACTTTTGATTGAAGAAAAAGCTAACTATATTTTACCACTTTCCTCTAACTACCTCCAGCTATGTTGAGAGCTTGCAAGAGAATGACTGGATATGGCAGTTAGGGGAGGAGCTATATAGCAGCTCTGCTGTGGGTGATCCTCTTGCAACTTCCTGTTGGGAAGGAGAATATCCCACAAGTAATGGATGATCCGTGGACTGGATACACCTAACCTTTTCCTCCAGTGATAGTTGAAATAATAGAATCCAACTGAGAACCAAATAAATTATTACCTTGGAAAGAAAGAGATAGTAATCTAGATTTAGATGTCATATTAGCATTCCAAGCTTTAAGCCACAAAGCTCTTCTAGCTAATACAGCTAAAGACATGGATCTAACATCAATTTTGATAATATCAAAAATGGCATCACAAATAAAATTATTAGCATGTTGCAGTAAGCGAGTAATGCTAGATATGTCAGGATCCAGTTCTCGGTGCACTAAATTTTCCAACCAAAAAGTTGAGGCAGCCGCAACATCAGCCAAAGAAATAGCAGGTCTGAGAAGATGACCTGAATATAAATAGGTCTTCCTTAGATAGGATTCAAGCTTCCTATTTAAAGGATCTTTAAAGGAAGTACTATCTTCCATAGGAATAGTGGTACGTTTAGCAAGAGTAGAAATAGCCCCATCAACTTTGGGGATTTTTTCCCAAAACTCTAAAGATTTTTCTGGTAAAGGATACCATTTTTTAAACCTTGAAGAAGGAATAAAAGAATTTCCTGGCTTATTCCATTTCCTAGAAATCATATCAGAAATAGTCTCAGGAATAGGAAACCCCTTGGGAAACCACAGGAGGTTTAAAAACAGCATTTAAACGTTTATTAGACTGAACGTCAATAGGACTGGTTACCTCAATATCCAAAGTAATTAACACTTCTTTTAATAAAGAACGCATAAATAAATAAGTAGATTTGTCAGTGTCAATGTCTGAGGAAGGATCTTTTGAATCAGATAGATCCTCATCAGAAGAGGATAAATTATTATGTTGCTGGTCATTTGAAATTTCATCAGCTAAATGAGAAGTTTTAAAAGACCTTTTAAGTTTATTAGAAGGAGGAAATGCAGACAAAGCCTTCAGAATACAATCAGAAACAAATTCTTTAAAATTTACAGGTATATCATGTACATTAGAAGTTGAAGGAACTGCAACTGGCAATATACTATTACTGATGTAAACACTATCTGCATGTAAAAGTTTATCATGACAACTATTACAAATGACATTTGGTGGAATAATTTCTACACTTTTACAACAAATGCACTTAGCTTTTGTAGAACCAATGTCAGGCAGCAATGTTCCAGCAGAAACTTCTGAGGCAGGATCAGATTGGGACATCTTGCTCAATGTAAGAGAAAAAACAACATATAAAGCAAAATTTCCTTATATGACAGTTTCAGGAATGGGAAAAATGCAAAAGCATAGGCCTCTGATAAAGAAAAAACATAATTTATGCTTACCTGATAAATTCCTTTCTCCTGTAGTGTAGTCAGTCCACGGGTCATCATTACTTCTGGGATATTAACTCCTCCCCAACAGGAAGTGCAAGAGGATCACCCAAGCAGAGCTGCTATATAGCTCCTCCCCTCTACGTCACACCCAGTCATTCGACCGAGAACCAAACGAGAAAGGAGAAACTATAGGGTGCAGTGGTGACTGGAGTATAATTTAAAAATTTAGACCTGCCATAAAAACAGGGCGGGCCGTGGACTGACTACACTACAGGAGAAAGGAATTTATCATGTAAGCATAAATTATGTTTTCTCCTGTTAAGTGTAGTCAGTCCACGGGTCATCATTACTTCTGGGATACCAATACCAAAGCTAAAGTACACGGATGACGGGAGGGACAGGCAGGATCTTTATACGGAAGGGACCACTGCCTGAAGAACCTTTCTCCCAAAAACAGCCTCCGAAGAAGCAAAAGTGTCAAATTTGTAAAATTTGGAAAAAGTATGAAGAGAAGACCAAGTTGCAGCCTTGCAAATCTGTTCAACAGATGCCTCATTCTTAAAGGCCCAAGTGGAAGCCACAGCTCTAGTAGAATGAGCTGTAATTCTTTCAGGAGGCTGCTGTCCAGCAGTCTCATAGGCTAAACGTATTATGCTACAAAGCCAAAAAGAGAGAGAGGTAGCAGAAGCTTTTTGACCTCTCCTCTGTCCAGAATAAACGACAAACAGGGAAGAAGTTTGGCGAAAATCTTTAGTTGCCTGTAAATAAAATTTCAGGGCACGGACTACATCTAGATTGTGCAGAAGTCGTTCCTTCTTTGAAGAAGGGTTAGGACACAATGATGGAACAACAATCTCTTGATTGATATTCTTGTTAGTGACAACCTTAGGTAAGAACCCAGGTTTAGTACGCAGAACTACCTTATCTGAATGAAAAATCAGATACGGAGAATCACAATGTAAGGCTGATAACTCAGAGACTCTACGAGCCGAGGAAATAGCCATTAAAAACAGAACTTTCCAAGATAACAATTTAATATCAATGGAATGAAGGGGTTCAAACGGAACACCCTGTAAAACGTTAAGAACTAAATTTAAGCTCCATGGTGGAGCAACAGTTTTAAACACAGGCTTAATCCTGAAAGCCTGAACGTCTGGAACTTCTGACAGACGTTTGTGTAAAAGAATGGACAGAGCTGAGATCTGTCCCTTTAAGGAACTAGCAGATAAACCCTTTTCTAAACCCTCTTGTAGAAAAGACAATATCCTAGGAATCCTAACCTTACTCCATGAGTAACTCTTGGATTCGCACCAATGTAAGTATTTACGCCATATTTTATGGTAAATCTTTCTGGTAACAGGTTTCCTAGCCTGTATTAAGGTATCAATTACTGACTCCGAAAATCCACGCTTTGATAAAATCAAGCGTTCAATCTCCAAGCAGTCAGCTTCAGAGAAATTAGATTTTGATGTTTGAAAGGACCCTGAATTAGAAGGTCCTGTCTCAGAGGCAGAGACCAAGGTGGACAGGATGACATGTTCACTAGATCTGCATACCAGGTCCTGCGTGGCCACGCAGGCGCTATTAGAATCACCGATGCTCTCTCCTGTTTGATCCTGGCAATCAATCGAGGAAGCATCGGGAAGGGTGGAAACACATAGGCCATCCCGAAGGTCCAAGGTGCTGTCAAAGCATCTACCAGGACCGCTCCCGGGTCCCTGGACCTGGACCCGTAACAAGGAAGCTTGGCGTTCTGGCGAGACGCCATGAGATCTCTCTCTGGTTTGCCCCAAAGTCGAAGTATTTGGGCAAAGACCTCCGGATGAAGTTCCCACTCCCCCGGATGAAAAGTCTGACGACTTAGGAAATCCGCCTCCCAGTTCTCCTCTCCAGGAATGTGGATCGCTGACAGGTGGCAAGAGTGAGACTCTGCCCAGCGAATTATCTTTCATACTTCCATCATCGCTAGGGAGCTTCTTGATGGTTGATGTAAGCTACAGTCGTGATGTTGTCCGACTGAAACCTGATGAACCCCCGAGTTGTTAACTGAGGCCAAGCCAGAAGGGCATTGAGAACTGCTCTCAATTCCAGAATGTTTATTGGAAGGAGACTCTCCTCCTGAGTCCATGATCCCTGAGCCTTCAGGGAATTCCAGACAGCGCCCCAACCTAGTAGGCTGGCGTCTGTTGTTACAATTGTCCAATCTGGTCTGCTGAATGGCATCCCCCTGGACAGATGTGGCCGAGAAAGCCACCATAGAAGAGAATTTCTGGTCTCTTGATCCAGATTCAGAGTAGGGGACAAATCTGAGTAATCCCCATTCCACTGACTTAGCATGCACAATTGCAGCGGTCTGAGATGTAGGCGTGCAAAGGGTACTATGTCCATTGCCGCTACCATTAAGCCGATTACCTCCATGCATTGAGCCACTGACGGGTGTTGAATGGAATGAAGGACTCGGCAAGCATTTTGAAGCTTTGTTAACCTGCCTTCTGTCAGGTAGATCTTCATTTCTACAGAATCTATAAGAGTCCCCAAGAAGGGAACTCTTGTGAGTGGAAAGAGAGAACTTTTCTCTTCGTTCACCTTCCACCCATTCGACCTTAGAAATGCCAGTACTAACTCTGTATGAGACTTGGCAGTTTGAAAGCTTGACGCTTGTATCAGAATGTCGTCTAGGTACGGAGCCACCGAAATTCCTCGCGGTCTTAGTACCGCCAGAAGAGCGCCCAGAACCTTTGTGAAGATTCTTGGAGCCGTAGCCAATCCAAATGGAAGAGCTACAAACTGGTAATGCCTGTCTAGGAAGGCAAACCTTAGATACCGGTAATGATCTTTGTGAATCTGTACGTGAAGGTAAGCGTCCTTTAAATCCACTGTGGTCATGTACTGACCCTTTTGGATCATGGGTAAGATTGTCCAAATAGTTTCCATTTTGAACGATGGAACTCTTAGGAATTTGTTTAAGATCTTTAAATCCAAGATTGGTCTGAAGGTTCCTTCTTTCTTGGGAACCACAAACAGATTTGAGTAAAACCCCTGTCCGTGCTCCGACCGCGGAACCGGGTGGATCACTCCCATTAGCAAAAGATCTTGTACACAGCGTAGAAACGCCTCTTTCTTTATTTGGTTTGTTGACAACCTTGAAAGATGAAATCTCCCTTTTGGGGGAGAGATTTTGAAGTCCAGAAGATATCCCTGAGACATGATCTCTAACGCCCAGGGATCCTGGACATCTCTTGCCCAAGCCTGGGCGAAGAGAGAAAGTCTGCCCCCCACTAGATCCGTTCCCGGATCGGGGGCCCTCAATTCATGCTGTCTTAGGGGCAGCAGCCGGTTTTCTGGCCTGCTTGCCCTTGTTCCAGGACTGGTTAGGTTTCCAGCCTTGTCTGTAGCGAGCAACAGCTCCTTCCTGTTTTGGTGCAGAGGAAGTTGATGCTGCTCCTGCCTTGAAGTTACGAAAGGCACGAAAATTAGACTGTCTAGCCCTAGGTTTGGCTCTGTCTTGAGGCAGGGCATGGCCTTTACCTCCTGTAATGTCAGCGATAATTTCTTTCAAACCGGGCCCGAATAAGGTCTGCCCTTTGAAAGGAATGTTAAGTAATTTAGATTTAGAAGTAACATCAGCTGACCAGGATTTTAGCCACAGTGCTCTACGTGCCTGAATGGCGAATCCAGAATTCTTAGCCGTAAGTTTAGTTAAATGTACTACGGCATCTGAAATAAATGAATTAGCTAGCTTAAGGGTTTTAAGCTTATTTGAAATCTCATCTATAGTTATTGAGTCAAGAGTCTCTTCCAGAGACTCGGACCAAAATGCGGCCGCAGCCGTGACAGACGCAATACATGCAAGGGGTTGCAATATAAAACCTTGTTGAACAAACATTTTCTTAAGGTAACCCTCTAATTTTTTATCCATTGGATCTGAAAAGGCACAGCTATCCTCCACCGGGATAGTGGTACGCTTAGCCAGAGTAGAAACCGCTCCCTCCACCTTAGGGACCATCTGCCATAAGTCCCGTGTGGTGGCGTCTATTGGAAACATTTTTCTAAATACAGGAGGGGGGGAAAAGGGTACACCGGGCCTATCCCACTCCTTAGTAATTATCTCTGTAAGCCTCTTAGGTATAGGAAATACGTCAGTACTCGCTGGTACTGCATAGTATCTATCCAGCCTACATAATTTCTCTGGGATTGCAACGGTGTTACAATCATTCAGAGCTGCTAATACCTCCCCTAGCAGTACACGGAGGTTTTCTAGTTTAAACTTAAAATTTGAAATGTCTGAATCCACTCTATTTGGATCAGATCCGTCACCTGCAGATTGAAGCTCTCCGTCCTCATGTTCTGCAAATTGTGACGCAGTATCTGACATGGCCCTAATATTATCAGCGCACTCTGTTCTCACCCCAGAGTGATCTCGCTTACCTCTAAGTTATGGTAATTTAGACAAAACTTCAGTCATAACATTAGCCATGTCCTGTAGTGTGATTTGTAATGGCCGCCCTGAAGTACTCAGCGTTACAATATCACGCACCTCCCGAGCGGGAGATGCAGGTACTGACACGTGAGGCAAGTTAGTCGGCATAACTTCCCCCTCGTTGTTTGGTGAATGATGTTCAATTTGTACAGATTGACTTTTATTTAAAGTAGCATCAATGCAATTAGTACATACATTTCTATTGGGCTCCACCTTGGCTTTTGCACATATAGCACAGAGATATTCCTCTGAGTCAGACATGTTTAACAAACTAGCAATTAAACTAGCAAGCTTGGAAATACTTTTCAACTCAATTTACAAGTAATATGAAAAACGCACTGTGCCTTTAAGAAGCACAGAAAAAAACTATGACAGTTGAATAACAATGAACCAGAGAAATTATAAAAACCAAATTTTTCCCGGTAAAGGCATTAATTTAGCAAAGGATTGCCCCCATTAGCAATGGATAACTAACCCTTAAATAGCAGAAAAAAATGTACAAAATATAAACGTTTTTTATCACAGTCAAAGCACAATCTCACAGGTCTGCTGTGAGTGATTACCTCCCTCAAAATAATTTTTGAAGACCCTTGAGCTCTGTAGAGACGATCCGGATCATGCAGGGAGAGAAACAGACTTGTGACTGAATTTCTGATGCGTAGCAAAAGCGCCAAAATAGGCCCCTCCCCCTCACCCACAGCAGTGAGGGAATTTCAGTAAACTGTCTTAAATTAAAATAAACGACAGCCAAGTGGAAAAACAGTGCCCAAAACAATTTTTCACCCAGTACCTCAGATAATTAAACGATTTAACATGCCAGCAAAACGTTTAAATCAAATAACATGAAATTTCATTAAACAGCCTGTTGCTAGACGTTCCCACTGCAAGTTAGGCTAAAAGTTATATGCATATAGTATTATCCCAGTGAAGTGCCATTCCCCAGAATACTGAAGTGTAAACATATATACATAACAGCCTGATACCAGTTGCTACTACTGCATTTAAGGCTGAACTTACATTATATCGGTATTGGCAGTATTTTCTCAGTCAATTCCATTCCTCAGAAAATAATATACTGCAACATACCTCTTTGCAGGTGAACCTGCCCGCTGTCCCCTGATCTGAAGTTTACCTCACTCCTCAGAATGGCCGAGAACAGCAAAATGAATCTTAGCTACGCCGGCTAAAATCATCCAAAAACTCAGGTAGATTCTTCTTCAAATTCTACCTGAGAAGGAACAACACACTCCGGTGCTGTTTTAAAATAACAAACTTTTGATTGAAGATATAAAAACTAAGTATAATCACCACAGTCCTCTCACACATCCTATCTATTAGTTGGGTGCAAGAGAATGACTGGGTGTGACGTAGAGGGGAGGAGCTATATAGCAGCTCTGCTTGGGTGATCCTCTTGCACTTCCTGTTGGGGAGGAGTTAATATCCCAGAAGTAATGATGACCCGTGGACTGACTACACTTAACAGGAGAAAAGCAAGAGGCAAACATCAATGGGGTATTGAAATAATGAAAAAAAATTGAAAAAATAACCGGAAATGACACACTTGCGTCACTAATGACGCCGCCATGTGAAAGGTCTCGGCGTCACGTATGAAGCCGGAAATGACAAAGTTGTGTCATAAACGTATTTTTCCGCGCCAAAATTTTTTCTACCTTGTATCTAAGCTTCTTCAGACTGCCTCCTTATCTCAGATCTTTTGACAGACCTGCATTTAAGGCAATTAGTGCGAGCACAATGCTATTTATATGAAACACATGAACTAATGCCATCTAGCTGTGAAAAACAGTCAAATGCATTCAGATAAGAGGTGGCCTTTAAGGGCTTAGAAATGATCATATGAGCCTACCTAGGTTTAGCTTTCAACTAAGAATACCAAGAGTACAAAACAAATTTGATGATTAAAGTCAATTAGAAAGTTGTTTAAAATGACATGCCCTATCTGAATTATAAAGTTTAATTTGGAATTTACTTGACTTTTAAAACATGAAAATCCTTTTCAGGAGCTTTTCGTTTGAAAACTTGTTTATAGGGGTTTATAAAACGAAATTATATAGCATTGTGATCACTCGCCGAGCAATTCGGTCCAAAAGCAAAAAAGCATTTTTGGTAGCTATTCCTCAATAGATTGCAATCAAGGCCGTTATGACTTATGTATGCACTATATATATATATATATATATATATATATATATATATACACACACACACGCACATACAGGGCTTGAAATATCCAGTGGTTCACTATTCCTGGATGACTTAGAAGCTGCAACAGACAACTTAGACATTTTTTTGAGTGGACTAGTAAATCTTTCCGTCTCGGCTAGTAGCTTTTAACTCCTGACTAGTAAACAATAGTGATATTTTTTCACCATTGTATGTGTATATATGTTTACATACATACACACAAACACAGACATATATACACATACACATAAATACACACATAGTTTTCTTATACTTCCGAAGTGCAACTTTTGCAAACCAACCAAACCTGAAAAACTCAGAAATGTAATAACATGATATGCCAATATGATTTATGAAGCACTGAAGTACTGAAAATAAAGTAAAAAGAAAACCTTCTTTGTGTTTAATTTCTCCTTAAAACTGAATGGAAGTTAAAGATAAGTGAGACATAATGGAATGACTGGGGATCCAAAGAAACTGGAACAAATGTGATAAGCACTGTTCTTCATAGGTTTCAAGAACATTCACTTTTACCTGAAAACTGTATTAAGAAAAAAGCAAAGGAGCAAATATGGAATATATATAACAATATTCTTACTGTGTCTCTGTAGTTTCACATTACTTGAAACATTTAAACATTTCAAAAGATTCTCACTTATTATTACAAAATTATTTATTAAATACTAGAATAGCTACTGAGGAGATAAATATAAAACAAATTGCTGGTACAAAGTAATAATATATTCTATATACATAGTTTCCATTAAGCTAGACTGTTTATAATTTAAAATTAATGCATTGATCTTAAAAACGAAAATTAAACACATTTAATCATTTTTTTTTAAAAACAAAACAATAAATAACTTTAGTTCTCAGTAAGTTTATACCCAAATGTTTAACAGGAAGAAAAACCATTCTAGAAGAGTAATAGTAAAGCTAGATTAAAATTAAACACATGAAGTATTGAAAGCCTAAAAGAGAATATAAAATAAGTCTAAAGTGTATTAGGGTACCCGAGAAGTAGTTAGACTGTACCAATGTATTATAGGAAAACTGAAGTCCAAAAATGTCACCAGGGGATATATTGATCAGCTGTATCATCAAATGTTCATCCTCATAAAAATATAACAGCCATGTTCAAGATCTTATAAACTCCTGAACTATAAACAGAACAACAACAGGGGATCCAAAGATCCTGACCATACCAAACCATAGAAAGCCGATTTAGTAATTATCATCTTAATACTTTCAATCACTCCCAACAACCAAAGGATTGATGTGTGTACTTTGCAAAATATGTTTAAAAAGCAAGAAAGTAAGTTTAGATGCCGGCCCAGTTTTGGTGAACAACCTGGGTTGTTCTAGCTGATTGGTGGATAAATTCACCCACCAATAAACAAGTGATGTCCAGGGTACTGAACCAAAAAATGTCTGGCTCCTTAGCTTAGATGCCTTCTTTTTCAAATAAAAATAGCAAGAGAACAAAGAAAAATTGATAATAGAAGAAAATTAGAAAGTTGCTTAAAATTGCATGCGCTATCTGAATCACCAAAGGGAAAAAAAAAAATAGGTTCAGTGTCCCTTTAATATTGTTCACATGTTTTTGGAACGCTTAACCTAAGAAAATACATATCTGACTAGGAACCAGAATAAAAAGCCTAAAATGGTGATCAAAAAGGACACGAAAAAAACATAGATTTCTACAAATGGGTCCTAGAGAAAGTAAATTGCTTAGAGATAGAGAAAATTCCATTGTGGTATCTTCTTGTGTTTATATGCTTGTTATGAACTCAGAGATTCAGTACTGGCGACCATCACTGCCCCTCACCTGTTGGGGGTCTAGGAAGAGACAGGACTTTTTTATGGTTTCTTTTTTTGCAACGGTGAAAAGGATTTTGCTTCGAGTAGCATGAACACAAAACTGTGAAGCATGTGCTACTGTTGGTGTATTAGTCAGATGAATGATTAAATAACACAGATAAATGCTGAGACAATAACTTTTAAGTATATACACAGATGTATAGTTATACTTTTGTTACATACTTTTGGCATGTTGAGAGCAGATTATATCAGGTCTAACAAAGGGCTAGATTACAAGTGGCACAACATTTAGTGCTCCAAGCTTTACATTCCTATGTTCTTCACAAATAATTTTTTATGCGATTACCTAGTAAAACTGCGCATACATTGTTACCAATGCACAGAGGATTCAGGGTAAGATATGCAAATTAGATATGCAAAATCTCAGGTTTTTTGCTTAAAATACTGTTTTAACACAGCGATCCCTTAACATGATTATTGCAACAACACAGAAATCACTCACTAGACAAGCTTGTTTCATTCTTTTTGGAACTCGTCAGTATGAGATTGATTTCTGGTTGTTGCATTGGGTTAAATCAAAATTCATTAAAATTATGGGGGAGATAAAAATCTGAGATTAAAATCCTCCATGTCTCAAAAGTAAATCAATATAGATTTTTGCATAGAAAATTAGCACATCTAGGCAAGTTCCCCGCACGCGATTACCTAGTAAAACTCCACATACATTGTTACCAATGCACCAGAGGATTCTGGATAAGATATGCAAATTTATTTTTGCTTCAAATACTGTTTTAACACAGCGATCCCTTAACAGGAGTATTGCAACAACACAGAAATCACTCACTAGACAAGCTTGTTTCCTCTGGTGCATTGGTACATAAGATGGCGGGGACAATTGTGGCGTGGGGGAGGGAAGAGAGATGTTTGGGAGGAATCAGGGGGTGGGATGTGTCAGGTGGGAGGCTGATATCTACACTAAAGCTAAAATTAACCCTTCAAGCTCCCTACAAGCTACCTAATTAACTCTCGTTACTGCTGGCCATAAATATCTGCAATTTCTGAACAAAGGGGATCCCAGAGAAGCCTTTACAACCATTTGTGCCATAATTGCACAAGTTGTTTGCAAATAATTTCAGTGAGAAACCTAAAGTTTGTGAAAAAGTGAACGATTTTTTTTATTTGATCGCATATAGCGGTGAAATCGTGGCATGAAATATACCAAATTGGGCTTGGATCAATACTTTGAGTGGTCTACTAAACAAAAATATATACATGTCAAGGGATATTCAGGGATTCCTGACAGATATCAGTGTTCCAATGTAACTATAGCTAATTTTGAAAAAAAAAAAAAAATGGTTTGGAAATAGCAAAGTGCTATTTGCATGTATTGCCCTATAACTTGCAAAAATAAGCAAAAAACATATAAACATTGGGTATTTCTAAACTCAGGACAAAATTTAGAAACTATTTAGTATGGGTGTTTTTGGTGGTTGTAGATGTGTAACAGATTTTGGGGGCCAAAGTTAGAAAAAGTGTTTTTTTTTTCCTTTTTTTCCATCATATTTTATAAAAAAAAAATTATGGTAAATTATTAGATATGATGAAAATAATGGTATTTTTAGAAAGTACATTTAATGGCGAGAAAAACGGTATATAATATGTGTGGGTACAGTAAATGAGTAAAAGGAAAATGACAGCTAAACACAAACACTCCAGAAATGTAAAACGCATCTAAGGTTGGGCAACCCTTATTTAGATTTTTTCCATAAGAGCTATTAGACCTTAGACTAGAGAATATAGGACATTGCTAGTCATGTAACAGTATAATACTGTACATATGAAAACATCTCCCATTTGCTTTATTTCATATATGTCATTGCATATGCTTGTGCAACCTTTAGAAACGTACCCAGCAGATCCAGTGGAAACATTTGGGTCATGTGAAATTCATGGTTTTCTACATAATGGCCTGGGCAAGATTGCTCTAAAAACTTTCTTTTGTGGGTTTTAATAAAGTTGAATTAAAAAAAAAGATTATGATGGATAAAATTAAAATAGCTCACCATAAAGTCTGAAGTCAACAGAGTTTAATCAATTTGTTAAAATGCATATAATTTTTATTAAAACAGTGTTTAAAATTCATCTACCTATGCTATTT
This sequence comes from Bombina bombina, assembly GCF_027579735.1. Taxonomy (NCBI): domain Eukaryota; kingdom Metazoa; phylum Chordata; class Amphibia; order Anura; family Bombinatoridae; genus Bombina; species Bombina bombina. The sequence continues at coordinate 1,281,116,430 of NC_069500.1, forward strand.
AATTATAACATTAGTCAAAACTGCATAAATCATTAGACATTATCACAAACATTTAAAATAATGTAGTGCAAATATTTTATTGAGATCATTTATGGCTATCTAATTTAATAGGTTAATCTGTAAATGCAGTTTGCTAGCTTAATTCTAATTGTTCATTGTTATTCAATTAAAAAAGGTGACAAGACCATCACTTGCTTTTAAATGAATACTTGTGATAGAAAATACCCTGCCATTCAAGGCACTCCATTTAGCTATACTTGAATAATGAAAATGCTTAAATGTCTGTCATGATAATATTTCAGTTCTTGCACAGTTGTTCATTTAAAGTGACTTTTAAGTAATTTTTAAGCTTTGCATAGTATATAGCCACAATTAAGCAGTATATTTAAAAATATCTGCAAACAAATAAACATGTTATAGGCAACTATATTTCTTTAGCAATATTTGCACTGTTTTGCTGTCGCTAAGCAGTCCAGGGACATAATCCTTGAAATGCCTCTTTATAATCTCCTCTGCTTTTGTCAGTTAGGAACAAATATAGTGCTTATACACACGAGTCAAGTAATCTCTTAAATTTCTGAATCCCGCAGGATACATTCTAGTATATTTGGGGAAACTAAAAAATAACACACCACAACTTTTAGAGAAAAATTACAAGGGAAGAGGTTAAAATAAATAATTAAAGCACACTCCATAATTTTAAACTATTCACAATAACAAATTTTATGGATTTTTTTTTTTAATTTTAATCCGTTCATTGTTTGAATGCAAAAACATAATTTATGTAAGAACTTACCTGATAAATTCATTTCTTTCATATTGGCAAGAGTCCATGAGCTAGTGACGTATGGGATATACAATCCTACCAGGAGGGGCAAAGTTTCCCAAACCTCAAATGCCTACCAATACACCCCTCACCACACCCACGATTCAGTTTAATGAATAGCCAAGTTATGGGGTGATAAAGAAAGGAGTAAAAAGCATCAAAAAAGGAATTTGGAAATAATTGTGCTTTATACAAAAAAATCATAACCACCATAAAAAGGGTGGGCCTCATGGACTCCTGCCAATATGAAAGAAATTAATTTATCAGGTAAGTTCTTACATAAATTATGTTTTCTTTCATGTAATTGGCAAGAGTCCATGAGCTAGTGACGTATGGGATATTAATACCCAAGATGTGGAACTCCACGCAAGAGTCACTAGAGATGGAGGGATAAGAATAAAGAACAGCCATTTTCTGCTGAAAAAAATAATCCACAACCCAAATTATAAATTTATTCTTTAATGACAAGAAAAACTTAAAACATAAGCAGAAGAATCAAACTGAATCAGCAGCCTGAAGAACTTTTCTACCAAAAACTGCTTCTGAAGAAGCAAATACATCAAAATGGTAGAAATTAGTAAATGTATGCAAAGAGGACCAAGTCGCCGCTTTGCAAATCTGATCAACTGAAGCTTCATTCTTAAGAAACCATGAAGTGGAGACTGATCTAGTAGAATGATCTGTAATTCTCTGAGGTGGGGCCTGACCCGACTCCAATAAGCTTGAAGAATCAAAAGCTTAACCAAGAAACCAAGGAAATAGCAGAAGCTTTCTGACCTTTCCTAGGACCAGAAAATATAACAAATAGACTAGAAGTCTTCCTGAAATCTTAAGTAGTTTCAATATAATATTTCAAAGCTCTCACCACATCCAAAGAATGTAAGGATCTTTCCAAAGAATTCTTAGGATTAGGGCACAAGGAAGAGACAACAATTTCTCTACTAATGTTGTTAGAATTCACAACCTTAGGAAAAATTTTAAATGAAGTCCACAAAACCGCCTTATCCTGATGAAAAAACAGAAAAGGAGATTCACAAGAAAGAGCAGATAGCTCAGGAACTCTTCTAGCAGAAGAGATGGTCAAAAGGAACAATACTTTCCAAGAAAGTAGTTAAATGTCCAACAAATGCATAGGCTCAATATGGAGGAGCCTGTAAAGCCCTCCAAACCCAATTAATACTCCAAGGAGGAGAGATTGATTTAATGACAGGCTTAATACAAACTAAAACAGTGAATATCAGGAAGTTTAGCAATCTTTCTGTGAATAAAACAGAAAGAGCAGAGATTTGTCCCTTGAAGGATCTTGCAGACAAAACCTTATCCAAACCATCCTGAAGAAACTGTAAAATTCTTGCAACTCTAAAAGAATGCCAAGAGAATTTATGAGAACATCATGAAATGTAAGTCTTCCAAACTTGATAATAAATCTTTCAAGAGACAGATTTACAAGCTTGTAACATAGTATTAATCACTGAGTCAGAGTAACCTCTATGTATGACTTAGCACTAAGCTATCAATTTCCATACCTTCAAATTTAATAATTTGAAAATATGATGGAAAAATGGACCTTGAGACAGTAGGTCCGGCCTTAACAGAAGTGGCCAAGGTTGGCAGCTGGACATCCGAACAAGACCCGCATACCAAAACCTGTGAGGCCATGCTGCAGCCACCAGCAACACAAACAATTGTTCCATGATGATTCTGGAGATCAGTCTTGGAAGAAGAACTAGAGGCGGGAAAATATAAGCAGATTGATAACACCAAGGAAGTGTCAGCGCACCCACTGCTTCCACCTGAAAATCCCTGAACCTGGACAGGCACCTGGGAAGTCTCTTGTTTAGATGATAGGCAATCAGATCTATCTGTAGAAGACCCCATATCTGAACAATCTGAGAAAACACATCTGGATGGAGGGACCACTCCCCAGGATGTAAAGGCTGACGGCTGAGATAATCCGCATCCCAATGTCTATACCTGGGATATGCACCGCAGAAATTAGACAGGAGCTGGATTCCGCCCAAGCAAGTATCCAAGATACTTTTTTCATATCTTGTGGACTGTGAGTCCCACCCTGCCGATTGACAAATACCACTGAATGTGATATTGTCTGTTTGAAAATAAATGAACAGTTCTCTCTTTAACAGAGGCCAAAACTGAAGAGCTCTGAAAATTGCACTGAGTTCTAAAATATTGATTGGTAATCTCGCCTCTTGAGACATCTGGATGGAGGGACCACTCCCAAGGATGTAAAGGCTGACGGCTGAGATAATCCGCCTCCCAATGTCTATACCTGGGATATGCACCGCAGAAATTAGACAGGAGCTGGATTCCGCCCAAGCAAGTATCCAAGATACTTTTTTCATATCTTGTGGACTGTGAGTCCCACCCTGCTGATTGACAAATACCACTGAATGTGATATTGTCTGTTTGAAAATAAATTAACAGTTCTCTCTTTAACACAGGCCAAAACTGAAGAGCTCTGAAAATTGCACTGAGTTCTAAAATATTGATTGGTAATCTCGCCTCTTGATATTTCCAAACCCCTTGTGCTGTCAGAGATCCCCAAACAGCTCCCCAACCTGAAAGACTTGTATCTGTAGAGATCATAGTCCAGGTTAGCCGAACAAGAAGCCCCTTGAACTAAACGATGGTGATTTACCACCACGTCAGAGAGTGTAAAACATTGGGATTTAAGGATATTAATTGTGATATTTTTGTATAATCCCTGCACCATTGATTCAGCAAACAAAGCTGGAGAGGTCTCATGTGAAAATGAGCAAAGGGAATTGCGTCCGATGCTGCAGTCATGAAATCTAAATTTTCCATGCACATAACCACTGAAGGGAATGACTTAGGATTAGGGCACAAGGAAGAGACAACAATTTCTCTACTAATGTTGTTAGAATTCACAACCTTAGGAAAAATTTTAAATGAAGTCCACAAAACCGCCTTATCCTGATGAAAAAACAGAAAAGGAGATTCACAAGAAAGAGCAGATAGCTCAGGAACTCTTCTAGCAGAAGAGATGGTCAAAAGGAACAATACTTTCCAAGAAAGTAGTTAAATGTCCAACAAATGCATAGGCTCAATATGGAGGAGCCTGTAAAGCCCTCCAAACCCAATTAATACTCCAAGGAGGAGAGATTGATTTAATGACAGGCTTAATACAAACTAAAACAGTGAATATCAGGAAGTTTAGCAATCTTTCTGTGAATAAAACAGAAAGAGCAGAGATTTGTCCCTTGAAGGATCTTGCAGACAAAACCTTATCCAAACCATCCTGAAGAAACTGTAAAATTCTTGCAACTCTAAAAGAATGCCAAGAGAATTTATGAGAACATCATGAAATGTAAGTCTTCCAAACTTGATAATAAATCTTTCAAGAGACAGATTTACAAGCTTGTAACATAGTATTAATCACTGAGTCAGAGTAACCTCTATGTATGACTTAGCACTAAGCTATCAATTTCCATACCTTCAAATTTAATAATTTGAAAATATGATGGAAAAATGGACCTTGAGACAGTAGGTCCGGCCTTAACAGAAGTGGCCAAGGTTGGCAGCTGGACATCCGAACAAGACCCGCATACCAAAACCTGTGAGGCCATGCTGCAGCCACCAGCAACACAAACAATTGTTCCATGATGATTCTGGAGATCAGTCTTGGAAGAAGAACTAGAGGCGGGAAAATATAAGCAGATTGATAACACCAAGGAAGTGTCAGCGCACCCACTGCTTCCACCTGAAAATCCCTGAACCTGGACAGGCACCTGGGAAGTCTCTTGTTTAGATGATAGGCCATCAGATCTATCTGTAGAAGACCCCATATCTGAACAATCTGAGAAAACACATCTGGATGGAGGGACCACTCCCCAGGATGTAAAGGCTGACGGCTGAGATAATCCGCATCCCAATGTCTATACCTGGGATATGCACCGCAGAAATTAGACAGGAGCTGGATTCCGCCCAAGCAAGTATCCAAGATACTTTTTTCATATCTTGTGGACTGTGAGTCCCACCCTGCCGATTGACAAATACCACTGAATGTGATATTGTCTGTTTGAAAATAAATGAACAGTTCTCTCTTTAACAGAGGCCAAAACTGAAGAGCTCTGAAAATTGCACTGAGTTCTAAAATATTGATTGGTAATCTCGCCTCTTGAGACATCTGGATGGAGGGACCACTCCCAAGGATGTAAAGGCTGACGGCTGAGATAATCCGCCTCCCAATGTCTATACCTGGGATATGCACCGCAGAAATTAGACAGGAGCTGGATTCCGCCCAAGCAAGTATCCAAGATACTTTTTTCATATCTTGTGGACTGTGAGTCCCACCCTGCTGATTGACAAATACCACTGAATGTGATATTGTCTGTTTGAAAATAAATTAACAGTTCTCTCTTTAACACAGGCCAAAACTGAAGAGCTCTGAAAATTGCACTGAGTTCTAAAATATTGATTGGTAATCTCGCCTCTTGATATTTCCAAACCCCTTGTGCTGTCAGAGATCCCCAAACAGCTCCCCAACCTGAAAGACTTGTATCTGTAGAGATCATAGTCCAGGTTAGCCGAACAAGAAGCCCCTTGAACTAAACGATGGTGATTTACCACCACGTCAGAGAGTGTAAAACATTGGGATTTAAGGATATTAATTGTGATATTTTTGTATAATCCCTGCACCATTGATTCAGCAAACAAAGCTGGAGAGGTCTCATGTGAAAATGAGCAAAGGGAATTGCGTCCGATGCTGCAGTCATGAAATCTAAATTTTCCATGCACATAACCACTGAAGGGAATGACTGAGACTGAAGGTGCCGACAGGCTGCAACCACTTTCAAACGTCTCTTGTCTGTTAGAGACAGAGTCATGGACACTGAATCTATCTGGAAACCTAAAAAGGGACCCTTGTCTGAGGAATCAAGAACTTTTTGGAAAACTGATCCTCCAACCATGTTTCCGAAGAAACAATGCTAGTTGATTAGTGTGAGATTCTGCAGAACGGAAAGACTGAGCTAGTACCAGGATATCGTCCAAATAAGGAAACACCGCAATACTCTGCTCTCTGGTTTCCATAAAGCAGGGCACCAAGAACCTTTAAAAAAGATTCTTTGAGCGGTTGCTAGTCCAAATGGAAAAGCAACAAATTTGTAATGCTTGTCTAGAAAAGAGAATCTCAGGAACTGATAATGATCTGAATGAATCGGGATATCAAGGTATACATCCTGCAATCCATTGTGGACCTAAAATGTCCTTGCTGAATAAAAGGCAGAACAGTCCTTCATTCAGCCGATTCAAAATTTTCAGATCCAGAATTGGTCTGAATTAAATTTCCTTCTTTGGGACAATGAATAGATTTGAATAAAACCCCAGACCTTGTCCCTGAAAAGGACCTGGCATGACTACCCCTGAAACTCCAAGTCTGAAACACACTTCAGGAAAGCCTGAGCTTTAACTGGATTTGCTGGGATGCGTGAGAGAAAAAAATCTTCTCACAGGAGGATTCAAAACCCCTGACAATACTCTGAAACCATTGATTTTGGAGCGAATTTATCCAAAACATTCTTGAAAAAAACCTTAATCTGCCCCCTACCAGCTGAGCTGGAATGAGAGTCGCACCTTCATGCGGACTTAGGGGCTGGTTTTTGGTTTCTTAAATGGGCTGGATTTATTCCATTTAATGAAGGTTTCCAATTGGAAACAGATTCCATAGGGAAGGATTAGGTTTTTGTTCCTTATTTGACAAAAAGAACGAAAACGATTTAGAAGCTTTATATTTACCCTTAGGTCTCTTATTACCTTGGAAAGAAAGAGATAGCAATCTAGACTTAAAAAGTCATATCAGCATTCCAAGATTTAAGCCTCAAAACTCTTCTAGCTAAAAATAGCTAAAGACATAGATCTAACATCAACCTTGATGATATAAAAAAACATAATTTATGCTTACCTGATAAATTCCTTTCTTCTGTAGTGTGATCAGTCCACGGGTCATCATTACTTCTGGGATATTACTCCTCCCCAACAGGAAGTGCAAGAGGATTCACCCAGCAGAGCTGCATATAGCTCCTCCCCTCTACGTCACTCCCAGTCATTCGACCAAGGACCAACGAGAAAGGAAAAGCCAAGGGTGAAGTGGTGACTGGAGTATAAATTAAAAAATATTTACCTGCCTTAAAAACAGGGCGGGCCGTGGACTGATCACACTACAGAAGAAAGGAATTTATCAGGTAAGCATAAATTATGTTTTCTTCTGTTAAGTGTGATCAGTCCACGGGTCATCATTACTTCTGGGATACCAATACCAAAGCAAAAGTACACGGATGACGGGAGGGATAGGCAGGCTCTTTATACAGAAGGAACCACTGCCTGAAGAACCTTTCTCCCAAAAATAGCCTCCGATGAAGCAAAAGTGTCAAATTTGTAAAATTTGGAAAAAGTATGAAGCGAAGACCAAGTTGCAGCCTTGCAAATCTGTTCAACAGAGGCCTCATTCTTGAAGGCCCAAGTGGAAGCCACAGCTCTAGTAGAATGAGCTGTAATTCTTTCAGGAGGCTGCTGTCCAGCAGTCTCATAAGCTAAACGAATTATGCTACGAAGCCAAAAAGAAAGAGAGGTAGCGGAAGCTTTTTGACCTCTCCTCTGCCCAGAGTAAATGACAAACAGAGAAGACGTTTGTCGAAATTCCTTAGTTGCCTGTAAGTAAAATTTTAGAGCACGGACTACATCCAGGTTGTGCAGTAGACGTTCCTTCTTTGAAGAAGGATTTGGGCATAAAGAAGGAACAACAATCTCTTGATTGATATTCCTGTTAGTAACTACCTTAGGTAAGAACCCAGGTTTAGTACGCAGGACTACCTTATCCGAATGAAAAATCAAATAAGGAGAATCACAATGTAAGGCTGATAATTCAGAGACTCTTCGAGCCGAGGAAATAGCCATTAAAAATAGAACTTTCCAAGATAACAACTTTATATCAATGGAATGAAGGGGTTCAAACGGAACGCCCTGTAAAACATTAAGAACAAGGTTTAAACTCCATGGTGGAGCAACCGTTTTAAACACAGGCTTAATCCTGGTCAAAGCCTGACAAAAAGCCTGGACGTCAGGAACTTCTGACAGACGTTTGTGTAACAGAATGGACAGAGCTGAGATCTGTCCCTTTAATGAACTAGCAGATAAACCCTTTTCTAAACCTTCTTGTAGAAAAGACAATATCCTAGGAATCCTAACCTTACTCCAAGAGTAACCTTTGGATTCACACCAATATAGGTATTTACGCCATATCTTATGGTAAATCTTTCTGGTAACAGGTTTCCTAGCCTGTATTAAGGTATCAATAACTGACTCAGAAAACCCACGTCTTGATAAAATCAAGCGTTCAATTTCCAAGCAGTCAGCTTCAGAGAAGTTAGATTTTGATGTTTGAAGGGACCCTGTATCAGAAGGTCCTGTTTCAGAGGTAGAGACCAAGGTGGACAGGATGACATGTCCACCAGGTCTGCATACCAAGTCCTGCGTGGCCACGCAGGTGCTATTAGAATCACTGATGCTCTCTCTTGTTTGATTCTGGCAATCAATCGAGGAAGCAACGGGAAGGGTGGAAACACGTAAGCCATCCTGAAGTCCCAAGGTGCTGTCAGAGCATCTATCAGGACTGCTCCTGGATCCCTGGATCTGGACCCGTAACGAGGAAGCTTGGCGTTCTGTCGAGACGCCATGAGATCTATCTCTGGTTTGCCCCAACGTCGCAGTATTTGGGCAAAGACCTCCGGATGAAGTTCCCACTCCCCCGGATGAAAAGTCTGACGACTTAAGAAATCCGCCTCCCAGTTCTCCACTCCCGGGATGTGGATTGCTGACAGGTGGCAAGAGTGAGACTCTGCCCAGAGAATTATCTTTGATACTTCCATCATAGCTAGGGAGCTTCTTGTCCCTCCCTGATGGTTGATGTAAGCTACAGTCGTGATGTTGTCCGACTGAAACCTGATGAACCCCCGAGTTGTCAACTGGGGCCAAGCCAGGAGGGCATTGAGAACTGCTCTCAATTCCAGAATGTTTATTGGCAGGAGACTCTCCTCCTGACTCCATTGTCCCTGAGCCTTCAGAGAATTCCAGACGGCACCCCAACCTAGAAGGCTGGCGTCTGTTGTTACAATTGTCCAGTCTGGTCTGCTGAAAGGCATCCCCCTGGACAGATGTGGCCGAGAAAGCCACCATAGAAGAGAATTTCTGGTCTCTTGATCCAGATTCAGAGAAGGGGATAAGTCTGAGTAATCCCCATTCCACTGACTTAGCATGCACAGTTGCAGTGGTCTGAGGTGTAAGCGTGCAAAGGGAACTATGTCCATTGCCGCTACCATTAAGCCGATTACCTCCATGCATTGAGCCACTGACGGGTGTTGAATGGAATGTAGGGTGCGGCAAGCACTTTGAAGTCTTGTTAGCCTGTCCTCTGTCAGGTAAATCTTCATTTCTACAGAATCTATAAGAGTCCCCAGGAAGGGAACTCTTGTGAGTGGAACGAGTGAACTTTTCTTTTCGTTCACCTTCCATCCATGTGACCTTAGAAATGCCAGCACTAACTCTGTATGAGACTTGGCAGTTTGAAAGCTTGAAGCTTGTATCAGAATGTCGTCTAGGTATGGAGCTACCGAGATTCCCCGCGGTCTTAGTACCGCCAGAAGAGCACCCAGAACCATTGTGAAGATTCTTGGAGCTGTAGCCAATCCGAATGGAAGAGCCACAAACTGGTAATGCCTGTCTAGGAAGGCAAACCTTAGGTACCGATAATGATCTTTGTGAATCGGTATGTGAAGGTAAGCATCTTTTAAATCTACAGTGGTCATGTACTGACCCTCTTGGATCATAGGTAAAATTGTCCGAATAGTCTCCATCTTGAACGAAGGAACTCTTAGGAATTTGTTTAGGATCTTTAAGTCCAGGATTGGTCTGAAAGTTCCCTCTTTTTTGGGAACCACAAACAGATTTGAGTAAAACCCCTGTCCCTGTTCCGATCGTGGAACTGGATGGATTACTCCCATTAACAAGAGCTCTTGTACGCAGCGTAGAAACGCCTCTTTCTTTGTCTGGATTGTTGACAATCTTGACAGATGAAATCTCTCTCTTGGAGGAGAGTATTTGAAGTCCAGAAGGTATCCCTGAGATATTATCTCTAGCGCCCAGGGATCCTGGACATCTCTTGCCCAAGCCTGGGCGAAGAGAGAAAGTCTGCCCCCCACTAGATCCGATCCCGGATCGGGGGCCCTCAATTCATGCTGTTTTAGGGGCAGCAGCAGGTTTCCTGGCCTGCTTGCCCTTGTTCCAGGACTGGTTAGGTTTCCAGCCTTGTCTGTAGCGAGCAACAGCTCCTTCCTGTTTTGGTGCAGAGGAAGTTGATGCTGCTCCTGCTTTGAAATTACGAAAGGAACGAAAATTAGACTGTCTAGCCTTAACTTTGGCTTTGTCCTGAGGCAGGGCATGGCCTTTACCTCCTGTAATGTCAGCGATAATCTCTTTCAACCCGGGCCCGAATAAGGTCTGCCCTTTGAAAGGTATATTAAGCAATTTAGACTTAGAAGTAACATCAGCTGACCAGGATTTTAGCCACAGCGCCCTGCGTGCCTGAATGGCGAATCCTGAATTCTTCGCCGTAAGTTTAGTAAGATGTACTACGGCCTCCGAAATGAATGAATTAGCTAGTTTAAGGACTCTAAGCCTGTCCGTAATGTCGTCCAGCGTAGCTGAACCAATGTTCTCTTCCAGAGACTCAATCCAGAATGCCGCTGCAGCCGTGATCGGCGCAATGCATGCAAGGGGTTGCAATATAAAACCTTGTTGAACAAACATTTTCTTAAGGTAACCCTCTATCTTTTTATCCATTGGATCTGAAAAAGCACAGCTATCCTCCACCGGGATAGTGGTACGCTTAGCTAAGGTAGAAACTGCTCCCTCCACCTTAGGGACCGTTTGCCATAAGTCCCTTGTGGTGGCGTCTATTGGAAACATTTTTCTAAATATCGGAGGGGGTGAGAACGGCACACCGGGTCTATCCCACTCCTTAGTAACAATTTCAGTAAGTCTCTTAGGTATAGGAAAAACCTCAGTACTCGTCGGTACCGCAAAATATTTATCCAACCTACACATTTTCTCTGGTATTGCAACTGTGTTACAATCATTCAGAGCCGCTAACACCTCCCCTAGTAATACACGGAGGTTTTCCAGTTTAAATTTAAAATTTGAAATATTTGAATCCAGTCTGTTTGGATCAGAACCGTCACCCACAGAATGAAGTTCTCCGTCCTCATGTTCTGCCACCTGTGACGCAGTGTCTGACATGGCCCTAATATTATCAGCGCACTCTGTTCTCACCCCAGAGTGATCACGCTTACCTCTTAGTTCTGGTAATTTAGCCAAAACCTCAGTCATAACAGTAGCCATATCCTGTAATGTGATTTGTAATGGCCGCCCAGATGTACTCGGCGCTACAATATCACGCACCTCCCTCTGAGCGGGAGATGTAGGTACTGACACGTGAGGCGAGTTAGTCGGCATAACTCTCCCCTCGTTGTTTGGTGAAATTTGTTCAATTTGTACAGATTGACTTTTATTTAAAGTAGCATCAATACAGTTAGTACATAAATTTCTATTGGGCTCCACTTTGGCATTGCAACAAATGACACAGGTATCATCCTCTGAATCAGACATGTTTAACACACTAGCAAATAAACTTGCAACTTGGAAATACAATTCAATTAGAATAATATTAAAACGTACTGTGCCTTTAAGAAGCACAGAAGATCTATGACAGTTGAAAATTAATAAATTGAAAACAGTTATAGCCTCAATCCTTGTAAACAACACAACTTTAGCAAAGGTTTAATCCCATTAGCAAAGATAACAAATTCTGAAAGCAGGAAACAAATTACAGAATAAACGTTTTTTATCTCAGTCAAACTACAATTCTCACAGCTCTGCTGAGAGAAATTACCTCCCTCAAAATAAGTTTTGAAGACCCCTGAGCTCTGTAGAGATGAACCGGATCATGCAGGGAATACGAGTTGCTGACTGAAATATTTGATGCGTAGTAAAAGCGCCAAAAAACGGCCCCTCCCCCTCACACACAGCAGTGAGGGAGAACAGAAACTGTCAGAAAACAGATTAAGCAACTGCCAAGTGGAAAAATAGTGCCCAAACATTTATTCACTCAGTACCTCAGTAAATGAAAACGATTTTACATTCCAGCAAAAACGTTAAACATAATCTCTAGTTATTAAACAGCTTTATATATTTCTTACAGTGTAATTCTAGTGAAGTACCATTCCCCAGAATACTGAAGTGTAAAGTATACATACATGACATTATATCGGTATGGCAGGATTTTCTCATCAATTCCATTATCAGAAAATAAAAACTGCTACATACCTCTATGCAGATTCATCTGCCCGCTGTCCCCTGATCTGAAGTTTACCTCTCCTCAGATGGCCGAGAAACAGCAATATGATCTTAACTACTCCGGCTAAAATCATAACAAAAACTCTGGTAGATTCTTCTTCAAACTCTGCCAGAGAGATAATAACACACTCCGGTGCTATTTTAAAATAACAAACTCTTGATTGAAGATAAAACTAAGTATAATCACCATAGTCCTCTCACACATCCTATCTAGTCGTTGGGTGCAAGAGAATGACTGGGAGTGACGTAGAGGGGAGGAGCTATATGCAGCTCTGCTGGGTGAATCCTCTTGCACTTCCTGTTGGGGAGGAGTAATATCCCAGAAGTAATGATGACCTGTGGACTGATCACACTTAACAGAAGAAAATGGCATCAGAACTGATTAGTATGTTGCAGTAAGCGAACAATACTAGATAAATCAGAATCCAATTCTTGTCGCGCTAAATCTCCAACAAAAAAGTTGATGCAGCTGCAACATCAGCCAAAGAAATTGCAGGCCTGAAACGACTTGAATATAAATAAGCTTTCCTTAGATAAGACTCAAGTTTCCTATCTAAAGGAACTTAACTACTATCTTCCATAGGAATTGAGGTACGTTCAGCAAAAGTAGAAATAGCCACATCAACTTTGAGGATCTTTTCCCAAAACTCTATAGAAATTGCTGGTAAAAGGATACAATTTTTTAAACCTTGAAGAAGGAATAAAAGAAGTACCCGGCTAATTCCATTCCTTAGAAATCATAACAGAAATAGCATCAGGAACAGGAAAAAAACCTCTGGAGTAACCACAGGAGGTTTAAAAACAGAATTTACTAGTTCTAATATCAAGAGGACTAGTTTCCATGATATCCAAAATAATTAACACTTCTTTAACAAAGAACGAAAATACTTCATTTTAAATAAATAAGTAGATTTGTTAGTGTCAATATCTGAGGAAAGATCTTCTGAATCAGATAGATCCTCATCAGAAAAGGATAACTCATTATGTTATCGGTCATTTGAAAATTCATCAACCTTATGAGAAGTTTTAAAAGACCTTTATATTAATTAGAAGGCAATGAATATAGAACAAGATCACCTGTAGTAGGACTGAACACAACCGCAGGGCTTTGGTGCAAGTAAAAAAATAGACTTTATTGTAAGTCATACAACAATTACAGGGTGTAAATAAGTTCAGAAGTAAACTGAAAACAACTGAAACGTCTGACGCGTTTCCTGCCCGTAGGCACTTCGTCAGGGACTGGAAACGCGCCGGACATTTCAATTGTTCTCAGTTTACTTATGAGCTTATTTACACCCTGTAATTGTTGTATGACTTACAATAAAGTCTATTTTTTTACTTGCACCAAAGCCCTGCGGTTGTGTTCAGTCCTACTACAGGTGATCTTGTTTTATATTCATTGCCTGTGCATCCGGGAATCAGAGGAGCGCTTCCCCTACCTGCTAATAGGACGTCCCAATTAGCAGGTGGAGTTTCGAAAGTGGCAAGAGCGGTGAGATTACTTGGCTTACTTTACAGCCGCAATTTATACACTCATATCACTAAATTGCCGAACACCAGCATCACCAGTACTCGATTGCTGCTATATTCCATCTTTAGGAAGTAAGGACTTACTACATTCACTGAATACATGCTATAACCTGCTTGGTACTGTTTCGTACACGTTAACAGCCTGTCTTTACACAGTGACTCTTACACAGACAGTGATTGGATTTACAGCGTTTGTGATTGGATTTAACTGCATTGTGTGCTTTATATTTATTAATTAGAAGGCAGAATAGCAGACAAAGCCTTCTGAATAGAATCAGTAACAAATTCTTTAAATTTCATAGGTATAACATGTACATTAAAAGTTAAAGGAACAAGAACAGGAAATGTACTATTTACTTATGGACACAAAATCCGCATGTAAACGTTTATCATGATAACCAATACAATGACATTCGGAAATATAATGTACTTATCTTTAGTAAAAGCTGTAGAAATAGAAAGAGACTCAGGATAGTATTTATTAGTAAAAAGTCAAGACACACTAGTAAATTAACACTTACTAGAAGTCAAATGACAACAAGCCCTCAGTAAAAACATAAGCAGTTCCGGAGGTGATGTGACAGTCCAGGCTCAGGGTTAACGTCTTATACGAAGCTATCGAACAGGCTATAGTCTTGTTCAAACAACCCAGGCTTTCGGCAATGGCGAACTGGACCCCGCTGACGTCACTCCACTTCGCCTACGGATGCTCAGAAGGATAAAAAAGCTCAACGCGTTTTGACAGTTGAACACAACAGCTTTCTCAAGAGTAAGTGATCCTGTGTATGTTTCGGTCTTTATTTAAAGACCCACTTTAATTAGCAATTAATCATTTCAATACCTACTTTATTTAAAAACAAACTACATCGCAACAATATTAATTGATTACACAGTTTTTCAAAACGTCATATATACATACATAATTCATTTATATCATCAGCATTACATACAAAAAGAACTCACAATTTAAAAACTCCTATGTTGATATAAATCCACATAAATAGGGCTATGAAGAACAAGATTTAAAAGCGCTCATACATGATCATCCTAGCTTTAAGCAATCATTATTCTACATTTTCAAAGTCTCAATTAATCTATATACACAAAATTAATTTTAGTTAGCTCATTAAATCTTAATAAAAATATATAATCCAATTACATACAAGTTCATAATTCTAAAACTAAAAACATGAACAATATCAATTGTTAAAAAGCAAAATTAGTATAAAATTCTAATAAATACACTTGATCCATCTAAAATCCTAGATAAATGCTTATAGGCACTTAAAAATTAATGAATGTAACCTACTATAACAGGCTCTATAAAAATGATGGAAATAGAATTGGGGACTTTCAATCTCGTCTGGATAGACAGAGATCAGTTAATCTTTTAAACAATGAGGATAATACTATATTATTAGATGAGAAACCACTTGATCTATTTAGAAACTTGGAGGATATTTTGGAGAAAGACACTAGAGAATGGCAGGATTTACTGCTCCTAGATAACTATATTTTACATGATATAGTACCTAGGGATTTGAGGTTCTATAAAAATCCACTATTTAGATTGGAGTTTATTACGGATTGGGATAAAGCTTTCCACACCTGTTCAATAACACTTTTAAATATTCTTATTCACTATAGAAAGTTTAGATTAAAGAAATTAGAAGAAAATATCAAGGAGGCAGTAGATAAGATCCAACCCTTTAGTGAAATAGAGGAATGGAAGAATTTTAATAATAATATTCAAAATAGGATTACCAAATTGGACTCCGAATTACACACTAGTTCAAACAATGGACTTTAACAAAGGCCTACAAGGGGAGAATGAGAGCAATTTACAGATGACTGTGAGGCAATTAGAGACACCTACTGGTGAATCTAAAGGGTATAATAAAAATAAAAAGATATATACTAATGGTAAATCAACTTCTAACAATACCAATACAAATACACGCCCAGGGGTATATGCTAAAAATCACCAGACCAAATTACCTTGGCGCCCTTCTCATTTAAATTCACCTAAGTATAGGGGTAACTCCACCAAGACCAAGGACAATGATGGGTATAGGAACTATAATGAGAGGTATTGAGAGGAACTATGTATGAGCGCTTTTAAATCTTGTGCTTCATAGCCCTATTTATGTGGATTTATATCAACATAGGAGTTTTTAAATTGTGAGTTCTTTTTGTATGTAATGCTGATGATATAAATGAATTATGTATATATGACGTTTTGAAAAACTGTGTAATTAATTAATATTGTTGCGATGTAGTTTGTTTTTAAATAAAGTAGGTATTGAAATGATTAATTGCTTATTAAAGTGGGTCTTTAAATAAAGACTAAGCATACAAATGATCACTTACTCTTGAGAAATCCAGTGTGTTCAACCGGCGAAACGCGTTGAGCTTTTTGATCCTTCTGAGCATCCGTAGGCGAAGTGGAGTGACGTCCACGGGGTCCCGTTCGCCATTGCCGAAAGCCCGGGTTGTTTGAACAAGACTAAAGCCTGTTGGAACTGTTCGATAGCTTCGCATAAGACGTTAACCCTGAGCCTGGACTGTCACATCACCTCCGGAACTGCTTATGTTTTTACTGAGGGCTTGTTGTCATTTGACTTCTAGCAAGTGTTAATTTACTAGCGTGTCTTGACTTTTTACTAATAAATACTACCCTGAATCGAGTTGCGCTGTCTCTTTCTATTTCTACAGCTTTTCGACTATCTATCTGTGAAGGAGGAATCCACAGATCTGTGTACAGCTGCATCCTCACTAAGAGACATATTTGTCCCTTGAATTTCGGAAAGTTTTGTTATCTATTCCAAGGGGTATGTTGGTTAATATATAGCGCTGTTTTCTTGTTGTTTTGTATACATTCAGTTTATCTTTAGTAAAACCGACATCAGGCAGCAAAGTTCCAATAGATACTTCTGAGGCAGGATCAGATTGAGACATCTTGCAAAATGTAAAATAAAAAACAACATATAAAGCAAAATTTCTCAATTTCCTTATATGACAGTTTCAGGAATGGGAAAAAAATGCAAATAGCATAGCCCTCTGATATAGAAAAAGGCAAGAGGCAAATAGCAATGGGGTATTAAATTAATAAAAGTAATTGGCGCCAAGTATGACGCACAACGTAACTGAAAATTTTTGGTACCAACAATATCCGGAAATGACACACTTGCGTCACTAACGACGCAATCGTGTGTAAGGCTTCGGCGTCAACTACGATGACGGAAATGACGAACTTGCGCCAACGGACTTACTTTTCGCGCCAAAAATTACGCAATAAATCCTAGCATTTAAAGCACCCGCGGGCCTAGTACTGCCCACAATTTTGAAAGTCAATTGAAAAAAAGACTAAACCCCGGGTAAGAAAAATATTTCCTAATATTTTTATTTTCCCTTAAAGGGCCATAATACCCAAATGTTTAAACACTTGAAAGTGATGCAGCATAGCTGTAAAAAGCTGATTAGAAAATATCACCTGAACATCTCTATGTAAAAAAGAAAGATATTTTACCTCAAAAGTTCCTCAGTAGCCACCTCCCATTGTAAAGGATTACTAAGCAGCATTTTAGTGTGTTTGTCCTGGGACATCTGAAGGGACTAGCATCGTGCACTCTCATATTATTTCACCAATCAGGTAAAGGAAGCTTCCTATGAAATCTCATGAGAGTTAAGTCAAATCTCATGAGATCACAGTAAGAGTTCATGACCTCAGCACTGCTGATGCTGATTGGCTGCTATTCATTTCTTCATTTTTTTTAAATTTGTTTACCTGCAGCTGGGAGCAGCTGAGTATAACTTTTTACACAGAACTTACTCTGCTGAGCTGAGGAAATTGTGAGGTAAAATATCTTCCTTTTTTACATAGAGATGCTCAGGTGATATTTTCCTGTCAGCTTTTTACAGTTATACTGCATCAGTTTCAAGTGATTTAGCATATGAGTATTATGTCCCTTTATATGAAACTGACAGTCTGCACAAGGAAATACATGAACCTGACTCATGGCAAATATAAGTACAATACATATATTTAGAACTTTATATAAATGCATAAAGTGCCAGACCATAGCTGGGGTGTCTTAAAGGACCAGTCAACACTGTAGATTTGCATAATCAACAAATGCATGATAAGAAGACAATGCAATAGCACTTAGTCTGAACTTCAAATGAGTAGTACATTTTTGTTAAATAAATTGCAATGTTATGTCTATTTCCACTCCCCCTGTATCATGTGACAGCCATCAGCCAATCACAAATACATATACGTATATGCTGTGAATTCTTGCACTTGCTCAATAGGAGTTGGTGACTCAAAAAGTGTAAATATAAAAAGACTGCACATTTTGTTAATGGAAGTAAATTGGAAAGTTGTTTAAAATTGCTGCTCTATCTGAATCATGAAAGTTTAATTTTGACTTGAGTGTCCCTTTAAGTAATAAAAGACACCCATCCACATATAGCAGATAGCCAAACCAGTACTGAAACAGTTATCAGTAGAGGAAATGGTATATGAGAGTATATCGTCGATCTGAAAAGGGAGGTAGGAGATGAATCTCTATGACTGATACAGAGAACCTATGAAATAGACCCCCGTTAGGAAAATCATTGTATTCAATAGGTGATACTCTCTTCACGTCCCTCTGACATTTGCTGTACTCTGAGAGGAATCAGGCTTCAAAATGCTGAGAAGCGCATATCAACGTAGAAATCTTAGCACAAACTTACTTCACCACCTCCATAGGAGGCAAAGTTTGTAAAACTGAATTGTGGGTGTGGTGAGGGGTGTATTTGTAGGCATTTGAGGTTTGGGAAACTTTGCCCCTCCTGGTAGGATTGTATATCCCATACGTCACTAGCTCATGGACTCTTGCCAATTACATGAAAGAAAGATCCTTCCATTATGCAAATGACAACTGTGAGTAATTTACCTGCACTGAGGTGGCTTTCTCTGTCTGACGTTGGCAAATCAGGAATTTGCTGGTGATGCTGTCAGTAATGGTGTCGCACAGAATAAAAAATGCTCAGGGGAAGAGAAATTAATGAGTCAATAACTTAACACCTGCACAGAGGTCATGTGACTTCATGTGTGCAATTGGGGGGAAATTGAGGAGGAGAATCCTCATTTTTTTTTGTAAGGAGGGGGTCACCCTCTCTAACTTGGAGGTGCACCAAGAAGCTGTTTGATGAGACAAGACATTTTTCGAGACCCTATAACCCCCAGAAAATACAAAGTGTCATAAGGCCCCTGTCAATAATCTATGGCTGTCATAAAAATGATGATCACCTAAAAGATCCCACACAACATACAAACATATTAAATACTAGTCTATTCCTTATCCTGACAATGTTTTATTTGTAATATTATGTAATATTAAGAAGCAGTTCCGTGCTTAATTCAATAACATAAGATGCAGACAAAAAGGTAACCGTATCAAAGTTGCAGAGTTCTCCTGTCAAGATTTACAAAAGCTCAATAACAGTTAGGAGTCAGAGGATGTAGTGACCAGCTTTGTGAGAATTTTAAATAATCTATTTTTGGTCCCCATAGAATTATGTACACCACTGCATGTACCTATTTCATAGTCAAGGTGAGGTTGTAAATGTACTCTCATCAAATATGGCAACTATATTTATACAGCTCTTAACAAACATAGACTATGGTTAGACAAAATAATTAGCATGAGTGCGCAAGCACTCCCTAATTCTAATATTGTAACAAAGCCAAGAATGAGAGAAAAAGTGTCAAAAACTGGTTTGCAAAGGAAAGGAGCAGCACACCCTAATGGGGTTCAGTAGCATAGTTCTTCATGTAAGTATAAGGGGAAATAAATTATCTTGGGGAGGAAGCCTATCGCTGTCCATAATAGAAATAAACAGAATTAAGAGCCAAAATAATGAAACAAAGGATAGTTTTTTCTAGTTAACTAGGAATCACTTTTCTACAAAAGACCAGTTCTAATCGAAATCTCATCTCAACACTGCTTTGTGTCTCTTATAAAACTTGTGAGATTCTTTACCAGTGGCTGGAGTATTGCGTCCAGCCACTGTGAAAGTGGTTTCAAAATTGAGCCAATCCCACTGATGATGGGCCTGCCTTCCACATGTTCAAGTGAGACACAAAGCAGTTGCTGAGCGAGATGAAATCTCTGACTTGGAAGGAGGGCTATGGCTGGCTTTTGATGTTAGAGCCCTTTATTGGTCTATACCCCATGACAAGGGGTTGGAGGCCATAGACTTTTTTCCTAAGAAGAATTCTAGAATACAACAGGGAATTTAGAATATTTGTTCTTAGGGTTACAAGATTCCTTTTGACGCACAATGTCTTTAGCTTTGAGGGTATTTTCTATCTTCAGAGACGTGGGGCAGCAATGGGGGCAAAATGTGTCCTATTGTACGCCAACCTCTACATGGGTTGGTGGGAGCTGTCCCACGTCTATGGAGATACAAATCTGATGAAGACAAACATTATTTATTACCGTTGTTAATTGAATATCAATGAGGTGGGTCTCCAGTTCACTCATGAGTATGAGGAAAGTCAGATCAATTATCTAGATGTCACACTAAGGGGTATTGAAATGGAAAAAACATAAATTATGCTTACCAGATAATTTTCTTTTCTTCAGATGGAAAGAGTCCACAGCTGCATTCATTACTTTTGGAAATTCAGAACCTGGCCACCAGGAGGAGGCAAAGACACCCCAGCCAAAGGCTTAAATAACCCTCCCACTTCCATCATCCCCCAGTCATTCTGCCGAGGAACATGGAACAGTAGAAGAAATATCAGGGTAAAAAGGTGCCAGAAAAACAAAAAAACAGACGCCCCACAGAAAAAACATGGGTGGGGAGCTGTGGACTCTTTCCATCTGAAGAAAAGAAATTGATCAGGTAAGCATAATTTATGTTTTTCTTCATAAATGGAAAGAGTCTACAGCTGCATTCATTACTTTTGGGAAAACCATACCCAAGCTATGGAGGACACTGAATGCTAAAAACGGGAGGGCACCAGGCCTGAAACCCCTACCCAGCAAAAAAACATAATTTATGTAAGAACTTACCTGATAAATTCATTTCTTTCATATTGGCAAGAGACCATGAGCTAGTGACATATGGGATATACAATCCTACCAGGAGGGGCAAAGTTTCCCAACCCTCAAAATGCCTATAAATACACCCCTCACCACACACACAATTCAGTTTAACGAATAGCCAAGCAGTGGGGTGATAAAGAAAGGAGTAGAAAGCATCAACAAAGGAAATTTGGAAATAATTGTGCTTTATACAAAAAATCATAACCACCATAAAAAGGGTGGGCCTCATGGACTCTTGCCAATATGAAAGATATGAATTTATCAGGTAAGTTCTTACCTAAATTATGTTTTCTTTCATGTAATTGGCAAGAGTCCATGAGCTAGTGACATATGGGATATCAATACCCAAGATGTGGAGTCTTCCACTCAAGAGTCACTAGAGAGGGAGGGAATAAAATAAAAACAGCCATATTCCGCTGAAAAAATAATCCAAAACCCAAAAAATAAGTTATTTTCACTTTTGAAAGAAAAATACTTAAATCAAAAGCAGAAGAATCAAACTGAAACAGCTGCCTGAAGAACTTTTCTACCAAAAACTGCTTCCGAAGAAGCAAATACATCAAAATGGTAGAATTTAGTAAATGTATGCAAAGAGGACCAAGTTGCTGCTTTGCAAATCTGATCAACTGAAGCTTCATTCTTAAAAGCCCACGAAGTGGAGACTGATCTAGTAGAATGAGCTGTAATTCTCTGAGGCGGGGTTTGACCCGACTCCAAATAAGCTTGATGAATCAAAAGTTTCAACCAAGAAGCCAAGGAAATAGCAGAAGCTTTCTGACCTTTCCTAGGAGCAGAAAATAAAACAAATAAACTGGAAGTCTTCCTGAAATTTTTAGTAGCTTCCACATAATATTTCAAAGCTCTTACCACATCCAAAGAATGTAAGGATCTCTCCAAAGAATTCTTAGGATTAGGACACAAGGAAGGAACAACAATTTCTCTATTAATGTTGTTAGAATTCACAACCTTAGGTAAAAATTGAAAAGAAGTCCGCAAAACTGCCTTATCCTGATGAAAAATCAGAAAAGGAGACTCACAAGAAAGAGCAGATAGCTCAGAAACTCTTCTAGCAGAAGAAATAGCCAAAAGGAACAACACTTTCCAGGAAAGTAGTTTAATGTCCAAAGAATGCATAGGCTCAAATGGAGGAGCCTGTAAAGCCTTCAGAACCAAATTAAGACTCCAAGGAGGAGAAATTGATTTAATGACAGGCTTAATACGAACTAAAGCCTGTACAAAACAGTGAATATCAGGAAGAATAGCAATCTTTCTGTGAAATAAAACAGAAAGAGCGGAGATTTGTCCTTTCAAGGAACTTGCAGACAAACCCTTATCCAAACCATCCTGAAGAAACTGTAAAATTCTAGGAATTCTAAAAGAATGCCAGGAGAATTTATGAGAAGAACACCATGTAATGTAAGTCTTCCAAACTCTATAATAAATCTTTCTAGAAACAGATTTACGAGCTTGTAACATAGTATTAATCTCTGAGTCAGAGAAACCTCTATGACTTAGAACTAAGCGTTCAATTTCCATACCTTCAAATTTAATGATTTGAGATCCTGATGTAAAAACGGACCTTGAGATAGTAGGTCCGGCCGTAACGGAAGTGGCCAAGGTGGGCAACTGGACATCCGAACCAGACCCGCATACCAAAACCTGTGGGGCCATGCTGGAGCCACCAGCAACACAAAATACTGTTCCATGATGATTTTGGAAATCACTCTTGGAAGGAGAACTAGAGGCGGAAAGATGTAAGCAGGTTGATAACACCAAGGAAGTGTCAGCGCATCCACTGCTTCCGCCTGAACATCCCTGGACCTGGACAGGTATCTGGGAAGTTTTTTGTTTAGATGAGAGGCCATGAGATCTATCTCTGGAAGCCCCCACATCTGAACAATCTGAGAAAACACATCTGGATGGAGAGACCACTCCCCTGGATGTAAAGTCTGGCGGCTGAGATAATCCGCCTCCCAATTGTCTACGCCTGGGATATGCACCGCAGATATTAGACAGAAGCTGGATTCCGCCCAGGCAAGTATCCGAGATACTTCTTTCATAGCTTGGGGACTGTGAGTCCCACCCTGATGATTGACATAAGCCACAGTTGTGATATTGTCTGTCTGAAAACAAATGAACGGTTCTCTCTTTAGTAGAGGCCAGAACTGAAGAGCCCTGAGAATTGCACGGAGTTCTAAAATATTTATTGGTAATCTCGCCTCTTGAGATTTCCAAACCCCTTGTGCTGTCAGAGATACTCAAACAGCTCCCCAACCTGAAAGACTCGCATCTGTTGTGATCACAGTCCAGGTTGGGCGAACAAAAGAAGCCCCTTGAACCAAACGATGGTGATCTATCCACCATGTCAGAGAGTGTCGTACATTTGGATTCAAGGATATTAATTGTGATATCTTTGTATAATCCCTGCACCATTGATTCAGCATACAAAGCTGTAGAGGTCTCATTTGAAAACGAGCAAAGGGGATTGCGTCCGATGCTGCAGTCATGAGACCTAAAACATCCATGCACATAGCCACTAAAGGGAATGACTGAGACTGAAGGTGCCGGCAGGCTGCAACCAATTTTAAATGTCTCTTGTCTGTTAGAGACAGAGTCATGGACACTGAATCTATCTGGAAGCCTAAAAAGGTGACCCTTGTCTGAGGAATCAAGAAACTTTTTGGTAAATTGATCTTCCAACCATGTTTCCGAAGAAACAACACTAGTTGATTCGTGTAAGATTCTGCAGTATGTAAAGACTGAGCTAGTACCAAGATATCATCCAAATCAGGAAACACTGCAATACCCTGTTCTCTGATTACAGATAGTAGGGCACCCAGAACCTTTGAAAAGATTCTTGGAGCTGTTGCTAGGCCAAATGAAAGAGCAACAAATTGGTAGTGCTTGTCTAGAAAAGAGAATCTCAGAAACTGAAAGTGTTCTGGATGAATCGGAATATGAAGGTATGCATCCTGCAAGTCTATTGTGGACATATAATGTCCTTGCTGAACAAAAGGCAGAATAGTCCTTATAGTCACCATCTTGAAAGTTGGTACTCTTACATAACGATTCAACATTTTCAGATCCAGAACTGGTCTGAACAAATTTTCTTTCTTTGGTACAATAAATATGTTTGAATAAAACCCCAAACCTTGTTCCTGAAGATGATCTGGCATGATTACCCCTGAAGACACACTTCAGAAAAGCCTGAGCTTTTACTGGATTTACAGGGATGCGTGAGAGAAAAAATCTTCTCACAGGAGGTCTTACTTTGAATCCTATTTGATACCCTTGAGAGACAATGCTCTGAATCCAATGATTTTGGACAGATTTTACCCAACAATCCTTGAAAAACCTTAATCTGCCCCCTACCAGCTGAGTTGGAATGAGGGCCGCACCTTCATGCGGACTTAGGGGCAGACTTTGGTTTCCTAAATGGCCTGGATTTATTCCAATTTGAGGATGGCTTCTAACTGGAAGCAGATTCCTTTGGAGGAGGATTGAGTTTTTGTTCCTTATTCTGACGAAAGGAACGAAAACGGTGAGAAGCCTTAGATTTACCCTTAGGTTTTTTTATCCTGAGGCAAAAAAACTCCCTTTCCTCCAGTGATAGTAGAAATAATAGAATCCAACTGAGAACCAAATAAATTATTACCTTGGAAAGAAAGAGATAGTAATCTAGATTTAGATGCCATATCAGCATTCCAAGATTTAAGCCATAAAGCTCTTCTAGCTAATACAGCTAAAGACATGGATCTAACATCAATTTTGATTATATCAAAAATTGCATCACAAATAAAATGATTAGCATGTTGCAGTAAGCGAACAATGCTAGATATGTAAAAATCCAATTCATGTTGCGCTAAATTTTCCAACCAGAAAGTTGATGCAGCTGCAACATCACCCAAAAAATAGCAGGTCTGAGAAGATGACCTGAATATAAATAGGTCTTCCTTAGATAAGATTCAAGTTTCCTATCTAAAGGATCCCTAAAGGAAGTGCTATCTTCCATAGGAATAGTGGTACGTTTAGCAAGAGTAGAAATAGCCCCATCAATTTTGGGGATTTTTTCCCAAAACTCTATAGATTTTGCTGGTAAAGGATACAATCTCTTAAACCTTGAAGAAGGAATAAAGGAAGTACCTGGCTTATTCCATTCCCTAGAAATCATATCAGAAATAGCCTCAGGAATGGGAAAAACACCTGGGGAAACCACAGGAGGTTTAAAAACAGTATTTAAACGTTTATTAGACTGAAAGTCAATAGGACTGATTACCTCAATATCCAAATATCCAAAGTAATTAAAACGCATATACTCTATTTTAAATAAAAAAGTAGATTTGTCAGTGTCAATATCTGAGGAAGGATCTTCTGTTTCAGATAGATCCTCATCAGAAGAGGATGAATTATTATGTTGTTGGTCATTTGAAATTTCATCAGCTAAATGAGAAGTTTTAAAAGACCTTTTACATTTATTAGAAGGTGGAAATGCAGACAAAGTCTTCATAATAGAATCATAATAGAATCAGAAACAAATTCTTTAAAATTTACAGGTATATCATGCACATTAGAAGTTGAATGAACTGCAACTGGCAATGTACTATTACTGATAGAAACACTATCTACATGTAAAAGATTATCATGACAACTATTACAAATGACATTCGGTGGAATAATTTCTACAATTTTACAACAAATGCACTTAACTTTGGTAGAACCGATGTCAGGCAGCAATGTTCCAGCAGAAACTTCAGAGACAGGATCAGATTGGGACATCTTGCTCAGTGTAAGAGAAAAAACAACATATAAAGCAAAATTATCTATTTCCTTAAATGACAGTTTCAGGAATGGGAAAAAATGCAAAAGCATAGGCCTCTTGATAGAAAAGAAAGCAGGAGGCAAACAACAATGGGGTATTGAAATAATGAAGAAAAATTGGCGCCAAGTATGACGCACAACATAACGTAAACTTTTTTGGCACCAAAAATGACCGGAAATGACACACTTGCGTCACTAATGACGCCGCCGTGTGAAAGGTCTCGACGTCACGTATGACGCCAGAAATGACGAAGTTGCGTCAAAAACGTAATTTCCCGCGCCAAAAATAACGCAATTAAGTCTAACATTTGACGCACCCGCGGGCCTAATACCTGCAAATGCAAAAGTAGTCAAATTCAAAAAGACTAAACACCAGGTAAGAAACAAATTTCTTAAAGTGTTTATATTCCCAAATATGAAACTGACAGTCTGCAGAAGGAAATACATGAACCTGACTCATGGCAAATATAAGT
This sequence comes from Bombina bombina, assembly GCF_027579735.1. Taxonomy (NCBI): domain Eukaryota; kingdom Metazoa; phylum Chordata; class Amphibia; order Anura; family Bombinatoridae; genus Bombina; species Bombina bombina. The sequence continues at coordinate 1,281,142,628 of NC_069500.1, forward strand.
ACAATACATATATTTAGAACTTTATATAATTTGCATAAAGTGCCAAACCATAGCTGAGAGTGTCTTAAGTAAATGAAAACATACTTACCAAAAGACACCCATCCACATATAGCAGATAGCCAAACCAGTACAAAAACAGTTCTTTAGTAGAGGTAATGGTAAATTTGAGAGTATATCGGTGATCTGAAAAGGGAGGTAGGAGATGAATCTCTACGACCGATAACAGAGAATCCCTGAAAAAGACCCCCGTTAGGGAAATCATCGTATTCAATAGGTGATACTCACTTCACGTCCCTCTGACATTCACTGTACTCTGAGAGGAATCGGGCTTCAACAATGCTGAGAAGCGCATATCAACGTAGAAATCTTAGCACAAACTTACTTCACCACCTCCATAGGAGGCAAAGTTTGTAAAACTGAATTGTGGGTGTGGTGAGGGGTGTATTTATAGGCATTTTGAGGTTTGGGAAACTTTGCCCCTCCTGGTAGGATTGTATATCCCATATGTCACTAGCTCATGGACTCTTGCCAATTACATGAAAGAAATGGAGGGAAATATCATTACCACTGACTACAGTAGTTATCTGTTTTAAGTTGACATACAGCATTAATGTATTCTGCAATATGTAACTGTTTTTGATCATATACTGTCATCCAAATATACGTGTGTATGAGGGTATATAATTGTATTTATACTATGTTGGATGACTTTTTCATCACACCAAGTGGGAGTATACATCATTATTATTATTATTTTTTACGTTAATGTTATCTATGGCATTTTGGATACACCAAAACATTAATGAAAACAGTTAAAATGTTTACATAGTTTAGTGTTAATTTGGGTTTCAATTATACCCCATCCTAATAGTAAGTTACTATAAGTATAACTACTATAGTAGGAGTATAGCTTGCAATTGTTATATGTTCATTCTATCTTTTATATCATCCTTCACTTTGTAATATTTAGCCAGGCATATAAAGGGTTATCATGAGGCCAATTATTTCTTTTATGTTTTAACCAATGAGAACATGCTGTGTGTTATTTAAATTCTTGACAGCTGCATTACATTTATGTCTATGATTACGGTGCTGCTGCACCGAAACTGGTCAGAGATTACGGTGCTACTGCACCGAAACCGGTCACACTTACTGTTTGGTCTTTTTTTATAACATTGCCACCTCCTGTGTGCAGTTTTAATCTTGTTTAAATAAAAGTTGCTAATATTTTTAATATTAGGCTCTATGGACTACCTTTTCTAGATATTGATGATGTTATATTTTTATTGATAGAGATGGTTGACTTATCACTCTTACTATTTTTAATTGTTCATTTCACTTGATGATATTCCTTCGGTGTTTATAAAAGAGCCACTCTTTACTAAACTAGGTTTTTATTTCTTTTTACCTAAAAAAATAAATATTTTATTATTATTATCATCAGTTATTTTATTTTTATTATAACCTTTGAATGTATGTATTTTTTATTGCTATTATTTAATATTGTAAAACACTAATAATAAAAAACATACAGCAAACATAGTTATCCAGAACAGAACTTAGTCATAAACCCTGGAAGTGGCATAATCAACTCTCTACTGCAAAGATCTTTGAAGGAGAGATAGTAGAATGAAGTGCTCTTAGCTTTGGCGTATAACTATTTTCTGTTTGGTGGCAATCACAACGGTCTAAATTAGAGTGACTAAGGATTTAGACCATAGTTAATCACTCTGTGAAAAAGAAAAAAAAATATATTTGATAAGTGGACAGCAGCAAGAAACAAGGGGGAACTTGGGCAATAGAGTAGCAGTTAATGGCACCTGGACAAAATTATATCTTACTATCAGGACGTATCTTAGATTAAAAAAAGAACAGCATACAATAATTGATCTTTTGTGCAAAGTCCTGTTCTCAGTGAGGGACATCCACTTTCATAGGCTGATTTTAAATAATTAAAACTGCACAAAAAGTAACAGAAACTAGTAACAGCCTCTATATGTCTGAGGATACTATCTTTATGTAAGTAACCGTACTGACATTATTTTTAAATTATCGACACCGCAATAAAATGTTAGTAAAGATTGGGTGAAAAGAAAAAGATTTAATCTACTACAAATAAAAGAGCAGAGCTTGCCCGGGTAGAGGTTTAGTGAACCTGAGAATGTATAAACTTGTCCTATCCTCAAGTAAACAGGAATAGAATACAGGAGAATCTTATATTGTACATACTGTAAGAGGAACTCAGCACACTGTAGGAAAGGAGAGCTTGTGCAGAAAATGGGACCAGCTGTGAAATGGTCATTTCAGGTCCTAAATTAATTCACTTATCAAATCACTGTAAACAAGTGTAGAGCTGGATTATAGTGTATGTCAACTATAGAGGACCCAGAAAGCAAAAGGCTCATCCAAGCAAAAAGCTATAAAATAAACTTAAAATGGTAGCTTGATATCAACTCAGTCGTAATGAATCGCCAGCTTCATGTTCTCTCACGCTTAAAGGGAAATGAAACTCAACATTTTTCTTTCATGATTCAGATAGAGTATTCAATTTTAAATAAATTTCCAATTTGATTGTTATAAAATGTGCTTCATTCTATTGAAATCCTTTGTTGAAAGAGAAGTAATGTACTACTGGGAGCTAGCTGAACACACTGGATGAGCTTATGATCAGACATCAATCAGCACCTAGGTCCTAGTAGTGCACTGTTGCTCCGGAGCGTACCTAGGTATGTTTTTCAGGAAATAATACCAAGAGAACTGACCAAATTATATAATAGAAGTAAAGTTTAAAATTGCATGCTCCACCTGAATCGTGAAAGTTTAATTTTGACTTTATTGTCCCTTTAAGAAGAGAAAAGTTTTCTTAAATAAATAAATATATATAAAAGTCATGTAAAGCACTTTCATGATTCTAATGGATTGTTTTTTCCAAGAGTCTTGAAGAACATAAACAACAGTTAAAAAGAAAAATGATTTTCAATGATAAACTGACTAGTTTTCCTTTATTTTATTTTGAACTGGGTTACATCTAACTCTGTTAAGTACAGAACAACTTTGTTTTAAAGTTATTTTAAGAACTATGTCATCATTAACACTAAGGTTCTCTAAAAGAGTAAGTTGGTGCTGAGGTTGCTCAGTCTGCCTGTATTAGCTAAATCATCCCTTGACAGTAATTCACTATTCCAAAATGTAGAAGTTATTACATTTTAACTCAGTGAACAGAGTTCCATATGACTCAGCAAATTTATATAGCTTTATACGTCTTATTTTAGGATCACTGATCACTGCGTGGTACTATTCCACCTCAACAAGAATATGAGCTTGTAAAACACAGTAGCATCCACCTTGGTCTCACTTTATTTTTTTTCATTCATTCTTTGTATCAAAAGGTTACCATGAAAGATGCTCTCTAGGTTAAAACAATGATCCTTTTTACATGAAGAAGAGACTTTATCCTTCCTTTTATTATAGTAATTTATAAACATTGAGCATGTTAATGAAAGTAAAATTCTAGAAAAGCTTTTTTGTTTAAGTGAAGACGTTTTTCAAATCAACTTAATCTTTTATTCCTATAACAACATTTAAACAGGTGTACATGCTTAGCATATTGAAATCTTATATATTTCTTTACCATCTCACAGAGGTTTAATTTAGCTTTCTCAAAAAGAATAAAATAAACATGGTAAAACACTGCCACCTCCAGCATTTTAATGCAAACAGAATGTCATACAATTTTTAGCAAAGATTACGAGAAATTCTAATCGGCTGTATGGTTTGTTTAATTTTACTGTCAGTTAGCTAGTATTGTATATACTTGAGTGCAGGTTGCTTGTTTATCCCAGAAACCAGGTGTACAAATGTCAAGTACATTCAGTGAACAATCTCAAAGTACACTAAAGATTCATCAACAACCTATCCTATTTTTTTTTTAAAAAATAAACTATAAACTGCTCTATATACCCACAGAAATTATACCTTGTTTAATTATTTTTAACAGTCACCTAGATTACGAATTTTTTGCTAAAATTTTTCTTTATTGCACTCTCCATAGCGCTGCCATTACGAGTTACTGAAAAACCTCCTTGTGCTGCGTTATGGTGTGTTAAGCTCCATACCGCACAAAAGCCAAGGGCTGAGTTCACGTGCTCGTGCACACTTTCCCCCATAGACATCAATGGGGAGAAAGTAATTAAAAAAAAAAAAAACACACCTGCGGTCGCGGAATGGAGATCGCCGTAAAGCAACCCCATTGATGTCAAGAGGAAAAAGAAAGTTACGTTTAAACCTAACACCCTAACATAAACCCCTATTCTAAACACCCCTATTCCATCGCTCCCCGACACTAATAAAAGTTATTTACTCCTAATCCGCCGCTCCCCAACACTAATAAAGATTATTAACCCCTAATCGACCGATCCCCAACACTAATAAAGATTATTAACCCCTAATCCGCCGCTCCACCAACACTAATAAAAGTTATAAATCTCTAATATACCGCCTACCTGACATCGCCGACACCTAAATAAACCTATTAACGAAAATGTTACAAAGTACACTAACACCCATAAACTACCTATTAACCCCTAAACCGCCACCCTCCCGCATTACAAACACTATATGAAACCCATTAACCCCTAATCAGCCGCCCACGCACATCGCGACTATTAAATAAACCTATTAACCCCAAATCCACTGCCCCCGACATTGCTGACACCTAAATAAACCTATTAAACCCTAAACCGCCGCCCCCCACATCGCAAAACACTAAATTAAACTATAAACCCCTAAACCTAACACCCCCAACTTTAAATTAAAATTACAATATAACTATCTTCAAAAAAATAAAAACTTATCTGTGAAATTAAAACTAAGTTTAAACTATAAATTAGCCTAACATAACTATTCTAATAATATAAAAAAAAAAATACCAACTAAAAACCTAAATTAAAAATTTTAAAAAACCTAACACTACGACAAAAAATTAAAAAAATTAACATTACAAAAAATAATAAACACTAAATTACGAAAAATAAAAAAAACTCTAAGATTACAAAAAATAATAAACTAAATTATCAAAAATAAAAACAATTACACGTAATCTAATAGCCCTATAAAAATAAAAAGCCCCCCAAAATAAAAACACCCCCTAACCTACAATAAACTCCCAATAGCCTGTAAAAGGACCTTTTATAGGGTATTGTCCTAAGTTAAACAGCTCTTTTACCTTAAAAAATTACTAAGTCCCCCCTGAAAGTAACCTCCCCACTCAACCAACACCCAACAGGATTTAAGAAGCTCTCATCATATTGGCTGATTTTGAAATGGCTACCTTGCATTAAACTGCAGTGTATGGCGGTTATCGTATGAAGAGGATGCTCTGCGCAGGATGTCATTGCTCTCCAGGATAGCTCCGCTCCGCGCCGCCGGGATGAAGATAGAAGACGTCCCCTAGATGGATGAAGGTGTCATCGCCTGGATGAAGATGGATGTCCGGACTTTAGGAACCATGAGTAGATTATTTTATGGGGTGTTTTTTTTTTATTTTAGATTAGGGATGGGCACTTTTTATTTTGGGGGGGTTAGTAATTTGTTAAGGTAAAAGAGCTGTTTAACTTAGGGCAATGCCCTACAAAAGGCCCTTTTAAGGGCTATTGGTAGTTTATTGTAGGCTAGGGGGGTGTTTTTACTTGGGGAGGTATTTTTATAGGGCTATTAGATTAGGTGTAATTGTTTTTATTTTTGATAATTTTTTTATTTTATTTCGTAATTTAGTGTTTATTATTTTTTGTAAAGTTAGATTTTTTTAATAATTTTAAATTTAGTTTTTTTATTGGTATTTTTATATTTTATTAGAATAGTTATGTTAGGTTAATTTAAAGTTTAAACTTCGTTTTTTTTATTTTGCAGGTAAGTTTTTATTTTTTTAAAGATAGTTATATTGTAATTTTATTTTAAAGTTAGGGGGGTGTTAGGTTTAGGGGTTAATAGTTTAATTTGGTGTTTTGGGATGTGGGGGGCTGCGGTTTAAGGGTTAATAGGTTTAGTTTAGTAGTTACGATGTGGGGGGCTGGAGGTTTAGGAGTTAATACTTTATTATAGTGTTGTCGATGTGGGGGGACATCGGTTTAGGGGTTATTACGTTTATTTAGGTGTCGGCGATGTCGGGGCTGTGGATTAGGGGTTAATAACTTTTATTAGTGTCTGCGATGTCGGGGAGCATTAGATTAGGGGTTAATAGGTTTAATATAGTGTTTGCGATGCGGGAGGGTGGCGGTTTAGGGGTTAATAGGTAGTTTATGGGTGTTAGTGTACACAAAAATCCATAACTACTGCTCTTAGGTGGCGGTATGGATCATGTCGGTATAGGCTGTAAAGCAAGCATTTTAGCCAGACCGCACAACCTGTAATACGGCGTTATGGAAAATGCCGCACTCAAATGGAATGGACGTTGCGTTACAGGCTAAAATGCTTGCTATACCGCCACGACTCTTAATATGCGTTCCCGGCCATTCCACGCGCAATGGCCAATTTTTCAGAGGTATAGCTGTACTGCAAAACTCGTAATCTAGCCGATAGTTAACAAAGTAACTTTAGGTTGTAAAAACCCACCATACAGAATGTCAAGAAATTTTTTGTGTCATTTCATATTATTTCTTAGATATTTCAAAACACTTTTGGTTCAAAATTAAAAGAACATTCCAGTCACAATTTAAACACACATAGATTAATTAAATCTTTGCATAGAAATATATTTGCAAAATATTGTACATGTATTGGCATAAATGCTTCTAGTAAAAGCTATCGCTGTTTTAGTGTTAAAATTTTTCTCTGCACGTGCATTAAAAGCATAGCTAGATATTCTTAGTGAAATAGCATTCTTAATATTGCAGTGGCTCAAAGCACCAGTGGGGCTTGTATTATGTCAGCAAATAACAAATTGACTCATTACCAGATGGCACAACACCTTAGACTCCTTAAGCAAATGCCGTGTTTAAAATGCTAGTACATGGTGCATACTTAAATACACATTTGAAAAAGCTATAGCTTTTATTAGAAGCACTTTTTCTAATACATGTAACATTTGTAACATAGTAGATGAGGTTGAAAAAAGACCGAAGTCCATCGAGTTCTACCTATACAAATCTAATATACTTACAAAAAGCTCCAATTGAGCTTAAATTAATCCCACTAAAAGGTGACCCATTTAATACAAGAATTTTGTTTCTAGCCAGAAATGTATCCAAACAATTTTTAATTGTATCTAGGGTATTGGCATTCACTACCTCCTTTGTTAATGAGTTCCATAATTTTAATTGCTCTTACAGTGAAAAAAATGTTTCTGTTGCAGGAGATTACATCTCCTTTCCTCCAACCTTAAATTGTGACCTCTTGTCACAAACAATTTTAAAATAATAATAATATTTACAGTCATATGCAAATGTTTAAGCACCCCTGACAATTTCCATGATTTTCATTTATAAATAATTGGGTGTTTGGATGAGCAATTTCATTTTGATCTATCAAATAACTGAAGGACACAGTAATATTTCAGTAGTGAAATGAGGTTTATTAGATTAATAGAAAATGTGCAATATGCATCAAAACAAAATTAGACAGGTGCATAAATTTGGGCACCCCAACAGAAATATCGCAATAATATTTAGTAGAGTCTCCTTTAGCAGAAATAACAGCCTCTAGATGCTTCCTATAGTCTGTAATGAGTGTCTGGATTCTGGATGAAGGTATTTTGGACCATTCCTCCTTGCAAAACATCTCCAGTTCAGTTAGCTTTGATGGTTGCCGAGCATGGACAGCCCACTTCAAATCACCACACAGATTTTCAATGATATTCAGGTCTGGGGACTGCCATTCCAGAACATTGTACTTGTTCCGCTGCATAAATGCCAGAGTAGATTTTGAGCAGTGTTTTGGGTTGTTGTCTTGTTGAAATATCTAGCTCCGGCGTAACTTCAACTTTGTGACTGATTCCTCAACATTATTCTCAAGTATCTGCTGATATTGAGTGGAATCCCTGCGACCCTCAACTTTAACAAGATTCCCAGTACCGGCACTGGCCACACAGCCCACTGGAGCATCCACCAAATTTTACTGTGGCTAGCAAGTGCTTGTCTTGTTCTTTTGTCACCATGCATAATACCCCTTGTTATGATCAAATAACTCAATATTTGTTTCATCAGTACACAGCACCTTCTTCCAAAATGAAGCTGGCTTGTCCAAATGTGCGTTTGCATACTGTCACGGATATCAAACGGCTAAGGCTACCCCCCACCCCCCTGTTTGCTTTGTGTTGGCTTGTTTTTGTGTTCAGAGAAAAGTTGGTGTATGACCAGGAAAACCCTCCTAGGCTGGCCGGGCTCCTGGAACTCCCGGTCGGCTGCCTTACAACGGACACCCGCCTAACCACTCTCAGGCTGGCCAGGCTCCTGGAACTCCAGGTCGGCCACAGGACAGCAGAACACCCGCTAACTTTAACCCAGGTCGCTCCAGCAACCATGTGCCCCAGAGCTCCACTCTTTTGGGGATTAGTAGCCCCTGGGGAGTACAAGGGGTGGGGGAATTGCCGGAGGGGAGCTCCTTTTGGAACTGGGGGTTTTGGACACCCCTAACCCCATAACTTCAACGGACTGTAACTCCGGTCCCCAGTAACGAATCATGGACTGTGGCATCTGGGGACCGAGAGCTTTAAAATGACACTCTGGAAGTGCTGCCGCTACACCAGGATCACCCGAAACCACCACCCCTATGTATTGGGATTATGTGAGACTGTGGCTCCTATGGAGGTGCCGGCCTTTCTAGAGGGGCGGGAATGGCGGGAAAATAGTGGGATTGTCCAGGGTCTTATCAAGATGAGCTGACTGTATAAAAGGAGTGTGTGTTTTCAATAAAAATCAGTTCCTGTTAAACCTGAATGCTAGGCTGTCTAGTTATTTGGGTTTGCTCCAGCTAAAATCACTTTTCCTGGGCTACATAGCAGCCTGTTCCAGGTAGAGGAAGGACACTCTGACAGAGCTACCTAGTCTGGTAGCTGGAGTCTGCCACAGGGTGGGACCCTGAGTACTGGTGCTGTCAGGCATCAGGGGTGGCTACAGGCTGTGGTCACTTGCCAGCTACATAGCTGCAATCGGCAGGGAGGACGCAGGACCCGTTTGGCGGAGCTATCCAGTTGGGATAGCCGGGGGGTATCCGTCACATTGGCTGGCAGCGGTTGGATCTGCTTCTTTTACAAGGTTCCTGCTGTCTTAGGAGACGTACCACAGTAGCCGGTAAATATGGAGGCAGAGTTCCTAGGGAGAGTACAAAAGATGCTGACTGGAACAAAGGATCCTTGTTCGGAACAGGACGTTCTGACATGGAGGAACCTTGCCCTCCGAGACCTTTGGTGAGAGGCTCTGCAACAGGAGCAGGAAAATGGAAAGGTCCTCCCCACAAATGACACGAGATTCCGGGTATGGTGGACCGTGAGGCTGCCTTTCCTGGGAGAACAGCCAAAGAAGGAATGGCTAGCTGTTCTACATAGACTGATCCAGCAAGAGATGTGGGTGGAGGACGGCTATCGAGCCCTCCAATGGCTCGCTATGCAAGCGCAGCCATAGCTGGAGGAAGTATCCCCCACAGAGGGCTTTGGCTTCGGCGGCCCTGGATTGTTGTTTACAAAAAGGACAGAGGACCCACAGTTTGGGAGCGAGACAGACCAGGGTCTAGAGGATATCTCTTGGCTCCAAGAGGAACTGCTGGATCTCTTGGAGGAGACCTGGCTGCTGGACGATCTGGATTTTATAATTGACCAGGAAGAGGCACTGGTCAAGGAATACAAGAGGCTGCTGGATCTCGCTAAGCAGCGTGCCAGGGGCATACAGATCTGGGGTGCAGCCCTCTGGGATTCATGGAGCTTGACTGTGGAGGAGTGGCAGCAAAGAGAAAACAGAATTTATGCTTACCTGATAAATTACTTTCTCCAACGGTGTGTCCGGTCCACGGCGTCATCCATAACTTGTGGGAATATTCTCTTTCCCAACAGGAAATGGCAAAGAGCACAGCAAAAGCTGTCCATATAGTCCCTCCTAGGCTCCGCCCACCCCAGTCATTCGACCGACGGACAGGAGAAAAAACAGGAGAAACTATAAGGTGCCGTGGTGACTGTAGTTAAAGAAAGAAATTCATCAAACCTGATTAAAAAACCAGGGCGGGCCGTGGACCGGACACACCATTGGAGAAAGTAATTTATCAGGTAAGCATAAATTCTGTTTTCTCCAACATTGGTGTGTCCGGTCCACGGCGTCATCCATAACTTGTGGGAACCAATACCAAAGCTTTAGGACACGGATGAAGGGAGGGAGCCAATCAGGTTACCTAAACAGAAGGCACCACAGCTTGCAAAACCTTTCTCCCAAAAATAGCCTCCGAAGAAGCAAAAGTATCAAATTTGTAGAATTTGGCAAAAGTGTGCAGGGAAGACCAAGTCGCTGCCTTACATATCTGATCAACAGAAGCCTCGTTCTTGAAGGCCCAAGTGGAAGCCACAGCCCTAGTAGAGTGAGCTGTGATGCGTTCAGGAGGCTGCCGTCCGGCAGTCTCGTAAGCCAATCGGATGATGCTTTTCAGCCAAAAGGAAAGAGAGGCAGCAGTAGCTTTTTGACCTCTCCTCTTGCCAGAATAAACAACAAACAGAGAAGACGTTTGTCTGAAATCCTTTGTTGCTTCTAAATAGAACTTTAAAGCACGAACTACATCTAAATTGTGTAACAAACGTTCCTTCTTTGAAACTGGATTCGGACACAAAGAAGGCACAACTATTTCCTGGTTAATATTCTTGTTGGAAACAACCTTTGGAAGGAAACCAGGTTTAGTACGCAAAACAACCTTATCTGAATGGAACACCAAATAGGGCGGATTACACTGCAAAGCAGATAACTCAGAAACTCTTCTAGCAGAAGAAATAGCAACCAAAAACAGAACTTTCCATGATAACATCTTGATATCTATGGAATGTAGAGGTTCAAACGGAACCCCTTGAAGAACTGAAAGAACTAAATTCAGACTCCAGGGAGGAGTCAAAGGTCTGTAAACAGGCTTGATCCTGACCAAAGCCTGAACAAAAGCTTGAACATCAGGCACAGCTGCCAGTCGTTTGTGTAACAAGACAGATAAAGCAGAAATCTGTCCCTTTAGAGAACTTGTTGATAATCCCTTATCCAAACCTTCTTGAAGAAAGGAAAGGATCCTAGGAGTTTTGATCTTACTCCATGAGAATCCCTTGGATTCACACCAACAGATATATATTTTCCATATTTTATGGTAAATTTTTCTAGTTACAGGTTTTCTGGCTTGTACCAGAGTATCTATTACAGAATCTGAAAACCCACGCTTAGATAAAATCAAGCGTTCAATTTCCAAGCTGTCAGCTGGAGGGAAACTAGATTTGGATGTTCGAATGGACCTTGTACTAGAAGATCCTGTCTCAAAGGTAGCTTCCATGGTGGAGCCGATGACATATTCACCAGGTCTGCATACCAAGTCCTGCGTGGCCACGCAGGAGCTATCAAGATCACTGAGGCCCTCTCCTGCTTGATCCTGGCTACCAGCCTGGGAATGAGAGGAAACTGTGGAAACACATAAGCTAGGTTGAAGGTCCAAGGCGCTACTAATGCATCCACTAGAGTCGCCTTGGGATCCCTGGATCTGGACCCGTAGCAAGGAACCTTGAAGTTCTGACGAGACGCCATCAGATCCATGTCTGGAATGCCCCATAATTGAGTCAACTGGGCAAATATCTCCGGGTGGAGTTCCCACTCCCCCGGATGGAATGTCTGACGACTCAGATAATCCGCCTCCCAGTTTTCCACTCCTGGAATGTGGATCGCAGATAGGTGGCAGGAGTGATCCTCCGCCCATTTTATGATTTTGGTCACTTCTCTCATCGCCAGGGAACTCCTTGCTCCCCCCTGATGGTTGATGTAAGCAACAGTCGTCATGTTGTCTGATTGGAATCTTATGAATCTGGCCTTTGCTAGTTGAGGCCAAGCCCTGAGAGTATTGAATATCGCTCTCAGTTCCAGAATGTTTATCGGGAGAAGAGACTCTTCCCGAGACCATAGCCCCTGAGCTTTCAGGGAGTCCCAGATCGCGCCCCAGCCCACTAGACTGGCGTCGGTCGTGACGATGACCCACTCTGGTCTGCGGAAGCTCATTCCCTGGGACAGGTGATCCTGGGTTAGCCACCAACGGAGTGAGTCTCTGGTCTTCTGATCTACTTGAATCACTGGAGACAAGTCTGTATAGTCCCCATTCCACTGTTTCAGCATGCACAGTTGTAATGGTCTTAGATGAATTAGCGCAAAAGGAACTATGTCCATTGCTGCAACCATCAACCCTACTACTTCCATGCACTGAGCTATGGAAGGTCGTGGAACAGAGTGAAGAACTTGACAAGCGTTTAGAAGTTTTGACTTTCTGACATCTGTCAGGAAAATATTCATTTCTAAAGAATCTATTATTGTCCCCAAGAAAGGAACTCTTGTCGACGGAGACAGGGAACTTTTTTCTATGTTCACTTTCCATCCGTGAGATCTGAGAAAGGCCAGAACGATGTCTGTGTGAGCCTTTGCCTTTGAAAGAGACGACGCTTGTATCAGAATGTCGTCCAAGTAAGGTGCCACTGCAATGCCCCTTGGTCTTAGAACCGCTAGAAGGGACCCGAGTACCTTTGTGAAAATCCTTGGAGCAGTGGCTAGCCCGAATGGAAGAGCCACGAACTGGTAATGTTTGTCCAGAAAGACGAACCTTAGGAACTGATGATGATCTTTGTGGATAGGAATATGTAGATACGCATCCTTTAGATCCACGGTAGTCATAAATTGACCCTCCTGGATTGTAGGTAAAATCGTTCGAATAGTTTCCATTTTGAACGATGGCACTCTGAGAAATTTGTTTAGGATCTTTAAATCCAGAATTGGTCTGAAAGTTCCCTCTTTTTTGGGAACTACAAACAGATTTGAGTAAAACCCCATTCCTTGTTCCACGGTTGGAACTGGGTGTATCACTCCCATTTTTAACAGGTCTTCTACACAATGTAAGAATGCCTGTCTCTTTATTTGGTTTGAAGATAAGTGAGACATGTGGAACCTTCCCCTTGGGGGTAGTTCCTTGAATTCCAGAAGATAACCCTGAGAAACTATTTCTAGTGCCCAGGGATCCTGAACATCTCTTGCCCAAGCCTGAGCGAAGAGAGAGAGTCTGCCCCCTACTAGATCCGGTCCCGGGGGCTACTCCTTCATGCTGTCTTGGTAGCAGCAGCAGGCTTCTTGGCCTGCTTACCCTTGTTCCAGCCTTGCATCGGTTTCCAAGCTGGTTTGGCTTGTGAAGCATTACCCTCTTGTCTAGAGGCTGCAGAGTTGGAGGCCGGTCCGTTCCTGAAATTGCGAAAGGAACGAAAATTAGACTTATTCTTGGCCTTGAAAGGCCTATCTTGTGGGAGGGCGTGGCCCTTACCCCCAGTGATATCTGAGATAATCTCTTTCAATTCTGACCCAAAAAGGGTTTTACCCTTGAAAGGGATATTAAGCAATTTTGTCTTGGAAGATACATCCGCTGACCAAGACTTTAGCCAGAGCGCTCTGCGCGCCACAATTGCAAACCCTGAATTTTTCGCCGCTAATCTAGCTAACTGCAAAGCGGCATCTAAAATAAAGGAATTAGCTAACTTAAGTGCGTGAATTCTGTCCAAAACCTCCTCATACGGAGTCTCTCTACTAAGCGACTTTTCTAGTTCCTCAAACCAGAACCACGCTGCTGTAGTGACAGGAATAATGCACGAAATAGGTTGCAGGAGGTAACCTTGCTGTACAAAATTCTTTTTAAGCAAACCCTCCAATTTTTTATCCATAGGATCTTTGAAAGCACAATTATCCTCAATAGGAATAGTAGTGCGCTTGGCTAGTGTAGAAACTGCCCCCTCGACCTTAGGGACTGTCTGCCATAAGTCCTTTCTGGGGTCGACCATAGGAAATAATTTCTTAAATATAGGAGGGGGGACAAAAGTTATGCCGGGCTTCTCCCACTCCTTATTCACTATGTCCGCCACCCGCTTGGGTATAGGAAAAGCGTCGGGTGCACTGGAACCTCTAGGAACTTGTCCATCTTGCACAATTTTTCTGGAATGACCAGGTTGTCACAATCATCCAGAGTAGATAACACCTCCTTAAGCAGTGCGCGGAGATGCTCTAATTTAAATTTAAATGTCACAACATCAGGTTCTGCCTATTGAGAAATTCTACCTGAATCAGAAATTTCCCCATCTGACAAAACCTCCCTCATGGCCACTTCAGATTGGTGTGAGGGTATGAAAGAGCAATTATCATCAGCGCCGTCCTGCTCTACAGTGTTTAAAACAGAGCAATTGCGCTTTCTCTGAAATGCAGGCATTTTGGATAAAATATTTGCTATGGAGTTATACATTACTGCCGTCAATCGTTGCATTGGCGCGCTAGAAGTACTAGGGGTCTCCTGCGTGGGCAAAACTGGTGTAGACACAGAAGGAGATGATGTAGAACTATGTCTACTCCCTTCATCTGATGAATCATCTTGGGCAACTTTACTATCTGTGGCAGTACTGTCCTTACTTTGTTTGGACGCTATGGCACAATTATCACACAATTTTGAAGGGGGAGACACATTGGCTTCCATACATACAGAACATAGTTTATCTGAAGGCACAGACATGTTAAACAGGCTTAAACTTGTCAATAAAGTGCAAAAACCGTTTTAAAACAAAACCTTTACTGTCTCTTTAAATTTTAAACAGGGCACACTTTATTACTGAATATGTGAAAAACTATGAAGGAATTGTTCAAATTTAACCAAATTCACCACAGTGTCTTAAAGCATTCAAAGCATTGCACCCCAAATTTCAGAACTTTAACCCTTAAAATGAGGAAACCGGAGCCGGTTACAGTTTTAACCCCTCTACAGTCCCAGCTACAGCCTTTGCTGCGACCTTACCAAACCCAGGGGGGTATACGATACCAAATGAAGCCTTCTAGGAACCTTTTCAATTACTTTCAGACCCACACACATGCAGCTGCATGTCCTGCTCTCAAAAGTAACTGCGCAGTAATGGCGCGAAACTGAGGCTCTGCCTACTACAGAGAAGGCCCTTCCTGACTGGGAAGGTGTCTAAACCAGTGCCTGACGTAAAAAAACGTTCCCCAAAGTTTATAAAGTGTGAATTTCAACATCAAGCTGTATAAAATGCCCAAATAAAGCAATCGATCTAGCCCATAAAAGTGTCTACCAGTTTTATAGCCCATATTAAGCCCTTTATTCTGTTTGAGACTAAGAAAATGGCTTACCGGTCCCCATGAGGGGAAATGACAGCCTTCCAGCATTACCCAGTCTTGTTAGAAATATGGCTCTGCCAACTGTTTCCCCCAACTGAAGTCATCTCATCTCAACAGTCCTATGTGGAAACAGCAAACGATTTTAGTTACTGCTGCTAAAATCATATTCCTCTCACAAACAGAACTCTTCATCTTTTTCTGTTTCAGAGTAAATAGTACATACCAGCACTATTTTAAAATAACAAACTCTTGATAGTAGAATAAAAAACTACAACTAAACACCACATACTCTTCACCATCTCCGTGGAGATGCTGCTTGTTCAGCGGCAAAGAGAATGACTGGGGTGGGCGGAGCCTAGGAGGGACTATATGGACAGCTTTTGCTGTGCTCTTTGCCATTTCCTGTTGGGGAAGAGAATATTCCCACAAGTTATGGATGACGCCGTGGACCGGACACACCAATGTTGGAGAAAGGGAACCAGGGCTCCTGGATCCTGATCAGCAGTCTGGTTCTGAGATTATAGACTTGGACAAGGGAGAGATGGATGTTGATAACTCTCCCCAGCAGCAGAAACCCTTTCTGGGAGAGGAGACAGTCGGTCTCTCTCCCCAGCGGCAGAGCCATCCCCTGGGAGCGGATGTAGTCGTCCTCCCTCCCCGTAAACAGAACCCCTTCCTGGGAGAGGAGACAGTCGGTCTCTCTCCCCAGCGGCAGAGCCAGGAGCCGGGAGAGGAGACAGTCGGTCACTCTCCCCAGCGGCAGAGCCATCCCCTGGGAGCGGAGGTAGTCGTCCTCCCTCCCCGTAAACAGAACCCCTTCCTGGGAGAGGAGACAGTTGGTCTCTCTCCCCAGCGGCAGAGCCAGGAGCCGGGAGAGGAGACAGTCAGTCTCTCTCCCCAGCGGCAGAGCCATCCCCTGGGAGTGGAGGTAGTCGTCCTCCCTCCCCGTAAGCCGAACCCCTTCCTGGGAGAGGAGACAGTCGGTCTCTCTCCCCAGCGGCAGAGCCATCCGATGGGAGCTGAGGTAGTCGTCCCCACTCCCCTTACAGAGAAGCCCTTGCAGGGAGAGATGGGTATCGATATCTCTCTCCAGCGACCGAACCCCTTCCTGGGAGAGGAGACAGTCTGTCTCCCTCCCCAGTGGCAGAGCCAGGAGCCGGGAGAGGAGACAGTCGGTCTCTCTCCCCAGCAGCAGAGCCATCCCCTGGGAGCGGAGGTAGTCTTCCTCCCTCCCCGTAAACAGAACCCCTTCCCGGGAGAGGAGACAGTCGGTCTCTCTCCCCAGCGGCAGAGCCAGGAGCCGGGAGAGGAGACAGTCGGTCTCTCTCCCCAGCTTCAGAGCCAGGAGCCGGGAGAGAAGACAGTCGGTCTCTCTCCCCAGCAGCAGAGCCATCCCCTGGGAGCGGAGGTAGTCATCCTCCCTCCCCTTACAGAGAAGCCCTTGCAGGGAGAGACGGGTATCGATATCTCTCCCCAGTGGCCGAATCCCTTCCTGGGAGAGGAGACAGTCGGTCTCTCTCCCCAGCGGCAGAGCCATCCGATGGGAGCTGAGGTAGTCGTCCCCACTCCCCTTACAGAGAAGCCCTTGCAGGGAGAGATGGGTATCGATATCTCTCTCCAGCGACCGAACCCCTTCCTGGGAGAGGAGACAGTCTGTCTCCCTCCCCAGTGGCAGAGCCAGGAGCCGGGAGAGGAGACAGTCGGTCTCTCTCCC
This sequence comes from Bombina bombina, assembly GCF_027579735.1. Taxonomy (NCBI): domain Eukaryota; kingdom Metazoa; phylum Chordata; class Amphibia; order Anura; family Bombinatoridae; genus Bombina; species Bombina bombina. Next base: position 1,281,159,698 of record NC_069500.1, read on the forward strand.
CAGCAGCAGAGCCATCCCCTGGGAGCGGAGGTAGTCTTCCTCCCTCCCCGTAAACAGAACCCCTTCCCGGGAGAGGAGACAGTCGGTCTCTCTCCCCAGCGGCAGAGCCAGGAGCCGGGAGAGGAGACAGTCGGTCTCTCTCCCCAGCTTCAGAGCCAGGAGCCGGGAGAGAAGACAGTCGGTCTCTCTCCCCAGCAGCAGAGCCATCCCCTGGGAGCGGAGGTAGTCATCCTCCCTCCCCTTACAGAGAAGCCCTTGCAGGGAGAGACGGGTATCGATATCTCTCCCCAGTGGCCGAATCCCTTTCTGGGAGAGGAGACAGTCGGTCTCTCTCCCCAGCAGCAGCACAGTTTCCCATGGAGCGGAGGTAGCAGACCTCCCTCCCCAGCAGTAGATCTCCTTCTCGGGAGAGGAGACAGACGGTCTCTCCCCTCAGTAGCTTGGCAGGGTCTATACCCTTTTCTTGTCCTGGAGTATATCTCACAGTGGGCAGGCCAGGGGGGTACCCGCTCATGCAGTTGGTGCCACAAGTTTGGGCACCCGAGTTTTGCCTGCCCCACCAAGGAGCCACTTCCACCAACAGTCTGGGGTGGGTATACAGCCGGGAAACCGGTACTGGCTTTGTTTGTGGGTGGGTCAGCCGGTACTCAACAGAGTGTCACAGAGGGAAACAGTTTGGCCATGGAACTTAAGGACACTGGAACTTGTGGAACAGCAATTGTTTGGGAGCCGGCCTTAGCAAACTTGTTTGGGACTTTGCATTTTGTGACTATCCCTGCTCCCAGGGCGCAGGGTATAAACGCCAGCAGAAACCCCGCGGGATGCCCCAAGCTCAGGAGAGATGGGATAACCTCTCTCAGCAAATGAGAAGTGGAGGGCCACTGTCGGACAGCCCCAGGCCGACCCGTTAAGGGTCTAGCCGGGTCTGCCGAACTGGAGGGGGGAGATGTCACGGATATCAGACGGCTAAGGCTACCCCCCACCCCCCTACAACCTCACCCCTGTTGTTTCTCAGTGGTTTTGGGCTCCTCAGAGCAACCACCATCTCTGGAAGCTGTTTGTTTGCTATGTGTTGGCTTGTTTTTGTGTTCAGAGAAAAGTTGGTGTATGACCAGGAAAACCCTCCAGGGCTGGCCGGGCTCCTGGAACTCCCGGTCGGCTGCCTTACAAAGGACACCCGCCTAACCCCTCTCAGGCTGGCCAGGCTCCTGGAACTCCAGGTCGTCCACAGGACAGCAGAACACCCGCTAACTTTAACCCAGGTCGCTCCAGCAACCATGTGCCCCAGAGCTCCGCTCTTTTGGGGATTAGTAGCCCCTGGGGAGTACAAGGGGTGGGGGAATTGCCGGAGGGGAGCTCCTTTTGGAACTGGGGGTTTTGGACACCCCTAACCTCATAACTTCAACGGACTGTAACTACGGTCCCCAGTAACGAATCATGCTGATTGTTAGACTGTGACATCTGGGGACCGAGAGCTTTAAAATGACACCCTGGAAGTGCTGCCGCTCCACCCGAAACCGACACCCCTATGTATTGGGATTATGTGAGACTGTGGCTCCTATGGAGGTGCCGGGCTGTCTAGAGGGGCGGGAATGGCGGGAAAATAGTGGGATTGTCCAGGGTCTTATCAAGATGAGCTGACTGTATAAAAGGAGTGTGTGTTTTCAATAAAATCAGTTCCTGTTAAACCTGAATGCTAGGCTGTCTAGTTATTTGGGTTTGCTCCAGCTAAAATCACTTTTCCTGGGCTACATAGCAGCCTGTTCCAGGTAGAGGAAGGACACTCTGACAGAGCTACCTAGTCTGGTAGCTGGAGTCTGCCACAGGGTGGGACCCTGAGTACTGGTGCTGTCGGGCATCAGGGGTGGCTACAGGCTGTGGTCACTTGCCAGCTACATAGCTGCAATCGGCAGGGAGGAAGCAGGACCCGTTTGGCGGAGCTACCCAGTCGGGGTAGCCGGGGGGTATCCGTCACACATACCTCAAGCGACTCTGTTTGTGGAGTGTGTGCAGAAAAGGCTTCTTCAGCATCACTCTCCCATACGCTGAATTGTTGAACCATGCACAGTGACACCATCTGCAGCAAGATGATGTTGAAGGTCTTTGGAGGTGGGCTGTTTTTGACCGTTCTCACCATCCTTTGCCTCTCCGATATTTTACTTCTTGCCTTAACAAGAACTGTGCCTGTGGTCTTCCATTTCCTCACTATGTACCTCACTATGTACCTCACAGTGGACACTGACAGCTTAAATCTCTGCAGTAGCCTTCCCCTAAACCATACTGTTTAACAATCTTTGCTTTCAGGTCATTTGAGAGTTGTTTTGAGGCCCCATGTTGCAACTCTTCAGAGGAGAGTCAAAGTGAACAACAACTTGCAATTGGCCATCTTAAATACCTTTTCTCATGATTGGATGCACCTGTCTTTGAAGTTCAAGGCTTAATGGGCTCGCCAAACCAATTGTGTGTTCCAATTAAACAGTGCTGGGTAGTTACAGGTATTCAAATCAACAAAATGACCAGGGTGCCCAAATTTATGCACCTGTCTAATTTCGTTTTGATGCATATTGCACATTTTCTGTAAATCCAATAAACCTCATTTCACTACTGAAATATTACTGTGTCCTTCAGTTATTTGATAAATCAAAATGAAATTGCTGATCCAAACACCCAATTATTTATAAATGAAAATCATGGAAATTGTCAGGGGTGCCTAAACTTTTGCATATGACTGTATGTAAAGTAATCATGTTACCTCTCAAGCTCCTTTTTCCTAGAGAAGACAGACTAAGTTTGGCTAGCCTATCCTCATAGCTTAAATTCTCAATTCCCCTTATTAGCTTTGTGGCCCTTCTCTGAACTTTTTCTAGTTCTGCAATATATTTTTTTTCGATCGGTCCCCAGAACTGCACTCCATACTCAAGGTGAGGTATTACCAGGGATTTATATAGTGACAGAATTATGCTTTCCTCCCTTGAATCAATGCCTCTTTTAATACATGCTAGTATCTTATTAGCCTTTGAAGCCTCTGCCCTGCATTGTTCACCCATCTTTAGCTTCTTATCCATTACTACTCCCAAATCCCTTTCTTCCTCTGTTTGGCTAAGTCTTGTCCCATTTAAATAATACATTGCCTGCTTAATTTTACTTGCAAAATGTAGAACCTTACATATTCCCATTTTAAATCTCATTTTCCATTTACCTGTCCATACTTCTAATTTTTGCAGATCCATTTGTAACAAAAGTTCATCGTGCTCTGACCTAATGACCTTACTTAACTTAGTATCATCTGCAAAAATAGATGTGTCGCTATGTAATTATTGCTCCAAGTCATTAATAAAAATATTAAAAAGAACAGGGCCCAGTACTGATCCCTGGGGGACTCCACTGATTACCTTTGTCCAATCTGAGTATGATCCATTCACTACTACCCTTGCTCCCTATCTTTTAATCCAGTTATTTATCCATGAGGAAACATTTTCAGCTATTCCCAGTCCCTTAAATTTTGTGCATGTGACACTGTATCAAACGCCTTTGCAAAATCAAAGTATATCACATCAACTGATTCCCCTTTATCTACATTTTTACTTACTTCCCCATAGAATCTAATTAGATTAGTTTGACATTATGTATTTCTCATAAAACCATACTGATTTGAACTCATAATCTTGTTAACACAAATATGTTCATCAATATAATCCCTTATAATCCCTTCAAATATCTTCCCCACTATTGATGTCAGACTAACTGGTCTATAGCTTCCTGGATCAGCCCTGATCCAGCTTTACACCAATCCTGCCTGAGGATAATGAGTCTTAAAAAAATTAAGAGTAGAGGTTTGTCTATAACAGTGCTAAATTCCTCTAACACCCTTGGGTGTATTCCATCTGGGACTGGAGTATCATTTACCTAATATTATCCGTTTTTTTCCTGATATCCTCATAAACCAGTTAATGGTATGGGCTGGCATGTTCTAGTTTGTTCCAAAGTATCTTCCATTGGTTCCTCTCTTGTGTATACTGAAGAAAATAACTGGTTTAGTACCTCAGCCTTCTCCCTGTCACTGTTAATCATGTTACACTCTACACATTTTAATGTATCTATATTGTCCTTCTTAGATTTTTTGCTATTTATGGACTTAAATAACCTTTTAGGGTTAGGTTTAGAATACTTTGCAATTAATCTTTCATTTTCAATTTTGGCTTTTTGCATGCTTTGTCAGATTCCTTATAAATATGGTATGTTGACTCTGTACTATTTTCTTTGAATAATTTAAATGTCCTACATTTTTTCCTAATTTCTCTTAACACATTTTTATTTAGTCACATTGGCTTGCATTTTTTATTTTTATTTTTTTAACCATAACACAGTAGATGAGGTTGAAAAAAGAATGAAGTCCATCGAGTTCAACCTATACAAATCAAAAATATATACAAAAAGCTCTAGTTAAGCTTAAATAATCCCACTAAAAGGTGACCAATTTAATACTAGCAATCATATCCATGAATTTTGTTTATAGACAATATATGGTATTTGTTTATATGTATATTTATTTAACAAAGTTTTAAATGTTATCTATTTATCCTCTGTGTTTTTATTAGAGAATACTTTATCCCAATTTATGTCATTTAATAATTTCCTTAAATCGTTGAATGTTGCTTTCTTATATTTAAAAGTCTTAGTTAAACCTTTAAGACACTGCTTATGAAAAGAGATTTCAAATGTGACCATATTATGATCACAGTTACCACAATGTGTTTCTGATATCATATCTGTATTATTTGATAGGACTAAATCCAATATAGCGTTACTCCTAGTTGTCTCCTCTATTAATTGTGACAAGAAGTTATCCCTGAGAACATTTAAAAATATATCCCCCTTAGCTGAATTACTAGTTTCATTGGCCCAGTTTATATCAGGGTAGTTAAAATCTCCCATAATTACAGCACTGTTATTAGCAGCCTTACCTGTTTGCATTAGTAGTTGAGTTTCCTCCATGCCACTAATTTTTGGGGGCTTGTAGCATGTTCCAAGTAATATTTTTTTAGGATTTTTTCCCCCACTTTTTATTTCAACCCACAGGGTCTCTACATTGTCACCTGTATTATCATAAATATCTTCCCTTATTGTAGGTTTAAGGTTAGGTTTAATATACATGCAGATTCCTCCAACCCTTTTATCATTCCTGTCCCTCCTAAATAAAGTATAACCCTCTAAGTTAACTGCCCAGTCATGTGAATCATCCCACCAAGTTTCAGTTATACTGATAATATCATAGTCCTCTTCTAATATATAACATAATCTGTATAAAATGACAGGGAGGGCCGTGGACTCGTCGTATCGTAGAAGAAATCAATTTATCAGGTAAGCATATATTTCCTTTTCTTCTACTAGATACGACGAGTCCACGGATTCATCCTTACTTGTGGGATACCATACCAAAGCAACAGGACACGGATGAACGGGAGGGACAAGACAGATACCTAAACAGAAGGCACCACTGCTTGAAGAACTTTTCTCCCAAAAATAGCCTCAGAAGAAGCAAAATTATCAAATTTGGAAAAGGTATGAAGGGAGGACCAAGTCGCAGCCTTAAAAATCTGTTCAACAGAAGCATCATTTTTAAAAGCCCATGTGGAAGCCACCGCTCTAGTAGAATGAGCTGTAATTTTTTCAGGACGCTGCTGTCCAGCAGTCTCGTATGTCAAACGGATGATGCTTTTCAGCCAAAAAGGAGGAGAGGTAGCCGTAGCTTTTTGACCCCTACGCTTTCCAGAATAAACAACAAATAGAGAAGATGTTTGACAGAAATCCTTGGTCGCTTTTAAGTAAAACTTCAAGGCACAAACCACATCCAAGTTATGTAACAGACGCTCCTTCTTAGAAGAAGGATTAGGACACAGAGAAGGAACAACAATTTCCTGATTAATATTCTTATTTGAAACAAACTTAGGAAGGAATCCAGGTTTAGTACGCAAAACCACCTTATCAGAATGGAATATAAGATAAGGCGAGTCACATTGTAACGCAGAAAGCTCAGAAACTCTTCGAGCAGAAGAGATAGCAACTAAAAACAAAACTTTCCAAGATAACAGCTTAATATCTATGGAATGCATGGGTTCAAACGGAACTACTTGAAGAACATTTAGAACTAAATTCAAACTCCATGGCGGAGCAAGAGGTTTAAACACAGGCTTGATTCTAACTAAAGCCTGACAAAAAGACTGAACGTCTGGGACATCCGCCAGACGCTTGTGTAGTAAAATTGACAAAGCAGAAATTTGTCCCTTTAAGGAACTAGCCGATAATCCCTTCTCCAATCCTTCTTGGAGAAAGGACAAAATCCTAGGAATCCTAACCCTACTCCATGAGTAGCCCTTGGATTCACACCAATAAAGATATTTACGCCATATTTTATGGTAAATTTTCCTAGTGACAGGATTTTGAGCCTGAATCAAGGTATCAATGACCGACTCAGAGAATCCCCGCTTAGATAAAATCAAGCGTTCAATCTCCAGGCAGTCAGCTGCAGAGAAATTAGATTTGGATGTTGGAACGGACCATGAATGAGAAGGTCCTGTCTCAGTGGCAGTTTCCACGGTGGCAGAGATGACATTTCCACCAGATCTGCATACCAAGTCCTACGTGGCCACACAGGCGCTATCAAGATTACCAAAGCCCTCTCCTGTTTGATTCTGGCAATCAGACGAGGTAGGAGAGGAAAAGGAGGAAACACATAAGCCAGGTTGAACGACCAAGGTACTGCTAGAGCATCTATCAGTACTGCTTGGGGATCCCTTGATCTGGACCCGTAACAAGGAAGTTTGGCATTCTGACGAGATGCCATCAGATTCAATTCCTGTGTGTCCCATTGACGGATCAATGTCGCAAAAACACCTCCGGATGGAGCTCCCACTCCCCCGGATGAAAAGTCTGACGACTTAGAAAATCCACTTCCCAGTTCTCTACTCCTGGGATATAGATTGCTGATAAATGGCAAGAGTGATTCTCTGCCCATCAAATTATTTTGGAAACCTCTGTCATCGCTAGAGAACTCTTTGTTCCCCCTTGATGATTGATATATGCTACAGTTGTTATATTGTACGACTGGAATCTTATGAATTTGGCCAAAGCCAACTGAGGCCACGCTTGGAGCGCATTGCATATTGCTCTCAGTTCCAGAATATTTATTGGTAATAGGGACTCTTCCTGAGTCCAAACACCCTGAGCCTTCAGGGAATTCCAGACTGCACCCCAGCCCAAGAGGCTGGCGTCCGTCGTCACTATGACCCATGCTGGCCTGCGGAAGCACATTCCCTGGGACAGATGATCCTGTGACAACCACCAAAGAAGAGAGTCTCTGGTCTGAGCCCTCTGACGCTGATCCAATCAGCCAATCAGATTGAACTTGAATCTGATTGGCTAATTGAATCAGCCAATCATATTTTCTTACCTTAATTCCGATTGGCTGATAGAATCCTATCAGCCAATCGGAATTCGAGGGACGCCATCTTGGATGACGTCATTTAAAGGAAACTTCATTCGCCGTTCAGTCGTCGGGCCTGCTGGATGTTCAGCGTCTGAGGGCTGAAGAAAGAAGATTGAAGATGCCGCTTGGAGGAAAACTTCGCCCCGATGGAGGACCTCTTCTTTGCCGCTTGGATGAAGACATCGCCGGGATGGAAGACTTCTTCTTTGCCGCTTGGATGAAGACATCGCCCGGATTGGATGAAGAGTTCGGCCCGGCTGGGTGAAGACGACTCAAGGTAGGAAGATCTTCTGGGGCTTAGTGTTAGGTTTTTTTAAGGGGGGGTTGGGTGGGTTTAGAGTAGGGGTATGTGGGTGGTGGGTTTTAATGTTGGGGGTTGGTATTGTGTTTTTTTTTACAGGCAAAAGAGCTGTTTACTTTGGGGCATGCCCCGCAAAAAGCCCTTTTAAGGGCTGGTAAAAGAGTTGGTTAATTTTTAATTTAGAATAGGGTAGGGCATTTTTTTTATTTTGGGGGGCTTTATTATTTTATTAGGGGGCTTAGAATAGGTATAATTAGCTTAAAATTCTTGTAATCTTTTTTAATTTTTTGTAATTTAGTGTTTGTTTGTTTTTTGTAATTTAGTTTAGTGTATTTAATTGTATTTTAGTTTAGAGATTTGTAGTTTATTTAATTTATTGATAGTGTAGGTGTATTTGTAACTTAGGTTAGGATTTATTTTATACGTAAATTGGTAATTATTTTAACTAGGTAGCTATTAAATAGCTATTAACTATTTAATAGCTATTGTACCTAGTTAAAATAAATACCAAGTTACCTGTAAAATAAATATAAACCCTAAAATAGCTACAATGTAATTATTAATTATATTGTAGCTATCTTAGGGTTTATTTTATAGGTAAGTATTTAGATTTAAATAGGAATATTTTAATTAATAATATTAATTATATTTATTTTAATAAGAATTTAGTTAGGGGTGTTAGAGTTAGATAGGGTTATTATACTATATATATATATAATAATGATATTAACTATATTAACCCTAATATAATTAGGGTTAATATAGTTAATATATATAATATAGTAACTATATTAATATAGTTAATATAGGTGGCGGCGGTGTAGGGGGATTAGATTAGGGGTTAATGTATTTAATATAGGTGGCGGCGGTGTAGGGGGATTAGATTAGGGGGTAATACATTTATTATAGGTGGCGGCGGTGTAGGGGGATTTAGATTTTAGGCAAAAGAGCTGTTTACTTTGTGACAATGCCCCACCAAAAGCCCTTTTAAGGGCTAGTAAAAGAGCTGTTTACTTTGGGGCAAAGCCCCGCAAAAAGCCCTTTTAAGGGCTGGCAATAGAGCTGTTTACTTTGGGGTAATGCCACGCAAAAAGCCATTTTCAGGGCTATTTGTAGGGTTAGATTTAGGTTTAGTGGTAGGGATAGTTTAGTATTTTAAGGGTTAATTAATTTAATATAGGTGGCGGCGGTATAGGGGGATTAGATTAGGGGTTAATTAATTTAATATAGGTGGCGGCGGTATAGGGGGATTAGATTAGGGGTTAATTAATTTAATATAGGTGGCGGCGGTATAGTGGGGATTAGATTAGGGGTTAATAAATGTAATATAGGTGGCGGCGGTGTAGGGAGATTTAGATTAGGGGTTAATTAATTTAATATAGCTGGCGGCGGGGTAGGGGGATTTAAATTAGGGGTTAATAATTTGAATATAGCTGGCGGCAGGGTAGGAGCTCACATTAGGGGCTAGTTAATGTAGGTGGCGGCGGTGTAAGGGGCTCACATTAGGGGGTAGGGGCTCACATTAGGGGGTAAATAATGTAGATGGCGGCGGTGTAAGGAGCTCACATTAGGGGGTAGATAATGTAGATGGCAGCGGTGTAAGGGGCTCACATTAGGGGGTAGTTAATGTAGATGGCGGCGGTGTAAGGGGCTCACATTAGGGGGTAGCTAATGTAGATGGCGGCGGTGTAGGGGCTCACATTAGGGGGTAGATAATGTAGATGGCGGCAGTGTGGGGGCTCACATTAGGGGGTAGATAATGTAGATGGCGGCGGTGTGGGGGCTCACATTAGGGGGTTATACATTTAATGTAGGTGGCGGCGGGGTCCGGGAGCGGCGGTTTAGGGGTTAAATACTTTATTAGGGATTGCGGCGGGGGATCGCGGTTGACAGGTAGATAGACATTGCGCATGCGTTAGGTTTTATTTAGCAGTTTGCGGTTGACAGGTAGATAGACATTGCACATGGGTTAGGTGTTAGGTTTTATTTAGCAGTTCGTGGTTGACAGGTAGATAGACATTGCGCATGCGTTAGGTTTTATTTTGCAGGTAGTTTAGGGAGTTACGGGGCACCAATACACAGCATAAGGCTTACTACGCCTGCAATTTGTTGCGAGGTGAAAATGGCGTAAGATTTCTCCATTTTCGCCACGTAAGTCCTTACGCTGTATATTAGATACCAAACTACGCTGGTTTGGTATACCTGTCTATGGCCCAAAAAACTACGGCAGAAATATACGAGTGCAACTTCTATGTTACGCCGTATATGTGATACCAAACCAGCGCAAATTTTGGCGTCGCCGGCTTTTGCGGGCGACGCTGCATATCGGATTGAGGCCCTGAGGTGCGAAAATAGGCTCCGCCCATCAATATCGATGTCTCTCTGCCTAATGGGAACCGCTGTAAAGCGGTCTAGCAAACTAGCCATGTGGGTTTTCATATAACCCATCTATTAATGAAAGCCATGTGAACCCCTATAGTGCCATCAGTCACAAAAATGTATATAAAAACGTTAAGTATCCCCAAAACATGAAAACGTTTTGCCAACAAAACATTATGTTAACAGTGTCAACCAAATTGTTCCATAATAAACAGGTTCCAGTAATACCCCTTCTTTACATGTAGGATTACTGCTTACCCCTTCTCTAAAGGGAACTATGTCAGCCAGTTCTGAAATACCACAGTCTCTCCAGAAAAAAATGACTGAACATACCTCAATGCTTGTAGCATGAAAAAACGTTCCTCACACTGAAGCTTCTCAAGTACTCCTCAGCCATTCTGTGGGAACTACTCTGGATCTTAGTGACAACTGCTAAGATCATCAGTCTCCAGGCAGAAATCTTCATCCATCTGCTGCCTGAGAAAAAATAGCACTCACCGGTACCATTTAAAATAAAAAAGTCTTGCTTGAAGAAAATAAAAACTATCATTTTATCACCTCTTTCCCTTTACCTCTTCCTATTACTTAGTATAGGCAAAGAGAATGACTGGGGGTGGAGAGAAGGGAGGAGCTATATATACAGCTCTGATGTGGTGCTCTTTGCCAATTCCTGTTAGCGGGAGGAAAATATCCCACAAGTAAGGATGAATCCGTGGACTCGTCATATCTAGTAGAAGAAAGGGGAAAAAAGATATAATACTGGAATTAACCCTATGTAAGAATGTATATATATGTAATTTGAACTATGTTAGTGAGCAATATGGTACATGTATGGAATAGCATCATCATTGAAAAATTCTGAAAAGGAAAGAGATAAGAAACAATATGATTTGGAGCTGACATTAATTTCTAGGTTTAAATAACACTCCTTGATTACGTTATGGGTATGTTTTGGGTTGTGTTTGGATTGATTTACATCAAAATGTTCCTTTTATATCTATTTGATTATGGTATTCTCCTTTTTTTTCCACATGTTGTGATGTATCAATAACTTGAATGTATAAATGAAATATTCAATAAAAATATTTAAAGAAAAAAAAAAATATGAAGTCTTATCCCTTAAAGATAAAATAAATAGATAACTGCTTTTATAAAAGATATATGTTATCTACAACCTTAGTGTAGCTAACTGTTGAGTATCCTTTATTGGTCACTGTCAGGAACCCAGTCTTATTCCTGACTGTCTGGTTATCACCATCCTGGATGTGCCTCTGAGCATGGCCTATTCCAGCAACCCTTGCCATCCTTGGAAACACAGTCAGTATGTGAACATAGTTAGGGAGAGTCCTGTGAGATCCTTACCAACTGGTTCCTGGGCCTATTCTGTGCATCTACCCACAGTCATACCTTCTACCCCAGTCTGTATGGATACTTCCTGGCAAGGGCCAGGATTGTTTGTCACACTGCAATAAACATTTTACCAGAAATCTAAAAAGTATAAGATCCTGATGATACTGCAACTTGAAATTTGATATGCACAATCTAAAAATCAAACAAATACAAAATGTTTTAAACTTTTAAAAACACGTTTATGGAAATAGTTGTAAATTTTGCATACTCAAACTTAAAAAGTTAATAAATATGTAAATATTAGACTGAAATATTTGAATGTTTACATACTAACACACCAAAAAGTTGAGCTGGCTCAAAAATGACAAGTCAAAAACTAGATGAGAAAGTTTGGCCATTATAGATTTAAAAGTACTAAAAATGTGCAGACATTTAAAAGGACATTAAACGCTAAAGGACTACATTACAAATTAAAAGCTAATTTATAAATAACCAGCCATTGGAGCTTATAAAATTAACCAGAGATCAGATCTCTGGTTAATTTTATAAATGCCCACAAAATACCACCAAAATCAAGTGTGATATAGTTTATTAAAAAAATAAATATAGAAGCATCTTTATTTTTTAATAAAAAAAATGCAATAAGCAGTTTTTGTGGTCTAAAGGGAGCGGGTGTTAAAAAAAACGCACTGAAAAGTGCCTTTACATTGCAGTCTATAGGAACTGTGTGTTCCCAGTTAATATATATGTATATGCTTATATAGATCTATATTTACGTGTTAATATGTATATATATATATATATATATATATATACATATTAACACATAAATATATATGCATATAAGCATATACATATATATTTACACTTTGCTGCTATCTCTGCGCTACTTACCCCCTGTGCTGCGTTAGAAACGGCATGAAAACAAGGCTCTTATTGGAGCCTATGGAAGCGTTCTCTCGTGAGCATTTGCGTGCGCTGGTATTACTCAATTGAGCAATAATATCGCTTTCTCTAAAGTGATATTTAGAGCTCCACTTGTAATCAGTCCCTAAATAAATCATTGCTTGAATAATGATGACTAGAGTGTGCAACCAATGCCTGTGTGGAATATAGCTATGTCTGCACTTCCATGTTTAAAATGAATTGGAACGTCAACAATATTCAGAATTAAATTAAAGGAGAACAAAATAAATAATGAAAGTATATTGCAAAGTTGTTTTACTGCATGTAATTAAACAATTTATATTAATATCTTGAGGTCTTTAATGTCCCTTTAAAGTAAAAGGGGATGATGTATAAACACACACAAACAAACATGTATGTATTAACACATCACCATGTGGCTAAGTATAAAATGACATACACCTAACTTGTCGCTTGTCCACTTGTGTAACCTGTTTAACAATCTTTACCTCAGTCAGAACAATACTGCTTTTCTAAACCATTATATGATTATAACATATTTCATAGAAATATTATAAAGCTAGTTTTAGTAAGAGTCATAATTTCACCTTTTAAAATTTCCATCAATGTCTCTTGAAAATATAACCATCTCTGCTTATCTTCGAGTGGTGCAGAATAATTCTGGGCAAATCCATTTTCAGTTATGTAAATGACTGGGTTGCCAAAGGAATCCTGCAAAATAATTATTTACAACTATCAAACAGAAGGCCATATATTTGAAAAGAAGAAAACAAATCAAATTTACACAGTATTTATTGGTGTAAATATATTATAAATATCTAATATATTTCTGTATGTGTGAAGACTTACAAAAAATTAATAGATAAAATCTAATTGGATTCATAAAGTTATCATAAATATTATTCTCATTGAAAACAGTTACTTAATTCTCAATAAAGCTACAAATAGCTCATGTAATTTATATTAAAGGGGCATGGTAGTAAAAAAAGATACATTTATGCTTATCTGATAAATGAATTTATTTCATGGTGGTGAGAGTCCATGATCCATTACTCCAGATAATTACTCTTCATGAACACTAGGAGGAAGCAAAGAGTCCCAAACCCCAAGAGCTATATAAAAACCCTCCCTCATTACTGGTAATAAGTCGGACTTACAGCCAAGTAAGAAATGTAGGAAAATAAATAAGAGCAAAAAAGGAGCAAGAACAAAATGAGGACCAAAAAACTATTAGAAAAAAATAACAGGACTCTTGTGGACTCTCGCAACCATGAAAGAAAGAAATTTATCAGGTAAGCATAAATATTTTTTTCTTTCATACAGGTGGTTAGAGTCCACCATCCATTAGTCCTGGAAAACTAATGCCCAAGCAGTGAAGTCCAGGGGTAAGGGAGGATGGGACAAGCATGACATATAGAAAAATGTATCTACATATTCTTTTTTTCACAATACTTAATGAAGCATTACTGCCTTAATGACTTCCCATCAAAGGCTACGTTGGAAAAGAGAACAAACATCCAAAAAAGAAAAAAGTATGCAAAGAAGACCAGATAGTTGTCAAGCAAATCTGGTCAACAGAAGGATCATTTAAAAAAAACCAAAATGTAGCAACTGATGTGGAAAAAATGTCAGTAATCCAATTAAGAGGAGACTTACCCAACTCCAAAAATAAAGTCTCATAAAACAAAAAAAGCGTGAACCAAGAATCCAAGGCTAACTTGTCCTTTTCTAGAACCAGACAAAAGAATAAACAGGCTAAACGATTAGCTGAAATCCTAATAAAAAAAGAAACTTAGTCCACAAAACCGCCTTATCCTAATGAAAAAACAAGATTAGAAGAGACAGAAAAGAAAGCGGGCAACTCAGAAACTCTTCTTCTTCTTATTCTTTATTTATAAAGCGCCAACAGATTCTGCAGCGCTGCCCATGGGTACAAGGATAACAGTACAGTGGAAAAACAATACGATAAAAGACAAAGTTTTACAGACAAATACAGGGGGAATTAAGGGCCCTATTGCCGTGGGAACTTACAATCTAGAGAATGCACATTCTCAAAAAAAATGAGCTTGCAAAAACAAAAAAAACTTAAAACCAAATGATGGTTTGAAGGAGGAAAAATTGGCATAATCTTAAGTAAAGCCAGATCAAAAAACATAAAATGATAAAAGATTAACAATCTTCCTGAGAAACAAAATAATCTAAAACAGGCCCTTCAAAGAACTGGTGGATAAATCCAAACAAACCTGAAGAAAATTCTGAATCTAAGGATTCCTAAAATAAAATCAGGAAAAAGCATAAACCATATACCTTATGGAAAACTTCCTGATCACCGGTTAGCAAGCCTAAAACAAAGATTCAACTACAGAAGGAGAAGCCTATTTATCAAGCCGTCAACCACAAATACGCTGGAATTCCGCAGCGTAATTATGGCGAGCCTGATTCACCCAAGTTATCAAAGCCTACAGAAAGGCAAAAGTTTAAATTTGTGACGTAACATACGATCCGCCGGTCTCAGTCCGACACAGATCGATGCTTACATCATTACAGATGTCCCGAATACAAATTTGGCACTGTCTGAAACTTTTGCAAGTTATCAAACTTCTAACCGGTACGCTCGCCACTATTCCGGCCCAGCGTACCTGGTTTTCAATCCGCCACCGTGAAGGCCGAGGATGCCATAGGAATCAATGGGAGTCTGAAAGCAGTGAAAGCTTATGTTCACTGCTGCCCCCTATCCCATTGATTTCTATGGCAGTAAACCAGTAATGTTTACACCTAACACCCTAACATGTACCCCGAGTCTAAACACCCCTAATCTTTGCCCGACATCGCCACCACTAAATAAAAGTTATTAACCCCTATCCTGCTGCTCCCGGACCCCGCCACAACTAAATAAATATATTAACACGTATACCGCCACTCCCGGACCCCACCACAACTAAATAAATGTATTAACCCCTATTCCGCCGCTCCCGGAGCCCACTGCAACTAAATAAATGTATTAACCCTTATACCTCCGCTCCCGGACCCCGCCACAACTCTAATAAAGTTATTAACTTCTATACCGCCCCTGCCAGACCCCTCTGCAACTATATAAATGTATTAACCCCATAACACCTGGCCTCCCACATCACTACCACTTACCAAACCTATTAACCCCTAAACCGCCAGCCCCCCACATCTCCATAAACTAAATTAAGAAAAATAAGTGCAGTCCATATGTCAAAAATAAGCAGCAAGATACACAGCACGTCCCATATGTATCAAGCATAAACACATCATCAGTATAGATAGGCACATAGCGAATATGAAACAGCGTAGCAACGTCAAGGGTTCAACTGACTCACCACTCCAAGGAAGGCCAGCAAATGTACATCCGTCAGGGGTTCCATGATATTTGGCCGCCAGGCCTCACCCCATTCACATACGGGTATAGAGTCGACTCACCATGGTCTCTGCTTTTCTTTCCGTGGTAATCACCTGCGTCGGTGCATCCACTCATCTGCGGCGTCCAAACCAGCGTGTAGTTCCGTAGCACTACCGGGTGACGTCAGGTACCCATGTGAATTGCGCCTGCTACACCTCCATGTCTGACCGCTGCGTGCCTGCCCAGTTCGTGACTCCTTTAGGGATCGGATCTCAAAGCTGGGGGAAAAACTGTTACCACCGGATAGGAGGACTCCTCTTCCTCCCAAATGAAAATAGAAAAACATATCCAAAACAGAGGATCCAAGAATAAAAAATTGTAGACTTTATTCAAAAGTTAAAAATACATGGGCATCAAAGTAAAAGGGAAGAGCAGAAAAGCCGGTCTTACGCATTTCGGAAAAAACACAACCGTCAAATATAATTGCTAGCAATAATTAATCCACAATCTATACCTGTAAATAGATACAGTAAATTGAATAATGTACATAGTAATTTAGCCACCCAGATGCAAAAGCAAAAATATACAATTAGCTAATGGATGGACAAAGGTTTCAAAGAAAAAACAGAGACCTTGAAGATTAGACATGCTAAAGTTCAAAGATCAATATGTCCCTTTTATTCATATCCCCCTAAGTGGAGATATAGGCCTCTACCCCGGACCGGGAAGCATTTATCCCAAGAGTCTACTCCCTTCAAAACCTTCAGCACACCGGAAGAGGGGGCATAACACAGATGAGTATCAATCCTTGGAGATAACTCTACACGAGACATCTAACTGGACATAGTCATGTATCAGTTGTTTGATATGTATATTAGTTATATTCAATAGATGATAGGCAATCAGTTCTAGCCCAAGATTTAAAATTAGTCTTAGATAGCTCCTTCACTACTCATTCACATAACCTATGAACAGACCATGTATTTTATACCCACTTTCAACACTTTAAAACTGTTAATACCGCTATATTTCTGGTAACTACAACCCCGATACATTGGGTAAAGTTATGCAAATATGTTATTAGGAAAAAAATTGCTATAATATGCAATTGTTCATTGTTGTTTATTTATTAACTGTTCTATTTTGTTTTATGTCCCATCGAGCTGTGGAGAAGAAAGTTTCTCCATTAAAAAGCCGCACACAAGAGAGACGAAAATCTTGCAAAACCACAAATAGAGGTTCCACCCAGGTAAAGGTAGGAGGTGACTACTGATGATGTCTAAGCTGAGAGTAATTTCACATAACGTAAGAGGTTTGAATACAGATAACAAAAGGAAAACAGTATTTATGCTTTCCTGATAAATTACTTTCTCTTGCGGTGTATCCAGTCCACGGATTCATCCTTACTTGTGGGATATTCTCATTCCCTACAGGAAGTGGCAAAGAGAGCACACAGCAGAGCTGTCCATATAGCTCCCCCCCCTAGCTCCACCCCCCAGTCATTCGACCGAAGGTTAGGAGAAAAGGAGAAACCATAGGGTGCAGTGGTGACTGTAGTTTAAACAAAAAAATGTATTAACCTGACCTAATTGCCAGGGCGGGCCGTGGACTGGATACACCACAAGAGAAAGTAATTTATCAGGTAAGCATAAATTCTGTTTCTCTTGCAAGGTGTATCCAGTCCACGGATTCATCCTTACTTGTGGGATACCAATACCAAAGCTTTAGGACACGGATGAAGGGAGGGAACAAGACAGGTAACCTAAACGGAAGGTACCACTGCTTTCAAAACCTTTCTCCCAAAAATAGCCTCCGAAGAAGCAAAAGTATCGAATTTGTAAAATTTGGCAAAAGTATGCAGTGAAGACCAAGTCGCTGCCTTACAAATCTGTTCAACAGAAGCCTCATTCTTGAAAGCCCATGTAGAAGCCACAGCTCTGGTGGAATGAGCTGTAATTCGTTCAGGAGGCTGCTGTCCAGCAGTCTCATAAGCCAATCGAATGATGCTTTTCAGCCAGAAGGAAAGAGAGGTAGCAGTAGCTTTCTGACCTCTCCTCTTACCAGAATAGACAACAAACAAGGATGATGTTTGTCTGAAATCCTTGGTTGCTTGCAAATCGTATTTCAAAGCACGAACCACATCAAGATTGTGTAATAGCCGTTCCTTCTTTGAAGCTGGATTAGGACACAGGGAAGGAACAATGATTTCCTGGTTAATATTCTTATTAGAAACAACTTTAGGAAGAAAACCAGGTTTGGTACGCAAAACTACCTTATCTGCATGGAACACCAGACAATTCTGAAACTCTTCGAGCAGAAGATATAGCTACCAAAAACAAAACTTTCCAAGATAATAACTTAATATCTATGGAATGTAAAGGTTCAAACGGAACCCCTTGAAGAACTGAAAGAACTAAATTTAGACTCCATGGCGGAGCCACAGGTTTATAGACAGGCTTGATTCTGACTAAACCTGAGCAAACGCTTGAACGTCTGGTACCTCTGCCAGACGCTTGTGTAAAAGGATAGACAGGGCAGATATCTGTCCCTTTAAGGAACTAGCTGACAAGCCTTTCTCCAATCCTTCTTGGAGAAAAGACAATATCCTTGGAATCCTAATCTTACTCCACGAGTAACCCTTGGATTCACACCAACAAAGATATTTCCGCCATATCATATGGTAAATTTTCCTGGTGACAGGCTTTCTAGCCTGGATCAGAGTATCTATAACTGATTCAGAGAAACCACGCTTAGATAGAATTAAGCGTTCAATCTCCAAGCAGTCAGCTGCAGAGAAACTAGATTTGGATGCTTGAATGGACCCTGTATTAGAAGATCCTGCCTCGTTGGCAGTGTCCAAGGTGGGACAGATGACATGTCCACTAGGTCCGCATACCAAGTCCTGCGTGGCCACGCAGGCGCTATCAGAATTACAGAAGCCTTCTCCTGTTTGATTCTGGCTACCAGACGAGGGAGAAGGGGAAACGGTGGAAAGACATAAGCCAGATTGAAGGACCAAGGCGCTACTAGAGCATCTATCAATGCCGCCTTGGGGTCCCTGGACCTGGATCCGTAGAGAGGAAGTTTGGAGTTCTGACGGGACGCCATCAGATCCAATTCTGGAATGCCCCATAGCTGGGTCAGCTGAGCAAAAACCTCTGGGTGGAGTTCCCACTCCCCCGGGTGAAAAGTCTGAAGACTTAGAAAATCCGCCTCCCAGTTGTCTACACCTGGGATGTGAATTGCAGATAGATGGCAGGAGTGATCCTCCGCCCACCTGATTATTTTGGTTACTTCCTTCATTGCTAGGGAACTCTTTATTCCCCCCTGATGATTGATGTACGCCACAGTCGTGATGTTGTCCGACTGAAATCTGATGAATTTGGCCGCCACTAGTTGAGGCCATGCCTGAAGCATGTTGAATATCGCTCTCAGTTCCAAAATGTTTATTGGGAGAAGAGACTCTTCCCGAGACCATAGGCCCTGAGCTTTCAGGGAATCCCAGACCGCGCCCCAGCCTAACAGACTGGCGTCGGTCGTGACAATGATCCACTCCGGTCTGTGGAAGCACATTCCCTGAGACAGGTGATCCTGAGACAACCACCAGAGAAGAGAATCTCTGGTTTTCTGGTCCAGTTGTCTCTGAGGAGACAAAACTGCATAATCTCCATTCCACTGTTTGAGCATGCCCAGATCCGGTCTACCCCGGGCTACCCCTTCATACTGTCTTAGTAGCAGCTGCAGGCTTCTTGACCTGTTTACCCTTGTTCCAGCCCTGCAAAGGCTTCCAGGTTGCCTTGGGCTGTGAAGCGTTACCCTCTTGCTTTGCGGTTGCAGAGGTTGAAGCAGGACCGCTCCTGAAGTTGCGAAAGGAACGAAAATTAGCCTTGTTTTTAGCCTTGAAAGGCCTATCTTGTGGGAGAGCATGGCCCTTTCCCCCGGTGATATCTGAAATAATCTCTTTCAACTCGGGCCCGAAAAGGGTCTTTCCTTTGAAAGGGATATTAAGTAATTTTGTTTTGGACGACACGTCA
This sequence comes from Bombina bombina, assembly GCF_027579735.1. NCBI lineage: Eukaryota > Metazoa > Chordata > Amphibia > Anura > Bombinatoridae > Bombina > Bombina bombina. The sequence continues at coordinate 1,281,179,542 of NC_069500.1, forward strand.
GCTGACCATGACTTGAGCCAAAGCGCTCTGTGCGCCATAATGGCGAAAACAGAGTTTTTCGCCGCTAACTTAGCTAATTGCAAAGCGGCATCAGTGATAAAAGAATTAGCCAGCTTTAAAGCATTAATTCTATCCATGGCCTCGTCATATGAAGTCTCCCTCTGGAGCGACTCCTCCAGAGCCTCAAACCAAAAAGCCGCTGCAGTGGTTACAGGAATAATGCAGGCAATAGGTTGGAGAAGGAAACCTTGTTGAACAAATATTTTCTTTAGTAAACCTTTCTTTAAAAGCACAACTGTCTTCAATTGGGATGGTTGTGCGCTTAGCTAGTGTTGAAACTGCCCCCTCTACCTTAGGGACCGCCTGCCACGCGTCCCACCTGGGATCAGTTATGGGGAACATTTTCTTAAAGATGGGGGGGGGGACAAAAGGTACACCTGGTCTCTCCCACTCCCTAGCAACAATATCCGCCACCCTCTTAGGGATCGGAAACGCATCAGTGTATACAGGGACTTCTAGATATTTGTCAATTTTACACAATTTCTCTGGGACCACCATAGGGTCACAATCATCCAGAGTTGATAAAACCTCCCTAAGTAATACGCGGGGGTGTTCCAATTTAAATTTAAACGCTAGTGAATCCGATTCTGCCCGCTGAGAAACCTTTCCTGAGTCAGAAATTTCTCCTTCAGACATTACCTCCCTCGCCCCTACGTCAGAGTGTTGTGAGGGTACATAAGATAAACCTCCCAAAGCTTCCGACTGCTCCTCATCTGTTCTTAAAACAGAGCTATCGTGCTTTTTTAGGGAAAACTGGCAGTTTGGATAGAAAGGCCGCAAGGGAATTATCCATGACTGTCGCTAGTTGTTGCAATGTAATAGGTGCCAATGCACTAGAGGTACTAGGTATCGCTTGAGCGAGCGTAACTGGTGATGACACATGGGGAGAGGAAGGCGGACTATCCTCATTACCTTCAGTCAAAGAATCATCTAGGGCTATATTTTTAAGTGACACAATATGATCCTTGAAGTGAATAGACACATTAGTGCACTTGGGACACATTTTGAGTGGGGGTTCCACCATGGCTTCTGAACACATAGAGCAAGGCTTTTCCTTTTAGTGTCAGACATGTTTAACAGATTAGTAATATACACAAGCAGGCTTGGAAAACACTTTAATCAATAAAAAATACAATTTGAAATAAACAGTACTGTGCCTTTAAGAAATAAAAAGTGCACATAATTTTACAAAACGGTGAAAAATGAACTAAATCACTTGAAATTTTCACAGTATGTGCCTAATGCTTCGATATGATTGCACAGCAAGTTTCAGCCTGATTAACCCTTTAATGCCCAAACCTGAGCAGTTTAAAGTCTGCAACCGGATAATAAACTACAGCACCCTGCCACAGCAGCCTGCCGTGGCCCTACCTGCCCTTAGGGATTAGTTTTGTGAAAGTCAAGCCTCTGGAAGTCCTCAAACAGTCTCTGAACCCTCCATGTGAAGCAGCATGAGCAATCTGTCAGGATTTTTTTTTTTTATTATTTTTAAATATTTTTCTGGAAAATAAAACAAACATACAAGTGTAACAGAAAATTCCAGACATCAGAAAACAAAACAGAAAATTTGCCATAGCAGGCTATCATCTCCTCCTTATTACAATTATAATTTTTATGTTTCTGTTTTAAGCAAGTGGTAAACAATAAATAAAACACCAAAAAAAAAAAAAGGGAGAAAAAACCAAACCCCCCCCCCCACCAGAAAGGAGGGGGGGGGGGGGGAGAGCCCCCAATGCATTAGTTCCAATTTGGAAATTCATTTCTAGCAATCGCATTATTTAATGTTTCTGACTCTCTAAAAGGGTATATTAGCTGCTTCTGTTCTGTTTCCGAAAAGGCCTGAATAAATCTCTTCCACTTGTCAAGAAAGCGTTTAATCTGAGTTTCAGAATTAACTGTTGTATCAAATTGCTCCACTATCACTTGTCCCTTAATTTTATTAATACATTCTATTAGGCTGGGGGCTTTCGTGGACTTCCAATGTTTCAAGATTAGTGATCTCCCTATTAATATTACTGTATTTACAAATTTAAGATTAATCTGCCGTCTGGGAGTTTGATACATAAAAATAATATCCTCTTTTTCTATTTTGATATTTTTCCCATTGATCCTGTTCAGCCAGAAATTCAACTTACCCCAGGACCATAAACAATGTGACAAATCCGCAAATGGGGAACTGCATCTAGCACATTTATTTTCTGCATTTTTATCCCATTTTGCTTTTACAGCAGGTGTAATATAAACCTTATTTATCACTTTCATTTGGGACTCTCTCCAACCTATGGATAGTGTTGCTTTGTCTACCAAATTGAAACTTTTTTGTAGCCTTTCTATTGGCTGTCGCCAGCTTGCTGCCAAAGCCCCTATTCTTGTTGTTTCTTGAAACTTTTTTATTATCTTATACCAAAAAGAGATAGAATAGTTTCCTTGACTATATACATTCAATACCATATTCATCTTTTCGCCTAAGCTATCTTGCATAGATTCTTTATTAAGAGTTTCTAAAAAATGCCGTATTTGCAAATAAGCATAAAATTCATTATTAGGGATTCCAAACTCACTTCTTAGATCCTGAAATGTTCTACAGGCTTTAGTTTCCCTGTCTTGCAATTGTTGTAAATAGATTAGGCCCTTCCTCTTCCATCTATGAAAGACCTTCGACTCTATTGCTGGTATAAAATTGGGGTTCCCTGCTATTGTCAGATACTTTGAATATTCTGGGCTAACTCGTAATAATTTCAGCAGTTTATGCCATGCAGCAATTATATTCTTAATGGTGGATAGCTTTTTAACTTTATCTGGTAATTTCCCTTTATGATGTAGCAGAGCCTTTAAGCCATATGGGGCCACTAAAAATTCGTCTATATCATTTGTAGCGAAATAATTTGCCTCTGTTAACCATTCTAATGCGAATTTACCCATGCATATTAAGTTATATAACTCTATATCTGGAAAAGCTAAGCCAGCGCCTGTTTTAAATAGTGACAAGTTATGTAGTGCAATCGCTTTCCGTTTGTTGCCCCATAAAAATTTTAGACAGTCTCGTTTAAATGATACTAAGTCCTTACGATTGATAAATCTAGGTAAGTTTTGTAATAAGTACAGAATTTTAGGGAATAGGATCATTTTAATTAGATTTATTTTACCTGACAGGGTCAATGGAAATTTAGCCCAGCTGGCCATATCCTTAGACAATTTTGCCCAGATTTGGGGGTAGTTTAATGTATACCACTTTTCGGGGTCTCTGGACAATGTAATTCCTAAATATTTTAACTTTCCATTTGCATTCTTGAATGGAGCATTCTTATAGCTATCTTTTTTTTCTATTAACCACATAATCTCTGATTTGTTGACATTTACTTTATAGCCTGCAAACTTGCCGAAATCTCCCAGAATTTGAATTAGTAGGGGAATATTTCTTTGCGTATCCCTTAGGAAGACCAATAAATTGTCTGCGTATAATAGAAGCGTAATTCTTCTATTCCCTAGCCAGATCCCATCTATTTCCTTTCTCAAATATATTGCTAAAGGTTCAATAGCTAAATTGAACAAATAAGGTGATAGCGGGCACCCTTGTCTGGTTCCTTTCTGTAAAGTAAAGTTCTGTGATATATTGCCATTTATCAAGATGTTAGCCTGTGGTTCGTTATATATCAGTTGTACCAGTCTGAGGAAAGAACCTGTGATACCAAAGTTTCTAATTGTTGTAAATAGGTGATCCCATGTAATCCTATCGAAAGCTTTTTCAGCATCTATAGATGTGATGGCTATATCTGTTTGGATCCCCGTTCCCTTTTTTTTTTCTGGTTCCAATAATAGTCTATTATCAACTATAATTTCCTCAGATTGGTTGTAGACGTCCTCTTAGGCATAAAGCCGACTTGATCTTTATGGATTAATGGGATCATCATTTTCTTTAATCTTTGGGCAATTATGCTCATAAGAAGTTTATAGTCACTATTTAACAGTGAGATGGGTCTATATGAGCCCATCTCTTCCGGGTTCTTACCTTTTTTTAAGACTAATGAAATTGTTGAAGTTGTGAAATATTTAGACTGCATTTTATTATTGATATACATTGTATTAAAAAGGCCTTCTAGCGTAGTGGCTATTTCTTCCTTCAAAATTTTATAAAGTTCTATCGGAACTTGATCTGGGCCAGGTGCCTTGTTACCCGCCGTTTTATTGATTGCTTTCCTTATTTCTTCCTGTGATATGGGTCTATTCAGCTCGTCTAAATCTTCTTTATCTAGCTTTGGTAGTCTGATTTTATCCCAAAAATCTGCTTTTGCTTCCAGATTGATCTTATCCTTTGTATACAAGTTTTGATAATATTTATATATGTACTCGTTTATTTCTTTTATATTGGTCAATCTCTCTGATCCCTTTCTAATCATCTCTATAGCACGCTTCTTCTTCGCAATCTGTCAGGATTAACTGCGCAACTGAGGCGCGAAATTAGGCCCCTCCTACTCCACTCCGGAGTTGTGAGGCCTTCAGAATCCCCATTTTAGGTGACTAAAATAATGCCATGTGGAATAAAAACCCCGCAATAAACACACCAAAAGTGTTTAAAAAGTGTCTATAATGAGTATTTTGTTCAATAAAATAATCGATTGCCCTGCAACAGTGTCAACCAGCCTATTGAGCCCTCTTAAATAAGCCTTCAGTTCTATACTGAGTCTCAGAACATGGCATACCCTTCCCACATGTCTTCTAGCATTATCTTGTCTTGACTAGAAAAAAGATGACTGAAACATACCTTAATGCAGTTAAGCCTGCAAACTGTTCCCCCCAACTGAAGTTTACTGGTACTCCTCAGTCCTGTGTGGGAACGGCAATGGATTTTAGTTACAACATGCTAAAATCATTTTCCTCTCAGCAGAATTCTTCATCACATTTGTGCCAGAGAGTAAATAGCACAAACCGGTACTATTTAAAAATAACAAACTTTTGATTGAAGATATAAAACTACAAATCTAACACCACATTCACTTTACCCTCCCGTAGAGAGGCCCGGCAAAGAGAATGACTGGGGGGTGGAGCTAGGGGGGAGCTATATGGACAGCTCTGCTGTGTGCTCTCTTTGCCACTTCCTGTAGGGAATGAGAATATCCCATAAGGATGAATCCGTGGACTGGATACACCTTGCAAGAGAAAACAGCAATAACACAATATAACCACCTAAAAGCTAACATCATTTTCCTACAGGAAACACATTTTACAAAAAAACAAATACCTAAATATTGGAGTAGACACTTCACACAACACTTTCACTCCACAAGAGACAAAAAAAAAAAGAGAGGAGTATCCATACTTATACATAATTCAATTAACTTCATAAAAGAGGAGGTGATATCAGACAGGGAGGGAAGGTATCTTATAGTGAGAGGACGTGTACAAGACAACCTGACCACTTTATGCAATATTTATGCACCTAATGAACAGCAACACAACTTTTTTCTCAGCCTGTCACATTTACTAACACAGTGGTCACAATCGAGAATCATATTAGCCGGAGATTTTAATATTAATTTAAGGACACATAGTATAGACCCACCTCTCAAACTCACAAATAAAAAAATGAGACATAACTCTATCTCCAAAATCATTAAAGGGACAGTATACACTCATTTTCATATAACTGCATGTAATAGACACTACTATAAATAATAAGATGCACAGATACTGATATAAAAATCCAGTATAAAATGGTTTAAAAACGTACTTAGAAGCTTTCAGTTTAGCTCTGTTGAAAAGGTAGCTGGAAAGCCCACTGCAAGTGGTAAAAAAGGACACTCCCCCCTCCCACCTTCTTTTGCATATGAAAAGACCCTTAACACAAACAGGAGCAAGATGGAGAAGGTAGCTGACGGTATTCACATAAAACTTCGAGGCTTGGCTAGGAGTCTGAAAATCAGAGCAATGTTATTTAAAAATAAGCAAAATTATACATTTTTAAAAAAACAAACTTTATGGGCTTTATAAATAGATCATCTACAAAACAGTTATGCAAAGAAAAAATGAGTGTATAATGGCCCATTAAGGAATCCCTAGAGAACCATAATGTTGTAGACTCCTGGACAAAACTATATGGACAGACAAATGACCACACTTATTATTCACCAGCACATAAAACCTACACCAAGCTGGATTATATATATATATATATATATATATATATATATATATATATATATATATATATATATCAGTCAGATTTTACTTCCCAGTCTAGAAAATTCCACAATCCATGTATGCGTATGGTCAGACCATTCTATTATATTGATACAATTAGAAGGTTTGGTTAATATATCCAGACAGAGATCGTTGAACCTATGAACCGAACCCCTTGAAACAACCTGACCTACATGACAAAATTTTGTGTAACCTAAAAGAATACTGGAAAATAAATATAAACTCAGAGACAAGCCCAACGATCACTTGGGCAGCCCATAAACCATATATACGGGGGTTACTAATTAAAGGAAAAGCATTATATATGAGAAAAGATAAAGCTAAGGTTGATATCTTTCAACAGGAAAAAGAAACTCTAGAAAAACAACACCACAAAACATTATCCACAGAGGCTCTAGATAAGCTAACACGTAAGAGACAAAAACTAGCTAAGATCTTAAACGAGAATTCCCTTAGAGCTATTCACAAATTAAAAATGCAGTACTTTGTATATGCCAATAAACCAGACAGATTTCTAGCCCATAAACTGAGGGAAAGGACAAAAAATCTAGCTATACTGTACCACAACTTCAGAAAATGAGTGGTAAATTAACATATCATCCTCAGGAAATAACAGACTGTTTTGCACAATATTATGTGCAAAACAGCTTCTCACCCACGCATTCAAGGCCCTCCACAACATCGGTCCCGAATACTTGAACCACCGCGTTACCTTCTACACCCCTACCAGACAACTTTGATCGGCCGACCAAGCCCTCGCTGTCATCCCCCGCATCAGGAAAACCACAGCGGGAGGCAGATCCTTCTCTCACCTGGCAGCCAAGACTTGGAACACCCTCCTGCTGCACCTCAGACAAGCTACCACCCTAACTAAGTTCAGAAAGGACCTCAAGACCTGGATCTTCGACTGAACTGCAACCTTCAGCGCCTTGAGACCCTTACGGGTGAATAGCCGCGCTTTACAAGAACCCAATAGATAGATAGATAGATAGATAGATAGATGGGAAAAAAAGTTCAACATACTACACAGACAAAGACGCTTACACAGTAATTTTTACAAAAAGCTGATCTCCCGAAATTAAATAATGCAGACGCTGAAGCACTAAATTCAGAAATTACGATAAGAGAAATCGCCCTAGCAATAAAAGACCTTAAAATGGGCAAAGCGGCGGGTCCAGACGGGTTCTCAGGGGAATACTACAAATTGTTTAAGAAAATGTTGATCCCACATTTACATAAATTCTGTAATGACATTATGCATGGTACCCAGATTCCGCCGGAGCTGCTGCAGGCTAAAATAGTGGTAATACCCAAGCCAGGGAAAGATCCCAAAAAGTGTCAAAGTTATAGGCCGATCTCGTTGATCAACCAAGGCTTAAAAATATTTACCAAGATTCTAGCAAATAGACTTAAATCCTACCTACCCTCCCTGATACACCCCGACCAGGTAGGATTTATAAAAGACAGGGAGGCCCCAGATAATGTAAGGCACATAGTGTCTCTAGTGGAATACTTGGTGGGGACGAAAACGCCTTCTCTGCTCCTTTCTCTGGACGCAGAGAAGGCATTTGATAGGGTTGACTGGAAATATATGCTCGATACACTAACTCATATGGGATTTAAAGGACACTTCATGACCGCCATCAAAAATTTACATTCGGCCCTAATGGCAACAATTAGAGCGGCAGGATACCAATCCAGACCAATTACAATTCTAAATGGGACCCGTCAGGGATGTCCGCTGTCACCCCTCTTATTTGCACTCAGTATAGAACCCTTAGCGGCATGCATAAGAAACGCAGCGGACATCAACGGGGTTAGACTCAACTGAGAGGAATACAAACTTACGTTATTTGTAGATGACATTCTGCTCACTTTGACAAAACCCCTGAGATCCCTACCTAATTTATATCAAGTGATAGAAGAATTCTCAAAAATATCGGGATTCAAAATTAATCCAGACAAATGTTAGGCACTTCCACTGACATTACCACCACATACATGTAAGTTGATCGAAGCAAATTTTTATTTTACTTGGGCTAAAAACTTTCTCAAATATCTGGGAGTTAACATAACAAACACACTCGAGGGCTTATACAAGGCAAACTATGTGGCAATCTTTAAGACTATAAGGAAGGATATTGGGAAATGGAGGCGGGGGTGTTTCACTTGGTATGGTAGATTATAAATTATTAAGATGAACATTCTTCCAAGAATGTTGTATCTTTTTTGGGCACTACCAATTAAAGTCCCACAAAAGGATCTGGGGGAACTACAGTCTGACATAACTGGATTTCTACGGGGATCCCAAATTCTTAAACAGAACAAATTGGAGGAGTAGGGGTACCTAATTTGCTGGATTATTACCAAGCAGCTAGGCTAGCACAATTTACATTGATGAGTAAAAACTGTCAGGGGCTAACTTGGACTAAAATTGAAGCCGACATGGCAGGAGTGAATGGTCCAGCAGAGGGTTTTTTGGAACACTAGAAACATAACAAATAACTATATAAACTGAAAATTACAGATGAATCCATACAAATGTGGAGATCACTTACACACTCTCTAAAACTCATACCTAAAGGTACCCTGACAATACCAGTGGGAGTCATATTTACCTCGGAATATCAAAAACTGACTAGTAAGTGGGAAAATAAGGGATTCTATAGAGTGGCAGACTTTCTGGACAGGGGTAAATTAATTACATATACACAAATGAGAGAAAAACTGCAACCAGATACTTTATATTGGTTCCTGTACCTCCAAATATCCACTGCAATATACAAATATAGACAGCATAGTCCAACACAACCATATACCACTATCGAACGAATCACTGTATCTCCGGGTAGAAATAAAAGATTGATTTCAGAGCTGTACCTTGCAATACAGGACGCTAAAAAAGAAACAAAAATGACGCTCCACGAGAATTGGGAATGGGACTTAGGAGAATCATATAACAGTGACAGATGGACACAAATCCTCTCTAGGATTAGCAAAGGGTTAATAAGCACAGACCTTATTGAAAATTCTATCAAAACATCATTCAGGTGGTATCTCAAACCTCTACAAACCTCACATTACACATCTCAGAAAAGTAGACTCAGAAATTATATACACATGTGGTGGGAGTGTTTGAAAATAAAACCAATTTGGGACCAATTGTCTAAACTCCTAAGTGCACTACTAGATAAATCTATAGCACTGTCGGCCTCGCAGGCTTTGCTACATATGCCGGACAAATCCTTGCAACCAGCTACCAATGTATTTATCAATATATTCTGTACAGCCACAAGGATATGTATAGCTAGACAATGGAAAACAGGTTCACCAGCCTGGTCAGAAGTACTTAATAAACTAGATAGTATATATGCGATGTCAGAATCTGCATCATGGGCGCAAGACAATACAGCTAATTTCCAAAAGGTTTGGGTGCATTGGATAATGAATAGGGATTGATATGTAGTACATGAGGGGCGAGCTCCTGCACAATTACAATCAGGTTTGTAAGACTCTCTAAAGTTACCAAAACTAATTAATGTAAGGAGAATTTATAAGTAAATTAGAGACATATAAATGGTACTCTTGCAGCTCAATGGGAAATGTTTAAAGTTTAAAGATTAACATAAGTTTATATTGGTACAGTTATACAGTTTTGAGTTCAATGTTTTTTTTAAAAAAAGAGGAAATTGGACATCTATATTCTTGCACAATGTAGCTAAGAGTGACTACATCAGTTCTGTGGGATGGTAGAAAAAAAGGAAAAGGGAAGAGTATCTCATTTTGCACAATGGACCGTTAGAGACTTAATAAGTACTGAGGGTACTCCGAAAATGCCAGAAGAATATATATGTAATATGTAACTTCACCGTGGATAAAAGCCTTTCACTCTGATAAAGATAGACCCTCAGGACTCTAAGACTTTATCCTTTAGGAGGAGGGGGTTATAAGAATGTGGATACCATAAGGTTTGTTTGTATATCCAATGTAAGATTATAGTGTATAAGATATGATGTTTTGACAATAAAAATTATTTAAACTAAATAAAATAAAATATGTACTTACCCATAGGCACCCAAAATACTGGACATCTTCTAACCATGATCCATTAGATAGCGAAACCAGTGCTGAAACATAACAGCAGAGGATATGTAATAAGAGTATACCAATGACACAACAGGAGGCGGCTAAGGACAGGTCCCTGTTACACCTGAGGAAGGCTTGTGACTAACTCCCATAGGGTAGTAATTGTGCCACTGCCCCTTACTCCTAATACATCCCTCCATCTAAAAGGAGCTCTCTGAGGGGAAAGGGGGCCTCAAATCAGTCTGAGAACCCCTCTCACAGTGGAAGGGGTTTTTATAGAGCTCTTTGGGTTTTGGAATCTTTGCCTCCTCCTAGTGGACAGGAAGATTAATTCCTAGGAGTAATAGATTGTGAACTCTTATCACCTGTATGAAAGAAACTAGCATGCTCTAATTTTATAGAGCATGTAGTTTTAGCACTACTAACTTTGCAAATCTATGACCTAGATTACAAGTGGAGCGATATTTTGCACAAGATTTCTAGTGTAAATTGCACTAGAGTATACCATGAAAATCTGTGTGGTTGTATTATAAATTAAAAGTTGACTTTTCTCACTCAAGCGCAAGTTACCAAAGCTGAAAATAAACTGTGAGATTTCCAAAGCGAAGTTACCAGAAATCTACTAATTACACATTATACAAATGTAAATGACTAATAAAATGGACATTCAGCAGATCTATCCTTCACAATATTGGTGTTTGCATCTATACTGTTGTACAGTGTGAAATGATGATAATAGCAAATTGCATGTGTGAAATTAGCCTTTACACTTCCAAAAGACTAGCACTTGTAAATCAATTCATACATTTGAGCTTTTTTTCACTTTCTGCGATGATTTCTTTTTAATGAAAAAAATTCTGCAGGTAATTTTTAAATTAAATTTGATTTTAAATTAAGAATTAGCACACTATATATACAGTATATATATATATATATATACTGTATATATATATATATATATATATATATATATATATATATATATATATATACATATATATACTGTGTAATTAGTCTGCTGCAAGGAAGACACATCAGCCGCCTAGTTTGCAAGTAAAAAACGACTTTATTTAAAGTCAAAATTAAGCATGGTACAAGTATCAATAATCACTTAGTTCTTTTAAACACATAGCATTTCCTGTTACGTTTGCTTACCTGCGTTGCAGCACACCTGTTGGTATTGATTAAGACGAATACTTCGCGGTATTGGTCTCTTCACACACAGCTTGTCCGCGCACGCGCTACGGACCACACACAGCTACTTCACAGTATATATATCTTGTATCTATTAGTGTCTCTGTCTGACTAATAGCTGTATGAGAAAAAACCAAAGCGCTTCCGGTTATTGCTGCATTATAAAAGTAACACTGGTAAAGCAATTACGTAACAGTATCTTAAGAATCATTTCAAGCTAATATGTTTATAGAAAATATAAAAAAAGATATTAATAAAAAACAAAATTGGTATCAAAAAATGCTATTCTTATATGCGATCTTTATCTCATTACATGTTTACCTAATAAAATGGTTTCGATATTTTTCTGAGAGAGGAAAAGAAAAGAGAATTCACTAAACATCCCCTTATATATACAGATCTACCAAATACAAGTTCATCTCTATATTAATACTTATGTTATATGTTATATTATATTATATTGTGTAGCATTGTATTCCCTCTTTTCGGTTTCCAATATTCAGGCTTCCAATGTTAAAGCTGCAATTCCTCCATATTAAATATGCTCTATATAGGTTCAAAAATTATTTATTTATTTATTTATCTCTTTATTTATGTATTTATTTCCACTGGGTTTGACCTAGTATCAGTGTATATGAATTTATATTCTGTTTAAATCATTATTACCTATTTTCAAACCCACTGAGTTTTTAGCATACTTAACTCTCGTCATCCTTTCTTATCTCTTGTCATTTTTCATATTACTTTTTATTTATTTAATTTTGTGTTATTTTATCTCCTCGTTTTTATCCCTATATTGGTTGTTATTTCTAATATTTTTTATTTATTATTTTTTATTTTTGTTTTTATTTTTATTTTTTATTTATTTTTTATTTTTATCTAGTGTTCTGTGACTTATCTTGTGATTAAACCCCTTGTGAAACGGAAAACTCTGATATATTAGTGTCTAATTGTGAATGAATTGTGTATTGCACATCTACTACTTGTTATGCTGTGTTTATTCATCCCTTAGTGTTATTTCTTATGAACTTGTGAATTTGTTAAAGTGACCAAGGTGACTGTGTTGATGATGAAAAAAATGTTTCATTATTACTGTTGTTGTATAAAAAAAAAAAATAAACGCTCTGTATGCTAAAACTTTGACTGTGTCGTGTCATATGAATCCTTTTTAAATTTACTGATTGCATTATCTCTCTATGCTAAGAATTTGTCTCACATATATAGTGCTCGAAAAAAATATATATTTAAAAATAAAATTTCCTTTACTCTTATCCAATCCAATATAAAAAAAAAATTGAAATAAAAACTTAAACTACAACCTATGTAATGATGTTAACTACTATTATTCTTTGGTTTTACTGAGGAATTGGTACTGTAACATCAAAATATTGCATACTTGGAATACAATATTACACAACGAATAATTTAATTTTTGGTATTTGGTTTCTTGTATTATTATTATTATTTGATGGTTACCATCTTAACTTGTTAGATATTAGATGTTTAATGCTTTTAAGCTTATAACTTTCCATGCCCCTACTGCATCAATTCCAATCCATGAATGATGCTATGAGGTACTGGTGGTACTCGTTAGATTGTTATGTCAACTTTTCGTCTAAACTGTATTATGTACTTCTCTATTTGAATTGCCTTAGTCCACAAAATACCTAAGGTCAGTAATTTTATTAATTCCTAAAGGGACCCCTGTAGACAAATGAAAAATCCAAAAAGCCTCTTTCCTATTTAGTACAGCTGTTCTATCTCCCCCTTTGGTACTGTTAATGGCTGTGTCAATGCCTTGAAACCCTAGTACTGTGCCTATATTGTTATCATTTATGGGCATTCCCATAGTTTTAAAATGTGCAACAAAGTGTTTCGCTATAGGTGTTTTAGGGGGGTCTTGTTTGATAGATATCAAATGTTCACGGATTCGATCTTTTAATAATCTTGTAGTTCTACCTACATATTGTTTGTGGCATAGATTGCATGTAATTAAATAAACCACAAAATTGGAATGGCATGTCATCCTATGTCTGATATCAAAAGTTTTACCTGTAACCGTGGACTTAAATGAATCACCTGAAATGACAAACTCACAGCTTTTACATGGTATTCTTTTACATTTGTAAAATCCATTTTGACTTTGTAACCATGTAGCTGTATGCTTTCTAGAGAAATCCCTAGTTAGTTGATTTCCAATAGTTCTAGCTCTCTTACTAACACATCTGATTCCTTGTTTCTTCATGACCTCTTGTAAAAGTGTATCCTTTTCCAAAACTGGAATATATTTTCTGATTATTTGATTTATGTGTTTGAACGGCCTACTGTAGCTAGTAGTAAATGTAATTGGACCCTCTGTATGCTGTCTAATGTTATGTTTATTTCTTTTATTGTGTTTCTTATTGCTATCTTTCAGTAGATCTTCTCTACTCATGTTTTCTACTTCTTTGCTTGTCTGTAAAAGTGTGGTTCTATCGTATCCCCTGACAATGAGTCGCTTAGAAAGTAAGTCAGCTTGTTCCTTATACACGTCTAGATGTGTACAGTTTCGTCTAAGACGCATATATTGCCCTTTAGGAATAGCTCTTTTTAAGTGGGACGGATGGTGTGAGTCTGCCCGAAGTATAGTATTCCCTGAAGTCGATTTCCTGTAAGTTGATGTTATTATTTTATGTAAATCAAAATCCAGTTTTAACTCTATGTCTAAAAACGGTATGTTAGTACCAGACACTGTATATGTAAATTTCAAATTTTGGTCATTGTAGTTCAGATAACCAATAAATTCTTCTATTTGTTCCATTCCCCCTTTCCAAATGATTATCAGGTCGTCGATAAACCTACGATAAAATCTGATATGTGGTTTGTAAGGGTTATTATCACAGAAGATTTTTCGTAGTTCAAAATCTGTTAAGTACAGATTCGCATATGAGGGGGCGAACTTTGCTCCCATGGCTGTGCCTTGGTTTTGAACATAGTAGTCCCCCTCAAACGAGAAGCAATTATGGGAGAGCAAAAATCCCACCCCCTCACATACGAACTCAATGAATCTCTCGTCAAAGTCAGTATATAGCTGCAACATATGTTCCAGAGCCTTTAAGCCCTGTTGGTGTGGGATACATGAATATAGCGAGGCTACATCTATCGTTAATAAGATGTCTCCCTCGCTAATCTGTATGTTATCCAATAATCGTAAAACATATTTTGTATCCCTCACATATGCAGGAGTTATCTGGACTATTGGCTGAAGAATAGTATCTATGTAAGACCCCAATTTCTCCCCCAATGACCCTATCCCCGAAATAATGGGGCGTCCTGGGGGGAAGTCAGGGACTTATGTATTTTCGGTAGATGTTTAAAAACCGGTGTCACTGGAAAATCTACTTTTAAACTCTCAGCAGTCTGTGATGTGATAATGCCTTTCTCCACATAAAATTTAAGGAATCTATTTAGTTCTTGGGTAAACTTCTTGATTGGATTAAATGTAAGTTTATGATATGTTTCTGTGTCTCCTAGCTGTCTCACTGCTTCTCGAGTATATTGGGTTCTGTCCTGCACTACTATGCTCCCTCCCTTGTCTGAATTTAATATGATCAGGTTGTGATTTCCTTGTAACTTGTTTAAGACCCTCTGTTCTTTAGTTGTTAAATTACTATTTGGGGACCACCTTTTCTTATTGGATTTAATATCTATATCTTTGGATAACAAATATAGATCCTGTTCTACTAGACCCTGAAACACATCTATCAAATCCCCTCTCATTTGTATATATATATATATACACACAGTATATGTTTATTTAAAGATAAAGGCAGAGGCATATTTCTTTCATGTAATTTGCAAGAGTACATGAGCTAGTGACGTAGTATGGTATATACAATCCTACCGGGAGGGGCAACGTTTCCCAAACCTCAAAATGCCTATAAATACACCCCTCACCACACCCACAATTCAATTTTTACAAACTTTGCCTCCTATGGAGGTGGTGAAGTAAGTTTGTGCTAAGATTTCTACGTTGATATGAGCTTCTCAGCATTTTGAAGCCTGATTCCTTTCAGAGTACAGTGAATGTCAGAGGGATGTGAAGGGAGTATCACCTATTGAATGCAATGGTTTTCCTCACGGGAGATCTATTTCATAGGTTCTCTGTTATCAGTCGCAGAGATTCATCTCCTACCTCCCTTTTCAGATTGACGATATACTCTCATATTCCATTACCTCTACTGATAACCGTTTCAGTACTGGTTTGGCTATCTGCTATATGTGGATGGGTGTCTTTTGGTAAGTATGTTTTCATTACTTAAGACTCTCTCAGCTATGGTTTGGCACTTTATGTATTTTTATAAAGTTCTAAATATATGTATTGTACTTATATTTGCCATGATTCAGGTTTTAAGTATATTTCCTTTTTCAGACTGGCAGTTTCATATCTGGGAAATGCTTTTTTTTTAGGAAAAAAACATAATTTATGCTTACCTGATACATTTATTTCTCTTGTAGTGTATCTAGTCCACGGATCATCCATTACTTGTGGGATATTCTCCTTCCCAACAGGAAGTTGCAAGAGGATCACCCACAGCAGAGCTGCTATATAGCTCCTCCCCTCACTGCCATATCCAGTAATTTGACCGAAACAAGCCGAGAAAAGGAGAAACCATAGGGTGCAGTGGTGACTGTAGTTTAATTAAAATTTAGACCTGCCTGAAAAGGACAGGGCGGGCCGTGGACTGGATACACTACAAGAGAAATAAATTTATCAGGTAAGCATAAATTATGTTTTCTCTTGTTAAGTGTATCCAGTTCACGGATCATCCATTACTTGTGGGATACCAATAACAAAGCTAAAGTACACGGATGATGGGAGGGACAAGGCAGGAACTTAAATCGAAGGAACCACTGCCTGTAGAACCTTTCTCCCAAAAACAGCCTCTGAAGAAGCAAAAGTATCACATTTGTAAAATTTGGAAAAAGTATGAAGGGAAGACCAAGTTGCAGCCTTGCAAATCTGTTCAACAGAGGCCTCATTTTTAAAGGCCCAGGTGGAAGCCACAGCTCTAGTAGAATGAGCTGTAATCCTTTCAGGAGGCTGCTGTCCAGCAGTCTCATAAGCTAAATGGATTATACTCCGAAGCCAAAAAGAAAGAGAGGTTGCCGAGGCCTTCTGACCTCACCTCTGTCCAGAGTAAACAACAAACAGGTTAGATGTTTGGCGAAAATCTTTAGTAGCCTGTAAGTAAAACTTCAAGGCACGGACTACGTCTAGATTATGCAAAAGACGTTCCTTCTTTGAAGAAGGATTAGGACATAATGATGGAACAACAATCTCTTGATTGATATTCTTGTTAGAAACCACCTTAGGTAAAAACCCAGGTTTTGTACGCAGAACAACTTTATCTGAATGAAAGATCAGATAAGGAGAATCACAATGTAAGGCAGATAACTCAGAGACTCTTCGAGCCGAGGAAATAGCCATCAGAAAAAGAACTTTCCATGAAAGAAGTTTGATATCAATAGAATGAAGGGGTTCAAATGGAACCCCTTGAAGAACTTTAAGAACCAAGTTTAAGTTCCATGGAGGAGCAACAGGTTTAAACACAGGCTTAATTCTAACTAAAGCCTGACAAAATGCCTGAACGTCTGGAACTTCTGCCAGACGCTTGTGTAAAAGAATAGACAGAGCAGAAATCTGTCCCTTTAAAGAACTAGCTGATAATCCTATGTCCAAACCCTCTTGGAGGAAGGACAATATCCTAGGAATCCTAACCCTACTCCATGAGTAATTCTTGGATTCACACCAATGAAGATATTTACGCCATATCTTGTGGTAAATTTTCTTGGTGACAGGCTTTCGTGCCTGTATTAAGGTATCAATTACTGACTCGGAGAAGCCACGCTTTGATAGGATCAAGCATTCAATCTCCATGCAGTCAGTCTCAGAGAAAGTAGATTCGGATGATTGAAAGGACCTTGTATTAGAAGGTCTTGTCTCAGAGGCAGAGTCCATGGTGGAAAGGATGACATGTCCACTAGGTCTGCATACCAGGTCCTGCGTGGCCAAGCAGGCTCTATCAATATCACTGATGCTCTTTCCTGTTTGATTTTGGCAATCAGACGAGGGAGCAGAGGAAACGGTGGAAACACATAAGCCAGGTTGAAGAACCAAGGCGCTGCTAGAACATCTATCAGTGCCGCTTCTGGGTCCCTGGACCTGGATCCGTAACAAGGAAGCTTGGCGTTCTGGCGAGACGCAATGAGATCCAATTCTGGTTTGCCCCAACGGAGAACCAATTGAGCAAACACCTCCGGATGGAGTTCCCATTCCCCCGGATGAAAAGTCTGACGACTTAGAAAGGAATGTTGAGTAATTTAGACTTTGAAGTCACATCAGCTGACCAGGATTTGAGCCATAGCGCCCTACGCGCCTGGATGGCGAATCCGGAATTCTTAGCCGTTAGTTTAGTCAAATGAACAATGGCATCAGAAACAAATGAGTTAGCTAGCTTAAGCGTTCTAAGCTTGTCAATAATTTCAGTCAATGGAGCTGTATGGATGGCCTCTTCCAGGGCCTCAAACCAGAATGCCGCCGCAGCAGTGACAGGCGCAATGCATGCAAGGGGCTGTAAAATAAAACCTTGTTGAATAAACATTTTCTTAAGGTAACCCTCTAATTTTTTATCCATTGGATCTGAAAAAGCACAACTGTCCTCAACCGAGATAGTGGTACGCTTTGCTAAAGTAGAAACTGCTCCCTCCACCTTAGGGACAGTCTGCCATAAGTCCCGTGTAGTGGCATCTATGGGAAACATTTTTCTAAATATAGGAGGTGGGGAAAAGGGCACACCGGGCCTATCCCACTCCTTACTAATAATTTCTGTAAGCCTTTTAGGTATTGGAAAAACATCAGTACTTACCGGCACTGCATAGTATTTATCCAGCCTACACAATTTCTCTGGCACTGCAATTGTGTCACAGTCATTCAGAGCAGCTAATACCTCCCCAAGCAATACACAGAGGTTCTCAAGCTTAAATTTAAAATTAGAAATCTCTGAATCAGGTCTCCCCGATTCAGAGACGTCACCCACAGACTGAAGCTCTCCGTCCTCAGGTTCTGCATATTGTGACGCAGTATCAGACATGGCTCTTACAGCATCTACGCGCTCTGTATCTCGTCTAACCCCAGAGCTATCACGCTTGCCTCTCAATTCAGGCAATCTGGATAATACCTCTGACAGGGTATTATTCATGATTGCAGCCATGTCCTGCAAAGTAATCGCTATGGGCGTCCCTGATGTACTTGGTGCCATATTAGCGTGCGTCCCTTGAGCGGGAGGCAAAGGGTCCGACACGTGGGGAGAGTTAGTCGGCATAACTTCCCCCTCGACAGACCCCTCTGGTGACAATTCTCACTGATCTTTACTGTTTAAGGTGAAATCAATACATTTAGTACACATTCTCCTATGGGGCTCCACCATGGCTTTTAAACATAATGAACAAGTATCCTCTGTTTCAGACATGTTTGTACAGACTAGCAATGAGACTAGCAAGTTTGGAAAACACTTTAAAGCAAGTTAACAAGCAATATAAAAAACGTTACTGTGCCTTTAAGAGAAACACATTTTGACAAAATTTGAAATAACAGTGAAAAAAGGCAGTTACACTAACAAAATTTTTACAGTGTATGTAACTAGTCAGCAGAGCATTGCACCCACTTGCAAATGGATGATTAACCCCTTAATAACAAAAATCAAGCCAGCCATGTGGAAAAAAACTAGGCCCCAATAAGTTTTGTCACCAAACATATATAAAAACGATTAACATGCCAGCAAACGTTTTATATCACACTTTTATAAGAGTATTTATCTCTGTTAATAAGCCGGATACCAGTCGCTATCACTGCATTTAAGGCTTAACTTACATTAATCCGGTATCAGCAGCATTTTTCTAGCAAATTCCATCCCTAGAAATATATTAACTGCACATACCTTATTGCAGGAAAACCTGCACGCCATTCCCCCTCTGAAGTTACCACACTCCTCAGAATATGTGAGAACGGCAGTGGATCTTAGTTGCTTCTGCTAAGATCATAGAAATCACAGGCAGATTTGTCTTCTAATGCTGCCTGAGATGAAACAGTACACTCCGGTACCATTTAAAAATAACAAACTTTTGATTGAAGTTAAAAAACTAACTATAATACACCATTCTCCTCTTACTACGTCCATCTTTGTTGAGAGTTGAAAGAGAATGACTGGATATGGCAGTGAGGGGAGGAGCTATATAGAAGAAGGAACATCTTTTGCATAATCTAGACATGGTCCGTGCCTTGAAGTTTTACTTACAGGCTACTAAAGATTTTCGTCAAACATCTAACCTGTTTGTTGTTTACTCTGGACAGAGGAGAGGTCAAAAGGCCTCGGCAACCTCTCTTTCTTTTTGGCTTCGGAGTATAATCCCTTTAGCCTATGAGACTGCTGGACAGCAGCCTCCTGAAAGGATTACAGCTCATTCTAGTAGAGCTGTGGCTTCCACCTGGGCCTTTAAAAATGAGGCCTCTGTTGAACAGATTTGCAAGGCTGCGACTTGGTCTTCGCTTCATACCTTTTCCAAATTTTCCAAATTTGATACTTTTGCTTCTTCGGAGGCTGTTTTTGGGAGAAAGGTGCTACAGGCAGTGGTTCCTTCCGTTTAAGCTCCTGCCTTGTCCCTCCCATCATCCGTGTACTTTAGCTTTGGTATTGGTATCCCACAAGTAATGGATGATCCGTGGACTGGATACACTTAACAAGAGAAAACATAATTTATGCTTACCTGATAGATTTATTTCTCTTGTAGTGTATCCAGTCCACGGCCCGCCCTGTCCTTTTCAGGCAGGTCTAAATTTTAAATAAACTACAGTCACCACTGCACCCTATGGTTTCTCCTTTCTCGGCTTGTTTTGGTCGAATGACTGGATATGGCAGTGAGGGGAGGAGCTATATAGCAGCTCTGCTGTGGGTGGGGCATGTGGACCATCATCACTCCGAAAGAAAATAATTTATCAGATAAGCGTAAATTTTGTTTACTTTTGTAAAATGATGATGTTCCTGGTAGCTCCTGTATGGGTACTTACCCCCTTCCTGGGACTGGCATTCACTGAAATTAAATATGGATCTGGCCAAAGCTGTAAAAAAACACGATTTCTGTATACTGAGTAGAAAAAGCCCGGGAACAGTGAGGGGGCGGAGCTACCCTCAGGTGAAAAGCTGGTACTTCAGGAAATAAAATAAAAAAATCACTTTTGGATCTTTTAGTTAAAATGAGTGCACAAAGCATAAAATATCTACTAAATCATTTTTTTAAAAAACTGTTCCCTTGCCTAACCGGAGCCTGCACTAAGCAGATGGCGGTTTTCTCAAAGGGCCATACACCTTATTATAAAAAGTGCCCCCAAAAGTATCCCTAGAGTTGCCAGAGGGTTGAAAAGGGTGACAGGCTTTCCTGACTATGTCCCTGGGCATGACAGGACAGCTAGGGAGAACAAAAAATGTGTCATGAGGAGTGCAAGTTAATTCCCCTGGCTAGGCTGTACCAGTGTCAGAGTACCTACAAATATGCTGTGTAAAGTCACTTACCTTATGCATCACCCCTCCAGGCATGCCAATCGGGGGACTTCCTTGATGGGTGATATTAACTACTGCTGTGACATTGTCTGTCTAGAAAGGGATATACGACTCCCTTTTAACAGGCAAAAAAAAAAGGCAGCACCACCAAAAATGATGAAATAAAAGATAAATTCCCAATTTTTGGTGGTGCTTCCTTTGAAAAATTGATCCTCTAACCATGTTTTTGAAGAATAGTTCATTGGTGAAAATTCTGCTAAAGGAAAAGATTTAGCTTGAATGAAGATATCTTCTAGGTAAAGAAATACTGCAATACCCTGAGCTGTGATTACAGACAATAGGGCACCCATAACCTTAGTAAATATTCTTGGAGCTGTAGCCTGACCAAATGGAAGAGCAACAAACTGAAAGTGCTTATCCAGAAAAGCAAACTAGTAATGTTTTATGTGAATTGAAATATGAAGATAAGCATCCTTTAAATCTGTTGTGGACATAAACTGACCTTGCTCAACAAAAGGCAGAATAGTCCTGATAATTTCCATTATAAAAGATGGGATACTTACGAACTTGTTCAGTCTTTAGATCCTGAACTTGTCAGGGTTCCAGGAATCAGACTGAGATGAGAAGTGCAAAAATAATCACACCTTTATTAATAGCAAAAAATAATAAAAAACACAAGTCAAATAACAAGCAAGGAGTCAAAACCAGAGCTGGTAGTCAGACGAACCGAGTAAGGAGCCAAAGCGAGTAGTCAGACGACCTGGAATCAGGAACAAAGAGAACAGCAGAGTCAGGAACAAGCCAGGGATCAGGAACCAGGAGGGACATCAGAAAGCCAGGTAATACACAGGAACAGGAACTCTCACAAACAGGTCTGAGACAACGCAAGGGCAAAGCATACTGAACAAATTCCCTTTAAATAATAAGTGATGACATCACAATTCTGAAACTGCAACCTGTCTCACATGGATGATGTACACCAGTCTGGCCATAAAAGGGCATGCAGGAAATGAGCAGCATCACACACTATGCACAAGAGTCAGCAAGAGAGGTGAGTAAAATGGCTGCCAGCAGCACATGGCAAACAAAGCAGGGGAAAAACCCTGACAATACCCTCCCCTCAACGACCCCTCCCCCGCGGGAGGACAAAAGGCTTATTGGGGAAACGGGCATGGAAGCCACGGAGGAGAGCGGGAGCATGAACATCAGAGGAGGGAACCCATGAACGCTCCTCCGGACCGTAACCCCTTCAGTGAACCAAATACTGTACGCGACCCCTGGACATACGAGTGTCAATAATGCTGCTGACCTCATATTCTTCATGGTTGTCAACAAAGATAGGACGGGGATGAGGCAACACAGTGGTAAATCGATTACAAACCAATGGTTTCAAGAAGGAGACATGAAAAACATTGGAGATGCGCATTGTAGGAGGAAGGTCAAGAGCGTAGGCCACAGGACCGACCCGTCAGTTTTTTAAAAGAACCAACATAACGGGGAGCCAGTTTATTGGAAGACACACAAAGGTTCGAGTTGCGGGAGGATAGCCAAACCCTGTCACCAACCTGGTAGGAAGGTGCGTTCAGACACCTACGATCAGCCTGGATCTTTTGGCGCTGCATAGAACGATGAAGGCAATCCTGAATCTGCACCCACGTGGAACGGAGTTGCCGGAGATGCTCCTCCAAAGTTGGAATACCCTGAGACATGAATGAACCGGGCAACAAGGATGGTTGAAACCCATAATAGCATTAATAGCACTATTATGAGCAAACTTTGCCAAAGGTAACAGTTCAGACCAATTATTGTGGTGATCTGCGACATAGCAACGGAGGAACTGTTCCAGAGCTTGATTAGACCGTTCCGCACCCCTATTGGATTGAGGGTGATATGCTGAGGAGAAGGAAAGCTGTATCCCCATTTGAGCAAAAAAGGAATGCCAAAATCTGGAGACAAACTGGCTACCCCGGCCCGACACTATCTCTTTGGGTAACCCATGTAAACAGAAGACCTCCCGGGCAAAAATTGAAGCAAGCTCCAGAGTGGTAGGCAGCTTCTTCAAGGGAATGCAATGTAATGCCACAGTATTGCAACAGTATTGCCATTGGAAAAAGGGAGTTCGACAATGAAGTCCATGGAAAGATGTGTCCAAGGACGCTCACCCTTAGCAATAGGTTGAAGAAGATCCACAGGAAGACGTTGAGGAGTCTTATTCTGTGCACAAACTGAGCAGAAGGCAACATACGCAGCAACATCAGAACGAAGACCTGGCCACCAGAATCATTTGGTTGTTGCCTGGGTGACCTGCGGCTTTAGGATAGTGGTAAGTTTGCAAAAGTTAAGTTTGAAGATTCTCAGGAACAAAACACTTACCACTAGGTTTCTCAGGAGGTGCATTGGTTTGTGCAGCCAGGATCTCCTCCCCCAAGGGAGAAGTCAAATTAGAATGTATGGTAGCCAAAATATGGTCAGGAGGTATAACTGGAGTAGGTACAGACTCCTCCTTGGACAGAGTCGAAAATTGTCGAGAGAGGGCATCAGCCCTAACATTCTTACTACCAGGCAGGTAGGAGACCACATAATTAAACCGAGACAAAAATAGCGCCCATCTGGCCTGTCGGGGCGACAAACATTTTTCTTCAGATAGATGAGTTAAAATCTTGTGGTCAGTAAGAATGAGCACTGGTACGCTAGTACCCATGAGAATATGCCTTCATTCCTTGAGTGCCAAAATTATGGCCAGAAATTTCCTGTCGCCAATTTCATAATTGCACTCCGTTGGAGACAATTTCTTAGAGAAGAAACCGCACGGATGCAAGAAACCGTCAGGCGTAGGACGTTGAGACAAGAGGGCTCCTACTCCAGTCTCAGACGCATCGACCTAAAGAACGAAAGGCAGGGCAGGGTTAGGATGAGCCAGAACTGGAGCGGCAGCAAAGGCAGTCTTAAGACTATCAAAGGCCTTAATGGCAGTAGGTGACCAATGGAGTGGATCATTCTCTTTACGGGTCATGTCTGTGATAGGTTTGACCAAGGAAGAAAAGTTTTTAATAAACTTTCTATAGTAATTGGCAAACCTCAAAAAACATTGAATAGGTTGAAGACCAACTGGGCAAGGCCACTGCAGAACTGCAGACAACTTGTCAGGATCCATGGAGAACCCTGCAACGGAGATAACATAACCTAGGAAGGTTACTTGAGTCTGATGGAACTCACATTTCTCGAGTTTACAAAACAGGCCGTTCTCACGTAGTCTCTAAAGAACCCGTGTAACGATGAGCCTCAAGCGTGGGCGAGTGTATGAGGATGTCTAAATACACCACAACACACTGTTGCAACATATCTTGTAGGACATCATTAATAAATTCCTGGAAAACAGCAGGAGCATTAAATAGGCCAAAGGGCATTACAAGATACTCATAATGCCCGCTTTCTGGTGTTAAATGCTGTTTTCCATTTGTGGCCCTCCTTGATCCTAACGAGATTGTACGCTCCTCTCAAATCAAGTTTACAAAAGACTGTAGCTTCCTTGAGGTGGTCAAAGAGTTCCGTAATGAGCGGAATAGGGTAAGCATTCTTTATGGTAAGACGATTAAGACCCCTATAATCGATGCATGGACTTGTGCCACCCTTGCACAATTCTCCGCAACAGACAGAGGGTAAACCCGGCCCTGAGGAGGAATGGCTCCGGGTTGCAGTTCTATGGCACAATCGTAAGACCGGTGAGGAGGCAACGTACCAGCACACACCTTGTCAAAAATGTCTAGGAACTATTGGTACTCCTCTGGCAATTGAGATACCGAAGAAGTGCACAAGACTTTAACTGGTTTCCAAAGACAAGTGGAAATACATTGCGGAGACCACAACAAAATTTCGGACCTGGTCCTGTCGAGACAGGGATTGTGCTTTTGGAGCCAGGGATAACCCAGAACAACTGGAAAATGCGGAGAATTTATCACCTGGAACTGGAGGGTTTCAAAATGGAGAGCCCCAACAGCCATGGATAATGGAGCGGTCTTGTGAGTAATGAGTGCGGGCTGAAGGGGCCTGCCATCAATGGTCTCAATAGCAAGTGGAATGGACCGAGGCAAAACAGGAATGGAGGGCTTTGATGCAAAAGCACTGTCAATGAAATAGCCCGCAGCACCGGATTCAACAAGAGCCTGGGTGACTATGGAGGAGTCCACCCAGGAAAGAAGAACCGTGACCAAAGGTTTCTCCTTTAGCAATTCCGGGGACGAGGATAAACCAACCAAGGTCTGCCCCTGACTGGACCTTAGGTGTGAGCGTTTTTCCAGTCATGTAGGACAAGACTTCAAAAGGTGGCCCTGTAACCCACAATAGAGGCAGAGCCCCTCCCTCCTCCTAAAGGCCCTCTCTGCCACGAGAGACCTCTGAATCCCAACTGCATCAGCTCAGCAGTACCTGGTGACTCGGGACCAGGAGGCATGGGAGGAGAAGGAGGCATGGGTGGGAACGAACACGTAGGAGACAAAGGAACAGGAGGCTTCCGCAAGCGCTCCTTGAAAGAGGGCCTCTCTCTGAGTCTGATGTCAATTAGGATCAAAAAAAGACACCAAAGCCTTGAGATCCTCTGGTAAATCTCTGGCAGCAACTTTGTCTTTAATCGCATCAGAGAGCCCATGAAAGAAGGCGGCAACAAGGGCTTCATTGTTCCAACCTACCTGCGGCAAGCGTATGGAACTCAATGGCATACTGAGCAACAGATCTCGTACCTTGCTGAATGGACATGAGTCGTTTAGCAGCAGAGGAGGAGCGAGCCGAACATCAAATACCCTTCGAAAGGAGGCCACAAATTCAGGGTATTTTGAAATCACAGGTTTATTAGTCTCCCACAAGGGATGAGCCCAGGCAAGAGCTGTGTCAGAGAGTAACAAGATGAGAAATCCCACCTTAGCTCTGTCAGAGGGAAATGCCTGAGGTAACATCTCAAAGTAATTGTCCACCTTGTTCAAAAACCCTCTGCACTGAATAGGATTACCTCCATATCGCTGAGGTAGAGGTGCAGAACCGGACATGCTCCTGGTAGGACTAGGTGCAGCAGCGGAAACAGGAGCAGCCATAACTTGTGGAACACTTTGGTCCAAATGTGCAGTGCGAGTCAGCAGGGTTTGCAGGACTAGTGCAAATTGATCCAAGCAGGGATCCTGTTCATCCATCCTGGAAATGATGATAGGTAAAGGTGGATTATTAGCACCATCAGGATTCATGGCCCTTGCGTAATGTCAGGGTGCCAGGAGACGAGAAGTGCAAAAATAAAAGAATTGGCAATGTGAACTGTCTTGTCTAAGGGCTCATTGAAAGTACTGTCTTCCAAAGTAATAGCAGTATGGCTAGCCAGAGTGGAAATGGCCCAACCCACCTTGAGAAGTGTTCCCATAACTCTAGATTAGCAGCAGGTAAAGGATATAACTTTTTAAACCTTGCAGAAGGATTAAAAGACACACCTGGCTTAGACCATTCCCTAGTAATCATGTCAGAGACAGCATTAGGAACAGGGAAAAATTTAGGGGAGATTAACAACAGTCATAAATACTGAATGTAAATGATTACAAGGTTTATCATCAGACATTTTAGGATCTGTAACCCCTAAAGAGATATAGAGGCCCATTTATCAAGCTCCAAATGGAGCTTGAGGGCCCGTGTTTCTGGCGAGCCTGCAGTTATGAAGCAGCTGCTCCGATGAGGCGGATAGAGATCGCCACAATTCAACCCGATCGAGTACGATCGGGTTGATTGACACTCCCTACCTGATCCGCACTGTCGGATCAGGTCCGATAGACCTTTGATAAATAGGCCTCTAAGACCTCTTTTAAAACAAATATGTTCAACTTTAAACAAAAAACATAAATTATGCTTACCTGATAATTTCATTTCCATCGTGGGGAGGAGAGTCCACGGCTTCATTCTTTACTTGTGGGAATTAAGAATCTGGCCACCAGGTGGAGGCAAAGACACCCCAGCCAAAGGCTTAAATACCTCCCCCACTCCCCACCAGTTTTCTAAAGCAAAGGGTTAGAGAGATATTTTATTATGAAAACAGAACACTGCTCCTGGCTCTACTGTGCAGGTCTTTTTTTTCCTCCTAAGCGTATTGCGGGTACACTGTCTAATTGCAGCGCGCCCAATCGCGCTGTTAAACTGTCACGCCGCTTCCTGCGCCGCCCTGTTGCGGCGGTTGCTGCTCTGGCTGTTGCCAGGGATGCGGATATGCTGAAAAAAAGCCCCCAAAGTTTATATGATTTCACTCTCTGTCTGTATAAGTGACACAGGATATAACAAAGAAAATTTATATACAATTTTTTTAAATCTTTTTCAGCTTTCCTTCACTTAGCATAAATACTTTCAGTAAAAAAACAGGAAATTCAAGAGTTTGCTCGGATGAAAAAGCAAATTCAAGAAGGTATAGACTCTTGATTGAGTAGAGTTTATCATACAGTCTGGATAATATGCATAAGCTTGGTTAAATCACATTCAGTAGTCTTCTTTAGTAATTGGAATACAACGCAAAAGTACTGTACATGCACCATATCATAGAGTATGTGAGGAATGCTGTACTAGAGATTAACATAACAGATCTCAAGCTCCAAATGTGTTTATCAGAGGTAGGGTTAGTATTGTGTACATTAATTCAAAACTATGCACTGGTAGGAGCCAACTGGTGATTGCAGATATAGAACTCATGCCATTGGCTCACACAAAGGAGCTGATTTATCAAGCTCTGTATGGAGCTGTTTCCGTGCGAGCCTTCAGGCTCACCGGAAACAGGAGTTAAGAAGTAGCGGTCTTAAGACCGCTGCTCCTTAACTCGTCCGCCACCTCTGAGGCGGCGGACAGCAATCCGCCCAATCGGATACAATCGGGTTGATTGACACCCCTTGCTAGCGGGCTGACTGGCCGCGAATGTGCAGGGGGCGGCATTGCACAAGCATTTCTAGTGAAATGTTTGTGTAATGATAAATGCTGACAGCGTATGCTTTGTGCATTTATCGATGTCCGTCCGCACATTGATAATTCGGCCCCAAAGTGCTCAGCTAGCTCACAGTAGTGTATTGCTGCTCCTGGGCCTACTTATATTTATTTTTCAACAAATGAGACAGAAATAGACAAATTTGTTGCCCCAGCTAACACTGAACATGTGAAAGAGGTCACAATGAATACATATATGAATCTGATCGCTACCACATGATACGGGGGCCAGCAAAGTGAATTACATTTTGAAATTTGTAAGAAAACAAAAATCTACTGCTAATTTAAAATTCAGTATTCCAGAGTATTGCAATGTCTTTTTATTATGCAGTTGTTGATTATGCTAGTCTACTACATTCAATGGTCCTTGTAAATACAATGGAAATATAAAAAACTTAACTACCCATATGCTGTAGCTGGATTTTCTTTTTCTTTAGTCATTATATTTTAAAGGTGTACAATAAAAATGTTCTTAATCTCTTGTCTGCAGTGCATTGTAATGCAAAAAAAAATACCAAACAAATGTGACTAGTATATACAGAGCAAATTAATTATGTAGAAAGCACAGTAACTGCAAATTGAACGTAAATGTGACCAATATAAAATTTTAGAATTGATTTAAACATTAGGTCAATCTAGGGTACTTAGCATGGATATGAACCAAATTTATATTGATAAGAGTTATTGTAAACTAAAAGTTATGGCAAACTGTTATTCAAAACACCAATAAAGGTGGCCCTCGGTTTATGACCGTTCAATTTGCGCCGTTACAGAATAACTCCCTTTTTTCAGTCATGTGACTGCTATTGAAAAGCATTGAGAAGCAGTGCATTGATTTAAATAGCCAGTAAGTGGACCTGTCCGCTTGTGTTGCAGCAAAGATATGCAACACAAGCAAGCTGAAATTAATATGTGTAACCAGACCTGAGCTATCGAGCAGCTTTCAAAAGAACAAGCTCTAGCAGCCACTTCCCTTTTAGCTATAAATCAGTCCAGAATGCAATGCATAGAATAGCTGCAGACCGGATATTATCTAATATCTTAACAATGCAGAGAACTGTTTGCAGAAAAATGCAAGTAAAAAAATGTTTTTGTTCATTAAACTTAGTTTGATGATGATACAATCTGTATTGTGTGAATATTTTATTATGCGCTGTTTAGCAAATGTTTTTGTTCAATAAACTTAGTTTATAGATATATTCTGTGTTGTGTGATTATTGTATTAGGTTTATAATGCTGTTTTGCATTTAAAGCCTTCATTTTAAAGCTTTAAAAATAATGTATTAGGTGTTACTTATGACAATTCTGAGAGGAGCGAGGAATATAGTATATAGTATATATAAAAAACATATTGTAAGAAACAGCTAGATTACGAGTTTTGCGTTATGAGTTAAATAGCATCATTATGGCCCATAATGCTTCATTTTCCCTAACGCTAAATCTTGTCGGTATAGGTGTACCCCACATCTTTTAGCCCGTCACGCAACGTCAATACCGCACTTTTAATAAAGTCCTTTTTCAATGGGTCTCACATAGCGCCGGTATTACAAGTTTGCATGGGAGGCCAAAAAGTGAGCGGTACACCCTATACTGACCCGTACCGCCACCTAAAGTCCGTAGTTATAAGTTTTACCTTACAAAGCAGTAACACAAAACTCATAACTAAAGTGTTAAAAAGTACACTAACACCCATAAACTACATATTAACCCCCAAACCGAGGCCCTCCCGCATCGCAAACACTTTTTAAAATGTTTTAACGCCTAATCTGCTGCTCTGGACATTGTCGCCACTATAATAAACCTATTAACCCCTAAACCACCGCCCTCCCGCAAACGCAAACACTGATTTCTTTGGGGCAATGCCCCACAAAAGGCGCATTTAAGGGCCATTTGTAGTTTATTGTAGGCTAGGCTTTTTTATTTTGATAGGGCTATTAGATTAGGTGTAATTCTTTTTTATTTTTGATAATTTGTTTCTTATTTTTTGTAATTTAGTGTTTGTTTTTTTATGTAATTTAGATTTTTTTTTTGTTTTTTGTGTGTAATTTTAGGTTTTAGTGTAAGGCAGGTTAGATTTTATTTCACAAGTAAGTTTGTATTTATTTTAACTAGGTAGTTAGTAAATAGTTAATAACTATTTACTAACTAGTCTACCTAGTTAAAATAAAT
This sequence comes from Bombina bombina, assembly GCF_027579735.1. Classification (NCBI taxonomy): domain Eukaryota; kingdom Metazoa; phylum Chordata; class Amphibia; order Anura; family Bombinatoridae; genus Bombina; species Bombina bombina. The sequence goes on from NC_069500.1 coordinate 1,281,209,835, forward strand.
ACAAACTTAGCTGTGAAATAAAAATAAAGCCTAAGCTAGATACAATATAACTATTAGTTATATTGTAGCTAGCTTAGGTTTTATTTCACAAGTAAGTTAGTATTTAGTTTTAAATAGGTATTATTTAGTTAATAATTGTAACTTTAGTTTAGCTCTATTTTAATTATGTTAAAGTTAGGGGTTAATAGCTCAATTTAGCTTGTTGCAATGTGGGGGGGCTGGCGGTTTAGGGGTTAATAGGTTTATTTAGTTAATAATTTTAAATTTAATTTAGCTATATTTTTATTATGTTAAAGTTAGTGGGTGTAAGGGTTAGGGGTTAATAAATTTAGTATAGTGGCAGTGACATCGGGAGCGGCAGATTAGGAGTTAATAGTTTTATGTAGGTGGAGGCGATGTTGGGGGCAGCAGATTAGGGGTTATTAACTGTATGTAGGTGGCGGTGATGTTGGGGGCAGCAGATTAGGGGTGTTTAGTGACTCAGGGTTTATGTTAGGGTGTTAGGTTTAAACATTATTTTCTTTTTCCCCATAGACATCAATGGGGCTGTGTTACAAAGCTTTTGTTTCCGCAATCGAAGGTGTTAGGCTTTTTTTTGCCGGCTCTCACCATTGATGTCTATGGGGAAATCATGCACGAGCACGTCAAAGCAGCGCTTGATTTCGGTGCGGTATGGAGCTCAACACAACCATATCGCCCGCACAAGCCTGCTTTTTTAAAACTTGTGATAGCAGCGCTATAGGGAGGTGAAATAACGTCGCTTTTGTGGCGGTTGTTAAAATCCCTATAGCCCTCAAAACTCTTAATCTAGCTGAATGTTTCTTCACATAGCGCATAAGAAACATGCACATGCTTCTGATATTGATATGCTCGCATGCAAAGGATCTAAGTTTCAACAAAGATACAAAGAGAAAAACAAACTGGAACACAAACTAAAATTATTATTCATGAAAGTTTCATTTCCATGTACCTTAGTTTTATTTTGTAATACAGTACCTTAACATATTTTAGTAGCTTTCGAAGGCCCCACGGAACCACAGCCAACCACTCAACACCAGATTCAGGCCACTCTGGATCCTTTATACCTTCTGCTGACATATCCGCTTTATAACTCACTTTTTCAACCTTCCTTATGTATGGCTTTATTTTTCTAGTTGTATAATAGTTTAAGCAAAAAAAATCAGCCGTGCCTTTCATCATTGCCTTTTCATCTTCTGTGAATTTGGGGAGCCGGGATGCTTTCAAACCTTGATTTTTACTTTTCTTTGCAATTTCAGATTTCATTATAGCTGGATAATCTCCATCAACAAATATTGGATTTGCAAACCAATTGAGCTCAAACGCTAGATATCGTTCAGTAGCTTCCTTATGCGTATCAGAGTCTTGATAAAAAGGTTCTGCCCAATCTGAATTAAGAGCTATAGAAACAAGTCCTTTCTGCTTGTTTCTGAATAATATGTTATAGTTATGCCAGGCTCTTGCATGTGCTTTCAACATGTTATGAGCAGATACATAAACTCCAACACCTGGCTCCTTTACACCCGGTGCAAACAAGCCATCTTCATAGCCATGTTTGGCAACCATACATGGCTCATTAATAGTAATCCAGAGTTTAACTCTATCCCCAAAAGTTTCAAAACAAAATTGTGAGTATTGCTCAAAGATTTCAACTGTTTCGTAAGATTTCCAACCTCCTTGATCTTCTATAGCTTGAGGCATATCAAAGTGATACAGTGTCACCACTGGAATGACATTATTTTCCAAAAGGCTGTCAATCATCTTGTTGTAATAGTCAATACCTTATTTAGGGACAAAGAAAGTATTAATAATCATACTGACAAATACATAAAATCTCTTGCAAAAACAGAATTTATGCTTACCTGATAAATTACTTTCTCCAACGGTGTGTCCGGTCCACGGCGTCATCCTTACTTGTGGGAATATCTCTTCCCCAACAGGAAATGGCAAAGAGTCCCAGCAAAGCTGGCCATATAGTCCCTCCTAGGCTCCGCCCACCCCAGTCATTCGACCGACGGACAGGAGGAAAAAAATAGGAGAAACCATATGGTACCGTGGTGACTGTAGTTAGAGAAAATAATTCATCAAACCTGATTAAAAAACCAGGGCGGGCCGTGGACCGGACACACCGTTGGAGAAAGTAATTTATCAGGTAAGCATAAATTCTGTTTTCTCCAACATTGGTGTGTCCGGTCCACGGCGTCATCCTTACTTGTGGGAACCAATACCAAAGCTTTAGGACACGGATGAAGGGAGGGAGCAAATCAGGTTACCTAAACGGAAGGCACCACGGCTTGCAAAACCTTTCTCCCAAAAATAGCCTCCGAAGAAGCAAAAGTATCAAATTTGTAAAATTTGGCAAAAGTGTGCAGTGAAGACCAAGTCGCTGCCTTACATATCTGATCAACAGAAGCCTCGTTCTTGAAGGCCCATGTGGAAGCCACAGCCCTAGTAGAGTGAGCTGTGATTCTTTCAGGAGGCTGCCGTCCGGCAGTCTAGTAAGCCAATCGGATGATGCTTTTCAGCCAAAAGGAAAGAGAGGTAGAATTCGCTTTTTGACCTCTCTTTTTACCAGAATAGACGACAAACAGAGAAGATGTTTGCCTGAAATCTTTTGTAGCCTCTAAATAGAATTTTAGAGCACGGACTACGTCCAAATTGTGTAACAAACGTTCCTTCTTTGAAACTGGATTCGGACACAAAGAAGGTACAACTATCTCCTGGTTAATATTTTTGTTAGAAACAACCTTTGGAAGAAAACCAGGCTTAGTACGCAAAACCACCTTATCTGCATGGAACACCAGATAGGGCGGAGAACACTGCAGAGCAGATAACTCTGAAACTCTTCTAGCAGAAGAAATAGCAACCAAAAACAAAACTTTCCATGATAATAACTTAATATCTATGGAATGTAGAGGTTCAAACGGAACCCCTTGAAGAACTGAAAGAACTAGATTTAGACTCCAGGGAGGAGTCAAAGGTCTGTAAACAGGCTTGATCCTAACCAGAGCCTGAACAAATGCTTGAACATCTGGCACAGCTGCCAGTCGTTTGTGTAGTAAGACAGATACAGCAGAAATCTGTCCCTTTAAAGAACTCGCAGATAATCCTTTCTCCAAACCTTCTTGTAGAAAGGAAAGAATCTTAGGAATTTTTATCTTATTCCATGGGAATCCCTTGGATTCACACCAACAGATATATCTTTTCCATATTTTATGGTAAATCTTTCTAGTTACCGGTTTTCTGGCCTGAACCAGAGTATCTATCACAGAATCTGAAAACCCACGCTTTGATAGAATCAAGTGTTCAATCTCCAAGCCGTCAGCTGGAGGGAGACCAGATTTGGATGTTCGAATGGACCCTGAACAAGAAGGTTCTGTCTCAAAGGTAGCTTCCATGGTGGAACCGATGACATATTCAGCAGGTCTGCATACCAAGTCCTGCGTGGCCACGCAGGAGCTATCAAGATCACCGGAGCCCTCTCCTGTTTGATCCTGGCTACCAGCCTGGGAATGAGAGGAAACGGTGGAAACACATAAGCTAGGTTGAAGGTCCAAGGTGCTACTAGTGCATCTACTAGAGTCGCCTTGGGATCCCTGGATCTGGACCCGTAGCAAGGAACCTTGAAGTTCTGACGAGACGCCATCAGATCCATGTCTGGAATGCCCCATAATTGAGTCAACTGGGCAAAGATCTCCGGGTGGAGTTCCCACTCCCCCGGATGGAATGTCTGACGACTCAGATAATCCGCTTCCCAGTTTTCCACACCTGGGATGTGGATCGCAGATAGATGGCAGGAGTGATCCTCCGCCCATTGAATTATTTTGGTCACTTCTTTCATCGCCAGGGAACTCCTTGTTCCCCCCTGATGATTGATATACGCAACGGTCGTCATGTTGTCTGATTGGAATCTTATGAATCTGGCCTTTGCAAGCTGAGGCCAAGCCCTGAGAGCATTGAATATCGCTCTTAGTTCCAGAATGTTGATCGGGAGAAGAGACTCTTCCCGAGACCATAGTCCCTGAGCTTTCAGGGATTCCCAGACCGCGCCCCAGCCCACTAGACTGGCGTCGGTCGTGACAATGACCCACTCTGGTCTGCGGAAGCTCATTCCCTTGGATAGATGGTCCAGGGTCAGCCACCAACGGAGTGAATCTCTGGTCTTCTGATCTACTTGAATCATTGGAGACAGGTCTGTATAGTCCCCATTCCACTGTTTGAGCATGCACAGTTGTAATGGTCTTAGATGAATCCGTGCAAAAGGAACTATGTCCATTGCTGCAACCATCAACCCTACTACTTCCATGCACTGAGCTATGGAAGGACGTGGAACAGAGTGAAGAACTTGACAAGTGCTTAGAAGTTTTGACTTTCTGACATCTGTCAGAAAAATCCTCATTTCTAAGGAATCTATTATTGTTCCCAAGAAGGGAACTCTTGTAGACGGAGACAGAGAACTCTTTTCTATGTTCACCTTCCATCCGTGAGATCTGAGAAAGGCCAGAACGATGTCTGTATGAGCCTTTGCTTTTGAAAGGGACGACGCTTGTATTAGAATGTCGTCCAAGTATGGTACTACTGCAATGCCCCTCGGTCTTAGGACCGCTAGAAGGGACCCAAGTACCTTTGTGAAAATCCTTGGAGCAGTGGCTAATCCGAATGGGAGGGCCACAAACTGGTAATGTTTGTCCAGAAAGGCGAACCTTAGGAACTGATGATGTTCTTTGTGGATAGGAATATGTAGGTACGCATCCTTTAGATCCACGGTAGTCATAAATTGACCTTCCTGGATAGTGGGTAGAATCGTTCGAATGGTTTCCATTTTGAACGATGGTACCCTGAGAAATTTGTTTAGGATCTTTAAATCTAGAATTGGTCTGAAGGTTCCCTCTTTTTTGGGAACTACGAAACAGATTTGAGTAAAATCCCATTCCTTGTTCCGTCATTGGAACTGGGTGTATCACTCCCATCTTTAACAGGTCTTCTACACAATGTAAAAACGCCTGTCTCTTTATTTGGTTTGAGGATAAGTGAGACATGTGGAACCTTCCCCTTGGGGGTAGTTCCTTTAATTCCAGAAGATAACCCTGAGAAACTATTTCTAGCGCCCAGGGATCCTGAACATCTCTTGCCCAAGCCTGAGCGAAGAGAGAGAGTCTGCCCCCCACTAGATCCGGTCCCAGATCGGGGGCTACTCCTTCATGCTGTTTTGTTAGCAGCAGCAGGCTTCTTGGCCTGCTTACCCTTGTTCCAGCCTTGCATAGGTTTCCAGGCTGGTTTGGTCTGTGAGGCATTACCCTCTTGCTTAGAGGATGCAGAATTAGAGGTCGGCCCGTTCCTGAAATTGCGAAAGGAACGAAAATTAGACTTATTCTTGGCCTTGAAAGGCCTATCTTGTGGAAGGGCGTGGCCCTTTCCCCCAGTGATGTCTGAGATAATCTCTTTTAATTCTGGCCCAAAGAGAGTTTTACCTTTGAAAGGGATGTTAAGCAATTTTGTCTTGGATGATACATCCGCTGACCAAGACTTTAGCCAAAGCGCTCTGCGCGCCACAATCGCAAACCCTGAATTTTTCGCCGCTAATCTGGCTAATTGCAAAGCGGCATCTAAAATAAAAGAGTTAGCCAACTTAAGTGCGTGAACTCTGTCCATAACCTCCTCATATGGAGTCTCTCTACTGAGCGACTTTTCCAGTTCCTCGAACCAGAACCACGCTGCTGTAGTGACAGGAACAATGCACGAAATGGGTTGTAGAAGGTAACCTTGCTGTACAAAAATCTTTTTAAGCAAACCTTCCAATTTTTTATCCATAGGATCTTTGAAAGCACAACTATCCTCAATAGGAATAGTAGTGCGCTTGTTTAGAGTAGAAACTGCCCCCTCGACCTTAGGGACTGTCTGCCATAAGTCCTTTCTGGGGTCGACCATAGGAAATAATTTCTTAAATATAGGGGGGGGAACAAAAGGTATGCCGGGCTTCTCCCACTCCTTATTCACTATGTCCGCCACCCGCTTGGGTATAGGAAAAGCGTCGGGGAGCACCGGAACCTCTAGAAACTTGTCCATCTTGCATAATTTCTCTGGAATGACTAAGTTGTCACAATCATCCAGAGTAGATAACACCTCCTTAAGCAGTGCGCGGAGATGTTCTAATTTAAATTTAAATGTCACAACATCAGGTTCAGCTTGTTGAGAAATTTTTCCTGAATCTGAAATTTCCCCATCTGACAAAACCTCCCTCATGGCCACTTCAGATTGGTGTGAGGGTATGACAGAACAATTATCATCAGCGCCCTCCTGCTCTTCAGTGTTTTAAACAGAGCAATTGCGCTTTCTCTGATATGCAGGCATTTTGGATAAAATATTAGCTATGGAGTTATCCATTACAGCCGTCAATTGTTGCATGGTAATAAGCATTGGCGCGCTAGAAGTACTAGGGGCCTCCTGCGTGGGCAAAACTGGTGTAGACACAGTGGGAGATGATGTAGTATCATGTCTACTCCCCTCATCTGAGGAATCATCTTGGGCAATTTCATTATCTGTGGCAGTACTGTCCTTACTTTGTTTGGACGCTATGGCACAATTATCACACAGTTTTGAATTGTTCAAAATTTACCAAAATTTCACCACAGTCCAAGCCCAGAGGGGAATACGATACCAAATGACGCCTTCTAGGAACTTTTCCAACTATTTTCAGGTCCTCACACATGCATCTGCATGTCTTGCTCTCAAAAACAACTGCGCAGTAATGGCGCGAAAATGAGGCTCAGCCTACAACTGGGAAGGCCCTCCCTGACTGGAAAAGGTGTCTAACATAGTGCCTGACGTTAAAAAACGTTCCCCAAGTTTATAAGTGTGAACTATCAGCATAAACATGTATAAAATTTCCAAATAAAGCAATCGATTTAGCCCATAAAAGTGTCTACCAGTTTTTGCAACGGCAAAGAGAATGACTGGGGTGGGCGGAGCCTAGGAGGGACTATATGGCCAGCTTTGCTGGGACTCTTTGCCATTTCCTGTTGGGGAAGAGATATTCCCACAAGTAAGGATGACGCCGTGGACCGGACACACCAATGTTGGAGAAAACAGAATTTATGTTTACCTGATAAATTACTTTCTCCAACGGTGTGTCCGGTCCACGGCGTCATCCTTACTTGTGGGATATTCTCTTCCCCAACAGGAAATGGCAAAGAGCCCAGCAAAGCTGGTCACATGATCCCTCCTAGGCTCCGCCTACCCCAGTCATTCGACCGACGTTAAGGAGGAATATTTGCATAGGAGAAACCATATGTTACCGTGGTGACTGTAGTTAAAGAAAATAAATTATCAGACCTGATTAAAAAAACCAGGGCGGGCCGTGGACCGGACACACCGTTGGAGAAAGTAATTTATCAGGTAAACATAAATTCTGTTTTCTCCAACATAGGTGTGTCCGGTCCACGGCGTCATCCTTACATGTGGGAACCAATACCAAAGCTTTAGGACACGGATGAAGGGAGGGAGCAAATCAGGTCACCTAAATGGAAGGCACCACGGCTTGCAAAACCTTTCTCCCAAAAATAGCCTCAGAAGAAGCAAAAGTATCAAATTTGTAAAATTTAGAAAAAGCGTGCAGTGAAGACCAAGTCGCTGCCTTACATATCTGATCAACAGAAGCCTCGTTCTTGAAGGCCCATGTGGAAGCCACAGCCCTAGTGGAGTGAGCTGTGATTCTTTCAGGAGGCTGCCGTCCGGCAGTCTCATAAGCCAATCGGATAATGCTTTTAATCCAGAAGGAGAGAGAGGTAGAAGTTGCTTTTTGACCTCTCCGTTTACCAGAATAAACAACAAACAAAGACAAAGTTTGTCTGAAGTCCTTAGTAGCTGCTAAGTAAAATTTGAGAGCACGAACTACATCCAAGTTGTGCAACAAACGTTCCTTCTTTGAAACTGGATTAGGACACAAAGAAGGCACAACTATCTCCTGGTTAATGTTTTTGTTAGAAACAACTTTTGGAAGAAAACCAGGTTTAGTACGCAAAACCACCTTATCTGCATGGAACACCAGATAAGGAGAAGAACACTGCAGAGCAGATAATTCTGAAACTCTTCTAGCAGAAGAAATTGCAACCAAAAACAAAACTTTCCAAGATAATAACTTAATATCAACGGAATGTAAGGGTTCAAACGGAACCCCCTGAAGAACTGAAAGAACTAGGTTGAGACTCCAAGGAGGAGTCAAAATTTTGTAAACAGGCTTGATTCTAACCAGAGCCTGAACAAAGGCTAGAACATCTGGCACAGCTGCCAGCTTTTTGTGAAGTAACACAGACAAGGCAGAAATCTGTCCCATCAAGGAACTTGCAGATAATCCTTTTTCCAATCCTTCTCGAAGGAAGGATAGACTCTTAGGAATCTTAACCTTGTCCCAAGGGAATCCTGCAGATTCACACCAACAGATATACCAAATTATGTGGTAATTTTTCTGGTTACAGGCTTTCAGGCCTGAACAAGAGTATTAATAACAGAATCTGAGAACCCTCGCTTTGATAAGATCAAGCGTTCAATCTCCAAGCAGTCAGCTGGAGTGGGTCGAACGGACCTAGAACAAGAAGGTCTCGTCTCAAAGGTAGCTTCCATGGTGGAGCCGATGACATATTCACCAGATCTGCATACCAAGTCCTGCGTGGCCACGCAGGAGCTATCAAAATCACCGACGCCCTCTCCTGATTGATCCTGGCTACCAGCCTGGGGATGAGAGGAAACGGCGGGAACACATAAGCTAGTTTGAAGGTCCAAGGTGCTACTAGTGCATCCACTAGAGCCGCCTTGGGATCCCTGGATCTGTACCCGTAGTAAGGAACTCTGAAGTTCTGACGAGAGGCCATCAGATCCATGTCTGGAATGCCCCACGGTTGAGTGACTTGGGCAAAGATTTCCGGATGGAGTTCCCACTCCCCCGGATGCAATGTCTGACGACTCAGAAAATCCGCTTCCCAATTTTCCACTCCTGGGATGTGGATAGCAGACAGGTGGCAGGAGTGAGACTCCGCCCATAGAATGATTTTGGTCACTTCTTCCATCGCTAGGGAACTCCTTGTTCCCCCCTGATGGTTGATGTATGAACTTGGCCCTCGCTAGCTGAGGCCAAGCTTTGAGAGCATTGAATATCGCTCTCAGTTCCAGAATATTTATCGGTAGAAGAGATTCTACCCGAGACCAAAGACCCTGAGCTTTCAGGGATCCCCAGACCGCGCCCCAGCCCATCAGACTGGCGTCGGTCGTGACAATGACCCACTCTGGTCTGCGGAAGGTCATCCCTTGTGACAGGTTGTCCAGGGACAGCCACCAACGGAATGAGTCTCTGGTCCTCTGATTTACTTGTATCTTCGGAGACAAGTCTGAATAGTCCCCATTCCACTGACTGAGCATGAACAGTTGTAATGGTCTTAGATGAATGCGCACAAAAGGAACTATGTCCATTGCCGCTACCATCAAACCTATCACTTCCATGCACTGCGCTATGGAAGGAAGAGGAACGGAATGAAGTATCCGACAAGAGTCTAGAAGTTTTGTTTTTCTGGCTTCTGTCAGAAAAATCCTCATTTCTAAGGAGTCTATTATAGTTCCCAAGAAGGGAACCCTCGTTGACGGAGATAGAGAACTCTTTTCCACGTTCACTTTCCATCCGTGAGATCTGAGAAAGGCCAGGACAATGTCCGTGTGAGCCTTTACTTGAGGAAGGGACGACGCTCGAATCAGAATGTCGTCCCAGTAAGGTACTACAGCAATGCCCCTTGGTCTTAGCACCGCCAGAAGGGACCCTAGTACCTATGAGAAAATCCTAGGAGCAGTGGCTAATCCGAAAGAAAACGCCACGAACTGGAAATGCTTGTCCAGGAATTCAAACCTTAGGAACCGATGATGTTCCTTGTGGATAGGAATATGTAGATACGCATCCTTGAAATCCACCTTGGTCATGAATTGACCTTCCTGGATGGAAGGAAGAAGTGTTCGAATGGTTTCCATCTTGAACGATGGAACCTTGAGAAACTTGTTCAAGATCTTGAGATCTAAGATTGGTCTGAACGTTCCCTCTTTTTTTGGGAACTATGAACAGATTGGAGTAGAACCCCATCCCTTGTTCTCCTAATGGAACAGGATGAATCACTCCCATTTTTAGCAGGTCTTCTACCCAATGTAAGAATGCCTGTCTTCTTAAGTGGTCTGAAGACAACTGAGACCTGTGGAACCTCCCCCTTGGAGGAAGCCCCTTGAACTCCAGAGAATAACCTTGGGAGACTATTTCTAGCGCCCAAGGATCCAGAACATCTCTTGCCCCAGCCTGAGCGAAGAGAGAGAGTCTGCCCCCCACCAGATCCGGTCCCGGATCGGGGGCCCGCATTTCATGCTGTCTTGGTAGCAGTGGCAGGTTTCCTGGCCTGCTTTCCTTTGTTCCAGCCTTGCATAGGTCTCCAGGCTGGATTGGCTTGAGAAGTATTACCTTCCTGCTTAGAGGACGTAGCCCTTGGGGCTGATCCGTTTCTGCGAAAGGGACGAAACTTAGGTTTATTTTTGGTCTTGAAAAGACCTATCCTGAGGAAGGGCGTGGCCCTTGCCCCCAGTGATATCAGAGATAATCTCTTTCAAGTCAGGGCCAAAGAGTGTTTTCCCCTTGAAAGGAATGTCAAGCAATTTGTTCTTGGAAGACGCATCCGCTGCCCAAGATTTTAACCAAAGCGCTCTGCGCCACAATAGCAAACCCAGAATTTTTTTTTTTTTTTATTTTTTTTTGCCGCTAACCTAGCCAATTGCAAGGTGGCGTCTAGGGTGAAAGAAGTAGCCAATTTAAGAGCACGAATTCTGTCCATAATCTCCTCATAAGAAGAAGAATTACTAATAATCGCCTTTCCTAGCTCATCAAACTAGAAACACGCGGCTGCAGTGACAGGGACAATGCATGCAATTGGTTGTAGAAGGGAACCTTGCTGAACAAACATCTTTAGCAGACCTTATAATTCTTTATCCATAGGATCTTGGAAAGCACAACTATCTTCTATGGGTATAGTGGCGCGCTTGTGTAGAGTAGAAACCGCCCCCTCGACCTTGGGGACTGTCTGCCATCAGTCCTTTCTGGGGTCGACTATAGGAAAACAATTTTATAAATATGGGGGGAGGTACTAAAGGTATACCGGGCCTGTCCCATTCTTTACTAACAATGTACGCCACCCGCTTGGATATAGGAAAAGCTTCGGGGGGCCCCGGGGCCTCTAAGAACTTTTCCATTTTACATAGTGGTTCTGGAATGACCAGATAATCACAATCATCCAAATTGGATAACACCTCCTTAAGCAGAGCGCGGAGATGTTCCAACTTAAATTTAAAAGTAATCACATCAGGTTCAGCTTGTTGAGAAATGTTTCCTGAATCTGAAATTTCTCCCTCAGACAAAACCTCCCTGGCCCCCTCAGACTGGTGTAGGGGCCCTTCAGAAACCATATCATTAGCGTTCTCATGCTCTACAGAATTTTCTAAAACAGAGCAGTCGCGCTTTCACTGATAAGTGGGCATATTGGCTAAAATGTTTTTGATAGAATTATCCATTACAGCCGTTAAATGTTGCATAGTAAGGAGTATTGGCGCACTAGATGTACTAGGGGCCTCCTGTATGGGCAAGACTGGTGTAGACGAAGGAGGGGATGATGCAGTACCATGCTTACTCCCCTCACTTGAGGAATCATCTTGGGCATCATTTTTACTAAATTTTTTTATGACATAAAATAAATATAGTTAAATGAGAAGGAACCTTGGTTTCCCCACAGTCAGAACACAATCTATCTGGTAGTTCAGACATGTTAAACAGGCATAAACTTGATAACAAAGCACAAAAAACGTTTTAAAATAAAACCGTTACTGTCACTTTAAATTTTAAACTAAACACACTTTATTACTGCAATTGCGAAAAAGTATGAAGGAATTGTTCAAAATTCACCAAAATTTCACCACAGTGTCTTAAAGCCTTAAAAGTATTGCACACCAAATTTGGAAGCTTTAACCCTTAAAATAACGGAACCGGAGCCGTTTTTATATTTAACCCCTTTACAGTCCCTGGAATCTGCTTTGCTGAGACCCAACCAAGCCCAAAGGGGAATACGATACCAAATGATGCCTTCAGAAAGACTTTTCTATGTATCAGAGCTCCACACACATGCAGCTGCATGCCATGCTGTCCTCAAAAACAAGTGCGCCATACCGGCGCGAAAATGAGGCTCTGACTATGATTAGGGAAAGCCCCTAAAGAATAAGGTGTCAAAAACAGTGCCTGCCGATATAATCATATTAAAATACCCAGAATAAATGATTCCTCAAGGCTAAATATGTGTTAATAATGAATCGATTTAGCCCAGAAAAAGTCTACAGTCTTAATAAGCCCTTGTGAAGCCCTTATTTACTATCTTAATAAACATGGCTTACCGGATCCCATAGGGAAAATGACAGCTTCCAGCATTACATCGTCTTGTTAGAATGTGTCATACCTCAAGCAGTAAGAGACTGCACACTGTTCCCCCAACTGAAGTTAATTGCTCTCAACAGTCCTGTGTGGAACAGCCATGGATTTTAGTTACGGTGCTAAAATCATTTTCCTCATACAAACAGAAATCTTCATCTCTTTTCTGTTTCTGAGTAAATAGTACATACCAGCACTATTTTAAAATAACAAACTCTTGATTGAATAATAAAAACTACAGTTAAACACTAAAAAACTCTAAGCCATCTCCGTGGAGATGTTGCCTGTACAACGGCAAAGAGAATGACTGGGGTAGGCGGAGCCTAGGAGGGATCATGTGACCAGCTTTGCTGGGCTCTTTGCCATTTCCTGTTGGGGAAGAGAATATCCCACAAGTAAGGATGACGCCGTGGACCGGACACACCTATGTTGGAGAAATATATATATAAAAAAGGCTAATGTCTTATGTGTGCACTGCAATTTTTAATAGACTGTGACTAATTAGTAGATGTTTAGCTTACTCCTGCAGCTATATATACTAGTGCAGCCATAATTTAACTTAGTTTGAATATTATATGTTAATTGCTGTTTTTCAAAAGATTAGAACGTTTAAATCTGAAAAACCTATATATGTATAATGTATACTTATCTGATGAATTAATTTATTTCATGGTGGTGAGAGTCCATGAGCCATTACTCCTAGGAATTCCACTCCTGACCACTAGGAGGAGCCAAAGATTCCTAAAACTTCAAGAGACCTTAAAAACCCTTTAACCTTACTGGTAGCATAGTCTGACGTATAGCCAAGTAAGGAGAAGAAGAAAGGTAGGAAAGAAAGAGCAATAAAAAAAGAAAAGGGAAAAAAGAGGTGCATACACTTAAACTACCGCCAGAAAAAATATAATTAAAATCTAGCAAAAAAAATAATTTATCAGTTAAGTATAAATTATAATTTCTTTCATAAAGGTGGTGAAAGTCCACTAGCCAATATCCAAGCTGTGGAGTCGATGAGTAATGAGGGCAGGACAAAATAATTTTTAATTATATATCAATTTTAAATCAAATCCTTCTTTTATAAAAAGAATGTCCAGAAAATACTGCTTCAAGGACTTTCCTACTAAAGGTCACTTCAGAAAAAGCAAAACCAGCAAAAAAGGAAGAATGGAAAAGATAAAGAAGAAACAGCACCCATAACTGTGCTCAAGGATGCAGCCTTAAGCTTATAAAGCCAATTATGGTCCCAAGTAGCTGCCTTGCAAATGCAATCAACAGAAGCCTCATTCTAAAAAAACAAGGAAAATGTAATTTGACAATTTGACCTAGTAGAATGGACAGTAAGATGTTTAGGAGCAGGCTAACCCACCTCCAAAAAAAATCTTATGAATCAAAAGCTTCAATCAGGAAGACAACAAAACAGCTGGTGACATCTGACCTCTTTCAAAACCAGAAAAAAGAACAAACAAACTAGAGGATTTTTTTCAAAGCCATTACCACATCCAAAATAATAAAAAGGCAAATCCTTTACACAATTAAAATAATTGTCGGACACGTTTCACAAGATTAACTTGCTTCCTCAAGCAGCAAAATATTACTATACAATTATTTTGATTGTGTATTGCACATTTTAATAAAATCACTTCCAAGTTTTGCTTGGGACGTGTTTTAAGTCATATTGTTATCCTGGATGGTAATAGGTGATTGCTGGGGGATTTCAGAAAATACTAGTGGCTTATTTTGAGCCATTGGTAAACGGAGGTGAGCTAGCTGGGAGCCCTCTTGATGACCCAGACTGCCTGATTTGCACTTTGAGATAAGTGCTACAGTTTTGTTAGCATCCTATATAAGGGGACCTGTTGTTCAAGCGCCCTGAACTAAAAGTTACTACACCATTGGAGCTAACTCCTGGAATATGAAATGCAGAAATTGAACAGAGATTAGTCTCTACCGAGAACAAAATCCAGGACACCTCCCTCATTGCCAGGGAGCTGCAATGTCCTTCTTGATGATAGAAGTAAGCCCCCACTGTGACATTTTCTTTTCGGAAAGGTAAGTCTCTTCAGCAGAAACCAGCTTTGAAAAGCCCTGAAGATTGCACAAAGTTCAACACAATTTACAGGAATTCTCACCTCCCTAGGAGACCAAAATTCCTGCACTCTCCAAGACCCCCAAGACTGTACCGCAACCTGAAAGACTAGTGTTAAGATCACAGTGCAATCTGGACGAATATGAATACCCTTATAACAAAGCATACATTTTATAAATTATATTTTCTTTCATAAAGGTGGTGAGAGTTCACAATCCATTTCTCCTGAGATCTAATACCCAAGCTGTAATGTCCATAATTAATATGGGTGGGACCAGACTTATACTATACAAAATACCAAAAACTACATCAGAAGAAAAAAGGAAACATAAAAATTATGTAAGGAAGCAAAGGCTGCTGCCTTGCAAATTTGATCAACAGAGCCCTCTTTCTTAAAGGTCCAGGAAGTAGCAATGGATATGGTAGAATGGACAGTAATCCATTTAGGAGGAGACTTACCCACCTCCAAGTAAGCTTTATGAATCAAAAGCTTAAACAGCAGTAGCCTTAGGACCCTTTCTAGTACCACAAAAGTGAACAAACACGCTAGAAGATTGTCTAAAATCCTAAGTAGCCTGTAAATAGAACTTCAAAGCTCTGACCGCATCCAAATCATGAAGAAGCCTCACCTTAGAATTGTATGGATTAGAACAAAAAGATGGCACAACAATCTCACGAGTCACAATTGAAGTTATCAGAAGTAACCACTTTAAGCAAAAAGTCAAACTTAGTTCTCAAAACTGCCTTATCCTAATGAAACACAAGATAAGGAAGCTCACAACAAAGAGCAGAGAATTCAGAAACTCTTCTAGCAGAAGAAATAGCCAAAAGACACAAAACCTTCCAAGACAAAATACGCAAAAGGAAGGAACCTGTAAAATTATTAACACTAAATTAAGATTAAATCGAGGAAAAATTGGTTTAATAACAGGCTTAATCCTTACTAAAGCCTGGACAAAATTCTGGATATTTGGAAATTTAGCAATCTTCTTGTGAAACAAGATAGAAAGAGCAGAGGCCTGTCGCTTTAAAGAACAAGCAGATAACTCCTCATCCAAACCATTGTGAATAAAATATAAATTATGCTAACCAGATCATTTCCTTTCCATCTGTATGAGGAGAGTCCATGGCTTCATTCCTTACTTGTGGGAAATAAAGAACCTGGCCACCAGGAGGAGGCAAAGACACCCCAGCCAAAGGCTTAAATATCTCCCCCACTCCCCTCATCCCCCAGTCATTCTGCCGAGGGAACAAGGAACAGTAGGAGAAATATCAGGGTATAAATGGTGCCAGAAGAACAAAAATTTAGGTCCGCCCAAATGGAGAAAACGGGCGGGAGCCATGGACTCTCCTCATACATATGGAAAGGAAATTATCTTGTTATTATAATTTATGTTCTCCATCTTAATATGAGGATAGTCCATGGCTTCATTTCTTACTTGTGGGAAACAAATATCCAAGCTCTAGAGGACACTGAATGAAAACGGGAGGGTAAAAAGAGGCGGACCCTATTCTGAGGGCACCACAGCCTGCAAAACCTCTCCCCTAAAAGCTGCTTCAGCTGAAGCAAAAACGTCAAATTTGTAAAACTTTGAAAAAGTATGGAAGGAGGACCAGGTAGCCGCCCTACAAATCTGCTCCATAGAGGCCTCATTCTTGAAGGCCCAAGACGAAGCCACAGCTCTAGTTGAATGAGCCGTAATCCTCTGAGAAACCTTATGTCCCGCTGATTCATAAGCTAAGCGAATAATGCTCCTCAACCAAAAAGATAAAAAAGTGGAAGAGGCCTTCTGCCCCCTACGCTTCCCAGAATAGACCACAAACAAAGAAGTTTGACTAAAATCCTTTGTAGTTTGAAGATAGAATTTAACATTAAAAAGTAACAAGATTAAAAAGTAACCTTTCTTTTGAAGAAGAAGGGTTAGGACACAAGGAAGAAACCCCAATCTCCTGATTGATGTTGCGATTAGAAACAACCTTAGGAGGAAAACCTAATCCAGTAAGAAGAACAGCCTTATTTGCATGAAATACTAGGTAAGGAGGCTCACATTGCAAGACAGCCATCTCAGAAACTAGGCACACCAAAGCAATAGCCAGTAGAAAAAGAACCTTCCAAGACAGTAATTTAATGTCAAGCGCATGCATAGGCTCAAACGGAGCTGGATCTTAACCGCAAACGACGTCCTTCACGGCCACGACGGAGCAATGAGTATCGCCGAAGCTTGCTCCTGCTTGATGCGGACCACTACTACAAGGGAGAAGTGGTAATGGAGGAAAAATGTAAATTAGATTGAACCTCCAAGACAATGCTAATGCATCCACCAGCTCTGTCTGAGGATCTCTGGACCGCAACCCGTATCTGGGTAGCTTGGAATTGAGCCTGGACGCCATGAGATCTATCTCTGGAGTCCCTCGTCTGTTGCAAATGTCCGCAAACACCTCAGGGTGGAGAGACCATTCCCCCGGATGAAAGGCTTGTCTGCTGAGGAAATCCGCTTTCCAGTTGTCCACACCCGGAATGTGGATCGCTGACAGAGAGCAGTTATGGGCTTCCACCCATTCCAGTATCCAAGATACTTCCCTCATTGCTAGGGAGCTTCTCATTCCCCCCTGTTGGTTGATGTAAGCCACCGAGGTAATGTTGTCTGATTGGAATCTGATAAACTGAAACGAACCCAGGAGAGGCAAAGACTTCAGAGCATTGAGTATCGCTCAAAGTTTCAAAATGTTAATCGGGAGGAGCGCTTCCTCTCGAGTCCACAGGCCCTGTGCCTTCCTGGCACCCCAGACAGCTCCCCATCCTGATAGACTTGCGTCTGTAGTCACAATCTCCCAGGATGGTCTTCTGAAGGACGTCCCTTGGGACAGGTGATCTGGACAGAGCCACCATGAGAGCGATTCTCTTGATTGGTTGTCCAGAGAAATCTGCTGTGACAGATCCGAGTGGCCACCGCTCCGCTGCTTCAACATGCACAACTGAAGAGGTCTGAGATGGAACCTGGCGAATGGAATGATATATATGCTGGAAACCATGAGCCCAATTACCTCCAAACACCGGGCCACAGAGGGCCTCAAGGAGGTATGGAGGCCAAGGCAATTTGAAGTTAGTTTGCAACGTCTCTGGTCTATAGGAAATATCCTCATGGAAAACAGAACCTTCCCCTTAAAAGGAAGGGAAAGAAGTCTAGACTTTGAAGTCATGTCAGCCGACCAAGACTTCAGCCATAGAGCCCAACCGGTTAGAACAGAAAAACCTGATGCCTTGGCATTCAGGCGAATAATCTGCATATTTGCATCACCAATAAAAGAATTAGCCACCTTTAAGGCCATAATTCTTTCCTGGATCATTTTGAGCTGACCCTCCACCTTGATCAATTCCGATAGAGTCGCACCAGTAAGTCGCGGCTCTGCTGCCGGTTGAAACAAATATCCCTTGTGCTCAAACATCATTCTCAACAGAGTTTCCAGCTTCTTATCCATGGGTTCTTTAAATGAAGAACTATCCTCAAGCGGGATAGTAGTGCGCTTTGCGAGCGTGAAGATAGCGCCATCCCCACAACTCTAACTGAGAGTCCGGAACTGGTAATAATTTCTTAAAAGAAGAGGAAGGGGGAAAAGACGAACCAAGTCTTTCCCATTTGTTCTTAATAATATTCGCCATCTTTAGGGGAACCTAGAAAACCTGTGGTACAACCCTGTCCTCGTAGACTCTATCAAGCTTAGGAATACAAGGTTCCTCAGGCAACTTAGGCTCTGGTACCTCTAACATAGCCAAAACCTCTTTTAACAGAAAGCGTAAGTGCTCATTCCTTAACCTAAAGTCTGGTTCCTCCACAGCTGGAGGCTTAGAGGCAGCAGATTCCGACCTAGAGAGATCGTCCACTGAAGACCGCAGACACTGCCGTTTGTAGTTGCTTAGTAAAGTCTGGCGGTAAAAGGGCCCCTTCCAAAGAAGGAGTAAAAGTGCTATGGGAAGCTGCATGTGTATTAGGAGATGACTGTAGGGTGCGCACCTCACGGGACGGAGACCCCTCAGAGGTGGACGGCTCAGTGTTACTAAATATATTGGTCTTTTTAGACATGATTACTTTGTCAAGGCATGTGGAACATAATTGAGCAGGTGGATATACCGTAGCCTCCTCACAATATAAGGACTTAGGTAAAGAGGGAGTACCCTCTAATGTATCAGAGTCCTCCATAGCTTGCGCTTGTAAGATGGACTATAGAAAAAGATAAATGGCATCTTTATACCCACAATGGCTGGGGAACTCGCCACTTCCTATGACCCAGGCCCCACAGAGAAACCGCTTTGTCTCCGGTAAACCGTACAGTCAGGAAAGAGGAAACCAGAAGACCACACCCGGCCACATGGTGTGCCATGCAGGACTGCCCCCTGTTACAGGAGAAAGCGTGCCAAAACAAACAGGCTGCGCAGCTATCCCAGACTGAAATTAAAACCTGTACGTTTCAACACCTGCCTGAGCCTCATCTCACACATGTCGAAGCATAAACATAATAAATAAATTATGTGATAAATCACCCCTGTTCAATAATCCCCTTCCGGAGATATTAACCCTTGATTCTATACAGATTAAAGGAGTCCCACTGTGACCCTGTCTTCTTGCGTTATCATACATGCATAAAAAAGGAAACGATCTTACCAGAATCTATGCCATGGAACAGGAACACGGCCTCTCAAATTTGACAGTGTTGTAGCGTTGTTCCTGACATGGACTTGAGTGATAAAAGCAGGCAGTGAAATTCGTCAACACTGATTGCTTATGGAGCTGTTAATACGAGTCTGGATGGGTTTGCAGAAAACAAAATTTATGCTTATCTGATAAATGTGTTTCTTTCTCGACACGGTGAGTCCACGGAATCATCAATTACTGTTGGGAATATCACTCCTGGCCAGCAGGAGGAGGCAAAGAGCACCACAGCAAAGCTGTTAAGTATCACTTACCTTCCCACAATCCCCAGTCATTTGACCGAAGGAAAAGGAGAGAAAGGAAATAACACAAGGTGCAGAGGTGCCTGAGGTTTATATAAAAAAAAACTCTCTGAAAAACAGGGAGGACCGTCGACTCAATGTGTCAAGAATTTTTTTTTTTATCAGGTAAGCATAAATTTTGTATTCTTTCTTAAGACACGGTGAGTCCACAGAATCATCAATTACTGTTGGGAATCGATACCCAAGCTAGAGGACACAGATGATTAGGGAGGGACAAGACAGGTAACCTAAACAGTAGGCACCACAGCTTGAAGAACCTTTCTCCCAAAAGAACCTCAGTCGAGGCAAAAGATTCCAATTTGTAAAATGTTGACAGGGAATGCAGAGAAGACCAAGTTGCAGTCTTGCAAATCTATTCCACAGAAGCTTCATCTTGAAAACCTAAGAAGAGACAGGCCTAGTTGAAAAAGCTGTAATTCTCTCAAGTAAAACCAATTATACTTCTCAACCAGAGAGAAAGAGAAGTAACAAACTTTCTGACCCTTACGTGTCCCAGAGAAACAAACAAACAAACAGGGCAGAAGACTGAAGAAAATCCTTAGTCGCCTGAAAATAAACTTGAAAGCACGCACAACCACCAAGTTGTGCAACAAACATTCTACAGTAAAAAAGAACTACGACAAAGAGAAGGAACAACAATTTCCTGATCTAAATCTTCTTTAGAAAGGAACCTAACTTAGTACAAAAGACCGCCTCATCGGCATGAAAGATAAGGCAAATCACACTGCAAAGCTCAGCGTTCAGACACGCTCTTCGAGCAGAAGCGATAGCAATAAGAAACAAAACCTTCCAAGATAACCACTTAATATCTATGGAATGTAATGTCTCAAATAGAGCTTGCTGCAAAAGTTAAGGCTCCCAGGAGGAGCAACTGACAGAAACACAGGTCTGATTCTGATCAAGACCAAAATTTTTGCACATCTGGCAGACAGCCAGACGCTTATGCAGCAAGAAAGGATAATGCAGAAATCTGACCCTTCAGAGAACTGACTGACCAAACGCCAGACCTTCCAGCAGAAAGGGCAAAATACTAAGATCCTGACCCTACTCCTAGAGTAGCCTGTGCATTCACACCATAAGACATTTAAGCCATATCTTATGGTAAATGTTTCAAGAAACAGTCTACAAGCTAGAAACATGGTCTCAAAGACCGACCCAGAAACCCACGCTTAAACCGAACTAAGCATCCAATCTCCAAGTAGTCAGCTTCCGAGAAAAGATATTTGGGAGAAGGAAAAGACCCTGATTTAGAAGGTCCTTCCTCAGAAGCAATCTCCAATGTGAGGTAGACTGTATCTCCACTAGGTCTGCATACCCAATCCTGCGAGGCCATGCAGGAGCTATCCAAATTACTGATGCTCTCTCCTGTTTGACACGATCAATAACTTGTGAAAGGAAACAAACGGAAGAAACAGGGATGCCAGATTGAAATCCCAGGAAAACCCACCAGAACATCTATCAGCACGATCTGTGGATCACTAGATCTTGAACCGTATCTTGGAAGCTTGGCGTTCTGCCGAAACGCCCTCAAAAGCCCATTCTGTGAACCGCCCATGTAAGGGTTTCCCTGGAAAACACCACCAGATGGAGAGTCCCACTCCCCAGATGAACGTATCTGTCAGTTCCGAAATCCAATACCCAGTTGTCCACCCCTGGAAAGTGAATGATAAACAACAAATGTGAGTTCCCACTCACAGACAATCCAAGTCACCTCCTATGACTAAGGAACTCTGAGTCCCTCTGGATTAAAAAATGTCCATACACCGCATATTTAACTGGATTCTGGAGTGGTGGGAATCGAGCCCACTCCTCCAAGGAAACGGCACGGCCACTGATGTAAGCCACTGATGAGACCTAGTCCGATTGGAACCAAGTTAAAGACAACTGAGGCCAAGCCCTCAGAACAATGCAGTCTCTTTCAACCCCAGGATTTTAAAGTGGAAGGCAGACACTTCCATGCCTTAAATGAGTCCCAGACTGCTTCCCAGCCCAGTAGGCTGGCGTCCGTGATCACATCACCCAGGAATGTCTACAAAAGCACGCGCCCTGAGACAGATACTCCTGAAACCCCCCTTGATGATTGATCTAGATCTATCTTCTGATACAGATCCAAAAGATCTCCATGGTATGGAAAATAGCAAAAAGGGAATAATGCCCATGGAAAACATTAGACCAATTCCCTCCGTACATAGAGTCACTGAAAAGTGAAGGGTAAATCAAATGCAGCTGGATTCAAAATCTCAACCCTCTGATTGTAAAATGGTTAAGCTATCAATCGGACCACTAAAGCTTGCTGTAGGCCGGACCATAGACAGCAGAGAGAGGAAATAGAAAAAATCCTTGATTACCTGACCTCTATTATTATATTTCCCAAGATAGAGAATCTATTAAGGTCCTCCAAAAAAAAATCACCCTTGTTAATGGAACAAGGGAACTCTTTTCCAGATTTATATGTATACTATATAGACCGGAACATATGCAAAGCAAACATGGTCCATTCCAGAAGCATCAGAGCTAACCACTAGGCCACGCTAGTGTGCCCCATCTATGGAAAAAAGATTGCTCAAGATCTCTTGGAAGAGAGAATGCTCAAAGGAAGGAGAACACCTGAACCACAT
The DNA here is from genome assembly GCF_027579735.1 of Bombina bombina. Classification (NCBI taxonomy): domain Eukaryota; kingdom Metazoa; phylum Chordata; class Amphibia; order Anura; family Bombinatoridae; genus Bombina; species Bombina bombina. The sequence continues at coordinate 1,281,232,052 of NC_069500.1, forward strand.
ATTGTCCAGAAAGGCACCCTTGCCATACCCGAAGACCCAAAAATCTTACCAGAATGATGAGACTCATAAACTTTAGAAGATTCCGAATCATGGGAGCAATAAATACACATCCTTCAGGTCTATGTTCATTATGAACAGGTCCTCTTGAACCAAAGGATAAGTATACTGTTTTGAAGGTCAGAACCTGAAAAAACATGAGGTAAATACCTGTATCCTGTTCCCAGACTTGGACTGGAACTAAGAGGAAATCTTAGATTGGACCAAGATTGGTTGTCTTCCAAAAGACATGACTGACCTTGTAGAAAGAGGAAAAAGGAAAACTCTCCTTTAGTCTTACTCTCTTGACGTGTGGGAGAAAAATCTACCCGTAAAGTCAGAGGATAATTCTGTCAGACCAAGTCCAAACAAGGTCTCATCCTTGAAAGGAAACATAAAATGTATAACATGCAACTGAAGAACTAAAAAGCCTAGGCTTTACCACTAAGCTACAGGAAGGCTTCTCAGCTGAACAAGCTAAGGCCACAATGTACAGCGGGCTAGCACAGCAAGTCTAATAAGGCAAGGTATTGCTCAGACAGAACAAATAAACCTCCTATCCATGGATCCGTAAGGGTCCAGGCACGTAAAAACACTTCCTCATAGGAAGGAACATCAGAGAATGATAAAAATCACAAAACTTTCACAGGTTGACAATGACAGGAGTATCAATGTCGTTCAAGTAGCCTCCTTTAACAGTACACAAGGTATTCCAGCATACATCTGAAGGAGATCACTTCAGCATCAGATAAAGGAATTATACTGTCCAAATCTGAGATTTCACCCTCAGAAACTACCAGCAAATCCTCCTCCCCAGACTCAGCAGAGAGAGCAACCTGTGTAGAAGAATATGGGGAAGAAACCTTACTATCTGAAAATTTGAATGTCATCTTGCCTTTTCCCTGTAGACAAGGAAAAACAGGCAAAGCCGCAGATACCGCAGAGTATACCTGAGCTGCAATTCTGTAGGCAAATACACTCCTCCAGGAGATTGAGAGGAACCACAGGGAACTGCATGTGACGCCATAGAGGCTTGGGACATTTCAGGAGAAAACTGTGGCATTGCCTGAACAGCATCATCCTGGGAGACATGAGGTTTAGATCTTCCTTAGCGACAAGAGGCTCAAAAATATCTTAATTTCAAAAAGAGGGTCAGAAATAATAGACAAATTGGACCTCAAGAGCCTTTAAATAAACATTTGTTCCTAAGGTACAGACTTTTAATTCAAAATCCTGAACATATGCCACAAATACTACAAGTGAAATATTTAAAGTAAAAAGACTATCACTTTAAGAACATAACACTTGCTTTAGGAGGAACCAAACTTCTAGCCTGGAAAAAACTCCCCTATCCAGGATGTCTACCCCTATTCACAGAGGTACTAACTCTATAGAATACTCATAATATATTCCATGACATACACAGTAAGGGAATAAAGAAAATGTTGATTTATTAGGAAATGCAGTGTAAAATGTTGTTTCACATAAGCCAGCAATTCAAAACTCTTGGTCTCAAAAACATTCCCCTAATTACCAAAGAATGTTACAAGGACTCCTATACATCAACCACTTCTCAGACCAGAGCTCTCTGATTACAGACCGAGCCCAACACTGCTCTGATCTCCGCCGGAGCAGTTAATAAAAGTCAGAGCCACATGACTGGAGCCAACTATAGCCGAAATGGCGCCGCTCTCCTTTACGGTGAAGGAGGTGGAGACTAGGCATCATCAAGCAAATGAGGCGCGAAAGGTTCTGAACATCGTGCTTCATTCCTAACACCCAGCAGATATTTCATATGCGTACTCTTGAAAGAGACAAAAATGTCTAACTGTGTTCGAAATTTAAGAAAACAGAGGAGGCGACTCATTAACAGTTCCAACCAAAGCGCAGATAAAGCGCTCCCAAGAACAAACATTCAGGTAGATTACAAGTTTGTGCGTTCGTCTTTTAACAATGAAAATATGGTATTTTCAGCGTTAAAACAGTAACGCAGCCATTACAAGACTTGTCGGTATAACTGTACCACAAGCCTTTTATCCTGTAACGCAACATCAGTCCCGCACTCGTAAAATTACATTTTTAATGGGATTTCCATAGCGCTGGTATTACGAGTTTTTCTGGGAGGCTAAAAAGCTAGCGTTACACTCTATAACGACAAGATCCGTACCGCCATCTGAGACCAGTAGTTATGAGTTTTACGCCACAAAACTGTTATATAAAACTTAGAACTAAAGTGTTACAAGGTACATTAACACCCATAAACTACCTATTAACCCCTAAACTGAGGCCCTCCCGCATAGCAAACACTATATTAAAGTTATTATTGAATAGCCAATAGGATTTTAGCAGCTCTAATTCCTATTGGCTGATTCAAATCTTTCAGCCAATATGAATGCAAGGGATGACATTTTGAATTGTGACGTATGAAGAGGATGATCCGCGCCGGATGTCTTCAGGATGGAAGCACTTCGCACCGCCAGGATGAAGATAGAAGATGCCGCCTGGATGAAGATAGAAGAGGCCGCCTGGATGAGGACTTTGCCGCCTGGATGAAGATCCTTCAAGCGGGACTTCAAAATCTGTAAGTGGATTGTCGGGGGTTAGTTAGGTTTTTTAAGGGTTTTTTGGGTGTGTTTTTATTTTAGATTAGGGCTTGGGCAGTCTTATAAATGCAAAAGAGCTAAATGCCCTTTTAAGGGCAATGTCCATACAAATGCCCTTTTCAGGGCAATAGGTAGATTAGTTTTTTTAGATAGTTTTTTTTATTTAGTGGGTTTGGGGGTTTGTAATGTTTTTTTTATTGCCAGGTAAAAGAAATGTTAAACTTAGGGCAATACCCTACCAAAGGTCCTTTTATTCTAGATTAGGTTTTTTATTTTGGGGTGTTTTTTTTTTTTTTAAATGGGTATTAGAATAGGAATAATTATTATCCTATAATATAAAAGGCCGAAGCTGTCATGCCCAGTAGGACAAACACACCTGGCCTTACACAAACTAACCTGATCTGCTGTCTGGAGGGAGTGGACGCGGCCAGGCAGAGTGGATAGGACCGGGGCGTGACTCGGATGTGGTGGGGGTGTGACCGGGCATCGCGGAGGCATGGTCTGTAGAGAGAGTGCGCAAAAGAGGCGGGAGACAGTGCAAAAGAGAGGGGCGAGAGAGAGCAAAAGAGGGGGAGAAAGAGTACAAAAGAGAGGGGTGAGATAGAGCACAAAAGAGAGGGGTGAGAGAGAGCAAAAGAGAGGGGTGAGAGAGAGCAAAAGAGGGGGGAGAAGGAGTACAAAAGAAAGGAGTGAGAAAGAGCACAAAAGAGAGGGGGGAGAAAGAGCACAAAAGAGAGGGGGGAGAGAGAGCACAAAAGAGATGGGGGAGAGAGAGCACAAAAGAGAGAGGGCAGAAAGAGCACAAAAGAGAGGGGGCAGAAAGAGCACAAAAGAGAGGGGGCAGAACAAGCATAAAAGAGAGGGGAGAGAGAGCACAAAAGAGAGGGGGAGAGAGAGCACCAAAGAGAGGGGGACAGAGAGAGAGAGAGAGAGAGAGAGAGCACACAAAAAAGAGGGGGACAGAGAGAGAGCATAAAAGAGAGGGGGACAGAGAGAGAGAGCACAAAAGTAAGGGGGATAGAGAGAAAGAGCACAAAAGAGAGGGGGGCATAGAGAGAGAGCAAGGGGTGGGACCGCTGTACTGCAAAAAATGGCCTGTGTACACGGGCTTTAGGACTAGTTTTAGACAATTTGTTTGTTAATTTGTGTAATGTTTATTTTTCATTTGGGTGGGTTTTTCTTTTTAGAATAGCCATTTTTTAATTTTTAATGGGCAGCGAAAGAGCTGAATGGCCTTTTAAGGGCAATTCCCATACAAATGCCCTTTTCAGGGCAATGGGTAGATTAGGTTTTACTTTATTTTTATTTTGTGGGTTTGGGGGGTGGGGGTTTGTATACTGTTAGGGGGTGTTTGATTTACTTTTGTAGCAAAAGAGTTGTTAACTTTAGGACAATGCCCTACAAAAGGCCCTTTTAAGGGCCCTTGGTAGGTTATTTTAGATTAGGGTTTTTTTTTTAATTTTGGGGTGGGTACATTTTTTTTTAAAAGGGTATTAGAATAGGAATCATTTTTATTATTTTGTATTATTTTGGTTGGTTATTGTTGTAATGTTAGGTTTTAGTGTAAGGCAGCTTAGGTTTTATTTCATAGGTAAGTTTGTATTTATTTTAACTAAATAGTAAATAGTTAATAACTATTTACTAACTACTCTACCTAGTTAAAATAAATACAAACTTACCTGTGAAATAAAAATAAAACCTAAGTTAGCTACAATATAACTATTAGTTATATTGTAGCTAGCTTAGGTTTTATTGTACAGGTAAGTTTGTATTTAGTTTTAAATAGTATTATTTAGTTAATAATTGTAACTTTAATTTAGCTCTATTTTAATTATGTTAAAGTTAGGGGGTGTTAGGGTTAGGTTTAGGGGTTAATATAGTTTAATTTAGGTTGTTGTTATGTGGGGGGTTGGCGGTTTAGGGGTTAATAGGTTTATTTAGTGGTAGTGATGTCGGGGTGCAGGGGAATAGGGGTTAATAACTTTAGTATAGTGGCGGCGATATTGGGAGCGGCAGATTAGGGGTTAATGGTTTTATTTCTGTGGCAGCGATATCGGTAGCGGCAGATTAGGGGTTAATAACATGATGTAGGTGGCGGCAATGTCGGGGACAGCAGATTAGGGGTGTTTAGACATGGGGTTTACGTCAGGGTGTTAGGTTTAAACGTAACTTTAATTTTTGCCATAGACCTCAATGGGGCTGCGTTACAGAGCTTTTCATTCCGCAATCGCAGGTGTTAGTTTTTTTCTGACCCGCTCTCCCCATTGAGGTCTATGGGGAAAGCGTGCACGAGCACGACAAAATAGCGCTCGTTTTTGGTGCGGTATGGCGCTCAACGCCACCATATAGCCGCACAAGCCGGCTTTTTAAAACTTGTAATGTCAGCACTATAGAGGGTGAAATAACACCACTTTTGTTGCGGTAGTTAAAATCCCTATAGCATGCATAACTCGTAATCTAGGTGACTGATAATAAAATAAAAATTACTGTGTATATAAAAGTGTTTACCTGGACAATACACATAGCCCCACTGAAATTCATACATACATGAATTAAAGGGACAGTTAATACCCGATAGAACTTTACCCCATACCTTCGATCAGCCAAAGACAATGTGCCTGCACCACATCCCATTTTTAACACCTCTAACGTTATACTAGTAATCGTCCAAATCACATACATTTTTCTAATAGAGATATGGCAGCCAAGCTCCTCCCCCTCCTCCTTCGTCCCCTTCTTTACTAAATGCCATGCTCGTTTATGTATGAACCGTTGACGCATGCGCATTTTAAGTTCTGTCAGTTTTCAAGCCGAAATCAGAAGTGCAAGCGTGAACACATGTTAAGAATCCAGCCGAGGATTTGATTCTGATTGGCTGATTCAATTAAACTGAAACCTATTACGTCCCGGTGGGGGGAGTTTGGCTGCCATATCTCTATTAGAAAAATGTATGTGCTTTGGCCGATAACTCGTATAACGCTAGAGGTGTTGAAAATGGGATGCGGTGAAGGCGCATCGTCTTTGGCGGATAGAAGGTATGGGATAAAGTTATTTTGGGTGTTGACTGTCCCTTTAATACACAAGATTGCAATGCAAAGCTCGAGGAATACTTAACTTCTCAAACGCCACTTTCATGCCAATAATAAAAACGGCAGCAGGACTCTTCACATTTTGTGATACTATTATCACTAAAAATCTCAATCAGAAATACTATTATCAAGGTATTAACCCCTGAAGCTGTATCTTGTCTTCTGTCACACAGTGCCTGCATCCTGCCTGAAATATCCCATTAAAGGATATAAAAGTCCCCAATATTGTTTCAGATAATACCCTTAAGTGTAAGTCCCCAAGACACAGAAGACCAACGCACTTACCTGCATCAAGCCGTCAGACAGGAGGATGGCACACCCGGTATGAGAGGATGCCACTCCTCACAGAGACATGTGTAGAAAAGAAAGGCCAGAGTAAACCTACTTGTGCTTTCTATACTAGAGCAGCACAATGTTAGGAAAACGCATAAAGGCCCACCTTACAAGTTCCTAACTGCTTTAAAGCCACCACTGCCCTGCTGAAGAGACTGATGTGCTAGATCCAATCCATGAAAAGGGGAAAGATCAGAGTAAACCTACTCTGTCTTTTAAAATAACAAACTCTTGAATGAAGTGAGATAAATCCAATTTTCTTCAGACACCTAAACTTCACTCCCTCCATGCACTGAAGGCAGAGAGAATGACTGGGGATTGTGGGAAGGGAAGTGATACTTAACAGCTTTGCTGTGGTGCTCTTTGCCTCCTCCTGCTGGCCAGGAGTGATATTCCCAACAGTAATTGATGATTCCGTGGACTCAGCGTGTCTTAAAGGGACACTGAACCCAAATTTTTTTCTTTCGTGATTCAGATAGAGCATGCAATTTTAAGCAACTTTCTAATTTACTCCTATTATCAAATTTTCTTCATTCTCTTGGTATCTTTATTTGAACTGCAAGAATGTAAGCTTAGATGCCGGCCCATTTTTAGTGAACAACCTGGGTTGTCCTTGCTGATTGGTGGATAAATTCATACACCAATAAAAAAGTGCTGTCCACAGTACTGAAACAAAAAAAACCTTAGATGCCTTCTTTTTCAAATGAAGATAGCAAGAGAACAAAGAAAAATTGATAATAGGAGTACATTAGAAAGTTGCTTAAAATTGCATGCTCTATCTGAATCACTAAAGAAAAAATTTGGGTTTAGTGTCCCTTTAAGAAACAAAGACTCTCCATGTATCTCCAGAGTCTAACTTTCGTCAATGCTCTCACTGAGAGATTGATAAGACTACTTAAAACTCCAGTGCCATTTCAAAGAGTTCTACCCTCCATAAGAGACTACTTCGAATTGTCCGGCACTTCTCTGCCATCCTCCTGTGATGAAAGGCAAATAATGACTGGGGGATGAGGGGAGTGGGGGAGATATTTAAGCCTTGGGGTGCTAGGGTGCCTTTGCCTCCTCCTGGTGGCCAGGTTCTGTATTTCTCACAAGTAAGGAATGAAGCCGTGGACTCTCCTCATATTAAGATGGAAATGAAAGAATTTTAGGAATTCTAAAAGAGTGCCAACTAAACCTATATTCCAAACACCAGGAAATAAAAAGTCTTCCAGAACTTGTGATAAATCTTCCTTGACACAGGTTTACAAGCCTAAATCAAAGTTTCAACAACAGAATCAGTGTCACCACTGCCATCAGTGACATCTGTGCCAATTCATGTGAGGCCAAGCTGGAGCAATCAGGATTACTGATGATACCTTCTGGCTATTACCCTTGGTAAAATAACAAAAAGGTGGAAAAATGTAAGCCAGACAAAACAACCACTACTACTACTACTACTAGAGCATCCACAAAAACTACAGAAATTATACAGGAATTGCTCTCTGCCACAGTCAGAAATTGGGAGCCTCCCTCATCACCGGGGAACTGTGAGTCTAACAGGAAATGCAGATGAGTCTCTCTTTTCAGAAGAGGCCAAAACTAAATGGCCCTGAAAATTGCAGAACATTTATAGGCAACTTCACCTCCTGAAGTAACCAAACTCCCTGTGCTGCCTGAGATCCCCAAACTGCACCACAACCCGAGAGACTTGCATCTGTTAAAATCACAATCCATTTTGGACGGACAAAAGATGCCCCCAGAACGGTGGACCAATGATTAATCCACCAAGAAAGGAATTATCTTGTCATGGCATCCAAAAGAAACTGCACCACTGACGAAGTATAGAAAGCTGAAGAATTTTTATGTGAAAAACTAAGCAAAAGGAATAGCATCTCAGGCTGCTTTCACCAGACCTAAAACTTTCATACAAAGAGCCACAGAAGGTGAAGGAACTGACCAAAGATTTACACAAGCTTAGAGTAACTTCCATCTTCTCTGTTCTGTCCATTGGAGACTGAGTCGATTATCATACCCAGAAAAGTAATCCTGGATTGAGGACAGGGAGCTTTAATCATCCAAGCTCTTGAAGAAACACAAAAAAGTTTGTTGGTATGTGATAATGCTAAATTTATAGCCTGTACCCAGATATTATCCAGGTAAGGAACCACCAAAACACTCTGAGCTCTTTTTATCGATAAGAGAAACTACAGAACCTTTGAAATAAATCTTGGGGGCAGAAGCCAGAACGGTAGAGCAACAAACTGAAAGTGCATGTCTAGGAATGAAAATCTTAGAAATTGGAACCCTGAGAAACTTGTTTAAAGTTTTCAAGTCCATAACAGGTCTGTCAGTTCCTTCTTTCTTGACCGGAACTGGAACTATTATTCCAGTAGATTTCAGATCTTAAATTAACCAGAAGATCTGGATTGGGGGCCGCACCTTCCTGCACATTTGGTAGTGGAAACAGGCTTCTTGAACTGTTTAGATCTGTTGCAGTATGCAAGCAATACTAATTGCAGGCCTAAAAAGAAAACCTGCTTGCTGAAAAGCCTTTCTATGAAAAAACTACAATTTCCAATCCATAGTGTCTTTAAAAGAGTTAGTTGAAATAGCCACATCCTCTTTAGGAATAGTTTAGAAGCAGACAAAGGAAACATCCTTTTAAATCTCTGAGCTGGATTAAAAGTGATACCAGGCTTGAACCACTCTTTAGAAATTATTTTAGAGAAAGCCTTAGGAACTGGAAATATCTATGGAGACTTAACAGAGGGTTTAAAAATCAAACCAACGGCTTAACAGACATCCTCAGAAACTTTAGAACAGCGGTCGCCAACCAGTGGCCTGTGGACCACTGGTGGTCCACGAGAAGATGTTGGTGGTCCTTGACACCATCAAGCAGGAATTAAACTCCTCTGATTGTGTCACCCCGTTGCGCCGCAACTCCCTACAGTGCCTGGCTGGACATCAGTGAAAACCGACGGAGTTAAATTACAATCTCCCTATTGCGTAGTACTGCGCAACTTGCGTAGCTAAATGGTATTTTTAACTCCTCCCGCCTGGCGCAATGCTCAGAGGAAGATACTTCCATTCTAACGCCAGCAGAGGCTGATATAGTCTTGGCTTGAAATAGTGGAATTAAAATATATTAAAAAAGAAAAACTTAAAAACAAAAATTCTCTCTTATATTTCATTTATTTTCTTCCCTTTACCTGTCTATTTGTAGTAGTTTTCCTAATTCCTTCAGATGGACTTACATCGCTGTTTGTCTTCCTCCCCTCCATCATCTTCTTTTTTTTTATTAAATATTAATTATTTTTCATTCTAATAATTTTATTCCACCTGAACTCCAGTAATTGCTATCCAGCAGATCAGCCATATCCCAGCAGTATTATAGTCATTGCCAGTAACATCAGTCGTGGTTAGCTCACATCCATATTGAGAGCTTTCTGATATAAACTTAATTTATGACTCCAATGTCTGTCCATGATCAATGGTAGTTTTGAAAAATTCCTAACTGGGGAGGTAACTTGGAAGTCTTGTGGTTCTTTTAAACATAAATATTTTTTTCCCCCTTTCTGCCTCTGTTTCCAGCTCAAAAGTTGGTACTCACCCTTTATCTGTCATTTGGAAATATTCTCTCAGTTCTGTCAATCAGTTAGTTAAACAAAATCATTCTTAAAAATGTGTAAATATATACAGAATGTAAACTTAGCTATGGTTATACTAGTTATGTGTGTGTGTGTGTATATGTTGTGTGCGTATATATATATATGTATATATATATATATATATACACATACACACACACACACACACACATTATAGAGGTTTGTACCTTTTTTTAAAAAAAAAATCAAGTTAGTGGTCCACGGGATTCAAAATTGTGAGTTTAGTGGTCCCTGAGGTCCAAAAGGTTGGCGACCCCTGCTTTAGAATCCTGAACTCCTAAAGTACATAACACTTCTCTTAAAAGAGAACGAAGGAGTTCAAGTTTAAACAAAAAGACGCTTGATCATCTGAAAAAACTTCACCCTCAGAGGATAAATCAGGACCTGGAATGTTTAGCGTAAAAGACAGACTTACTTTAAACAGAAAAGCTAGTAGACATTAAAGGGATATTAAAGACAAACTTAAGTTTCATGATTCAGGCAGAGTGTGCAGTTTTAAACAATTTTACAAATGTACTTCTGTTATGTAACATGTGTTGTTTTCTTGGTATACGTTCATGAAAACCATAACTAGGTAGGTTCAGTAGCAGCAATGCACTATTTGGAGCTGCAGATTTGTAGCTGCATATACAGTATATATGCCTCTTGTTATTGGTTCACCAGATGGATTTAGCTAGCTCCCAGTTGTGCATTGATGCTCCTTCAACAAAGGTTACAAAGTGAATGAAGATTTGATAATATTAGGCCTTTGATGAAGCTGCAATGCAAAACATGTGTCAGACATTCCTGGTGTAGTCCTTTTCTTGCCAAAAATGTTGGTACCATTTTGTTGGAGGTTTATTGGAGACTACTACGGGAATAGACAGCATTTTTTCCTTATGCTCCCTTGTGGAGGTTTAATAGTCACTGATATTCTGTAGCTAGGGATCTTTTGTTTTGTGTGACCCAATTCAATGGGAATAATTACCCATATTGTACTTGTCTCTATATAGTATGATAGATTGTTTCTAGTGATTGTTTACACAGACACTTGGATTGGACTAGCCAGTTTATTTTTGTTTTAATACATTTTAATTACAATTTTTAATGGACGCTAATAAAAGTGAGGTTTTAATGTGTATACCCTGATTTATATATGTTGTTTTCTTTTTGAGTGCTTAGGGTATACTCTTTTTCGTTTTCTTTTTTTGTACTTCATATATTTTTGCATCCAGCACGGCCTGACTGGGATTTGCACTCTCAGGGATTATATAGTATCATTCCACTGTATTGATATTTATTTTTCAAATATTAGCAAATTGGAAATTTGTTTAAAATTGTAATGCTCTGTCTAAATCATAAAAGAAAAAAAAATGTGTTTCTTTCAAAATAGGTTTTAAAACACTTCTCAAAGAGAGTAATTAATATATGGAATAGGCTTGAAACAAAACTGGTTGGGACAAGACAAATTAATATGCCTGGGATTTGCTTATACCGATTCTGTGAATTAAAGAGACCACAAAGTCAAAACTAAACTTACACATTTCATATTGTGCATTCAATTTTAAACATTTTTCAGTTTACTTTATTACCAAATTTACTTCATTCTTTTGGTATCCGTTGTTAATGGAGCAACAATGCACTACAGGGAGCTAGCTGAACATATTGGGTGAGCCAATGACAAGAAGCATATATGTGCAGTTAACAATCACCAGCACTGCTGCTCATCAGCCTCTCTAGGTATGCTCTTCAACAAAGGATACCAAAATAATAAAGCATAACTGATAATAGAAGTATATGGAACATTGTTTTTAAATTGGATGCTCAATCTGAATCATGAAAGTTTAATTTCAACTTTACTGACCTTTAAAGTTAACCTTTATAATTTACTAGAATATATAAAGACTAGATGGATCTTTTAGTTTTTATTTACTAGCAAAATGTATGTAAAACAGTGACATTACAAATAATAATTTACGTCCACGCATGAAATCACAAGACGTGTATTCTAGTACTTCTTAGTAAGACCGTAACTTATGCAAAAGCTTATATCTCACTTATTATGAATAGATCAGAATATTACAAATAAATAAAAATAAATAGTGATGAGAATGTATTGGATATTGAGAAATGTGCACTTGCACAGATTTGTGCTATGGAACATCTATAATTAATTATGCTAGACAAAAGCAATAACCTTGATTAAAGCTTCAACCTTGTATTTGTAGGAAACAATTACCTTTCTGGTTGATAAAACCTGTTGTCCCATCAGGTAACAGACGTGACCAGGAAAGAGAGAAGCGGTAATGAGTCAATCCAAGCTGTTTGATGCATTTCAAATCTTCTTCCCACAGAGTGTAGCTGCTACAAGCTATATCTCCAGTCTGGTTCTTAAAAACTCGATCTCCTCCCTGATGAGTGAATGTATCCCAGATACTGAGGCCTTTCCCATCTGCATTCCATCCTCCTGATAGAAAACAAATTGACAACTGGTTATATTTTTTCTGGTATCATAAATAATAAAAAAATAAAAATAAACCAGTAATACCAGTATATAACCATTGTTAGCAGTCAGTTTTTATAGATAAAGATCTCAAAAATCTATTGGGATTAAGAAAGCTGGACAATTGCATTTTTGTGTTTTTTTTTTTTTGGGGGGGGGGTTAGATCCAAAATGAGTTAGCTGTATTTTTTTATATTCGTGGAATATATATGCACTGTGGATGTTGAATGAGGGCAATTATAGGGACATAATGCTGGAGAGACCTTCATTTATCAAATGACGCTATTTAGGATTGAAAAATGATAAACTCTAAGACTGGCAATGGGCGCATGTTTATATTAGTGATCAAATTAGGCTGATACAGGTTTTTTTTTTTTGGTTTTTTTTTAAAGCATAGTCCCAATAAAACTTTGACCTCCATTTACATTTAATGAATAATTGTATATATGTCTTAGATTAAAGGTTATAATTTCATGATTCTATATCTATTACGAGTTTGGATAAGACTAAGCACAGTGGCATATCAAATACAGTACAATTTCAGAAAAACTTAAATTATGCTTACCTGATAATTTTCTTTTCTTCAGATGGAAAGAGTCCACAGTTGCATTCATTACTTTTGGGAAATAAGAACCTGGCCACCAGGAGGAGGCAAAGACACCTCAGCTAAAGGCTTAAATACTCCTCCCACTTCCCTAATCCCCCAGTCATTCTGCTGAGGAACAAGGAACAGTAGAAAAAATACCAGGGTGAAAAGGTGCCAGAAGAATAAAAAATAAGAGACGCCCCACAGAAAAATACGGGTAAGCATAATTTAAGTTTTTCTTCATAAATGGAAAGAGTCCACAGCTGCATTCATTACTTTTGGGAAAACAATACCCAAGCTATAGAGGACACTGAATGCAAGAATGGGAGGGTACAATAGGCAGCCCATTCTGAGGGCACCAGGCCTGAAAAACCACAACCCAACTAAACCCTGCTTCGTCGGAGCCTGGCAAAAAAACTAGAAAGGAAAAGGCCTCAAGGACCCTGACCCGCAGATAGTCCGAAAGCCTAACTAGAGACCGCAAAGCAGACTCACTGAGCCAACACTCCTCCAGGAGAACCATCACCCAGCAGTCGGTCCTAACACAACCCTTTACTAGAACAGTACCAAAATCCCCAAAGGAAGAGGACAAGGGGAAGCCAAAGGGATACCCAAAAGATACAGCAAGATCCAATAAAGGCAAACCCCCTTCAAAAGAAGGTCAAGTCCAGAGAAACCCGAATAGATCCTGAGAACAAGGGGAGATGATGCCCAACCAAGGTAGAACCACAAGGAGGAAACCAGGCATCATCAAGGAGAAGAAACTTCCCCCAAACATCATGCAACAGCACCGAAAGACAGCTAAAGACAAAGTCCTCAAAAATTCAGAACTCAGAGACTGAGCAAACAGAAAAATTACGAGTAGCAAACTCAAGAGTGGAAATAAGAAGGGCGACTCCTAGTGCAGAGCAATAAAGTAAAGACACCCCGTATCCAAATCCCAGGTATAAGGGTACTCAAAATTGGAAGCGCACTCAATAGTGCAAGTGACACCTACAGTGTTATTATAGTGACCCAGTGCACATATCAATCACAAAGGCAGATGCAAAAGGTCCCAATGTGTTCTTTGTTGATTGCCGTTGATAGCCGTGTATGAAAGGAGACTCAAGATGATGTTAAAAAAGTAAAACACTTTATATGATATATATTAAAAAGGGGTTACAATGAACTGTGATACAATCATAGTCCAGTAACACGCTGCCATCCATAGGATGACACGGAGAACACTATTCCTAAGGACAAAAAAGCGGCCAAAAAATTATCAGGTTGCCCAACATCCAAGACAGAGGACACACTCTGGGCAATCCAGGCCGCCAGTCCTACTCACAGACCCCAAAGGGGGAGAGGCACAGAACCTCAAAAAAAGGTCCCCTGGCACCCCCAAGACCTGAGGATGAACAAGATCTCACACCTAGCCGGACCAGCCCAAGCAACGGCGGATCTGAAAGCAAGGGAACAAAAAGGAACCCCAAAACCAACCCCTAAGAGGGCGGAGAATGGACACAGCCACCTCAACCTAGAGACAAATCGAGCAGGCGTTAGAACCAAGGAGATCTAGCAAAGCCACCCAACTAAAGTCTTAATGCAGAGCCAGCAGCTCCCCAGATGGAAAGGAACAACTCAAAGAGCAGACCAATCCCCGAACCAGATAAAACATCTGTTCCAATCTCCAGAACACAGGAGATGCCTCTAAAAAAAGGAACCACACCTCCTTAAGGAGGACAACGAGCTCCCCAAAGAGGAGAGCATCGATAAACACCTTCCCATAAGACAGGAAGTCGTAGGAAGAACTGAGAGAACACAAGGCAACGTCACTGATGAACACGGAAAGAACCCCTTAAAACACCATTGTGCTAGCACACATACCAGGCGCAAGAGTGACAGCTGAGCAACCGCAAACTTTCTGCTTGCTAGGCAGGAAAGCTCACCATCAGGTTACATAAGTTGGCTGTCCCAAGGGAACCATATTTTCCGACACAAGACATGCCCCAAGGAGACCTGGCTCTCAGAAAATCTGGCCAAGTTGTAATAAAGAACAGCCAAAACAAGGGCTAAGCCCAAGTACCCCGGAAACTGGAACCCCCAGGCCAGTCCTAGGATCATAAGGTCTGGTAACATCCCAAAGTGGGATCCACAAAGTGAAAACACGGAGTAAAACCCTCGATAACAGGAAGAATCAAGACAAGAAGCCCGGGCCCCACAAATGTTTAGATTAAACAATCTTCCAGGAACATAAATCTTTCGTCTGATATAAAAATCAGACCTCCCAGGGAAAAATCCAGAATAACCCGCATAACAAGAGAAAGAAGCCCTTGCAAGTCTAGACCCAAAGGGAAGAGACCACCCCTTGCAGGAGCCCAACACTCCAAAGAGCTAAGGCCTCCCAAGGCCATAAAAGCACACTACAGCTAACAGGCATCCAAGCAACGTAAACATGATTCTGCTTGAAAAGCACGGCTAATCCCCTTTAAGGGACTCAAGGCGCTGCTCATTTTATTAACCTTGAAAGGAGGAATGGCTGATTAGACCTCGCTGGGGATTGAACTATCACCCCTCGGTTTGCTACAGTACAGAGTAGCCACAGAGCATTAGAATGCTAAGCTAGCTTTCCAGCTATCCACGAGCTCCAGACACAAGGGGAACAGTGAGGACAAGTCATCCTAACAGAGCAACAGCAAGCCTCCACATAACCTCATATTTGAAGTCAGAGGACAGTAAAACATGGGTTTGGATGCCACCTGGATGGCAATACCTGAACCATATGAGTGGAAAACCACTAGGACCTCTTCTATCGCAAGAAGGAGATGCAGAGCAATCCCAACACCGGGGAAGGACCCCTAACCGGAGTCCAAAAAGACCTCACTGTCTAATGTCTTGAAAAGGAACAACTAACCCCCAAAGGGAATCCAAGTCCCCCAAAGGTGACCCAATCCACAAGGAGAAACGGACAAAGTCCAAAAAGGCCTCATGAAGAAGAGAACCACTAAAGGAACAAGTCCAAAAAGGACAATTCCCAGGGCCTCCTAAGGAAAAACTGCCCCGACCGGCAGAAAAGAGGCACTAAACCCTCTAACCTTCCCACCACCTAGCAAGTAATACTCTAGGTTCCCAAGGTATCGGAAGCAACAGAGAGTGATGCAGCAGAATTCAATGACCCAGTCACCAGAGAGATGGCTATTTAAGGACTGAAACAATACCGAGAGCCGCACGGACCCACAAGTCCTCTTGAGAATGCTTAGCTGAAACTTGGAAAACATAAATAATATTGTAAGCACTCGGCACCCCAACCTGACCAGCAAGGTATAAAAGGTGCCACGTGTCTGAATAAGCCGCGAGACAGAAGATCTGAACCCAAGCAGGACCAGCCTGCAACCAGGGTCACAACTGCCAAGCTGGCTAAATCCGCCCTCCGAGAGGGAGGGAAAAAAAAGCAGATAAACAGGGGACTAATGTGTCCCGGACAACTTCAGTAGAAGCAAACAGCGAGTATCGATCCCAGAGAAGTTCCTGCAGGAAACATAGCATGAAAAATAAAAAATTAAATTCATCCTAACCAGATAAAATAAAATGACGGGCAACCCAAAGGTTAACGCCCAAGAAGAACCAGCCTAACGGAAACCCTGTTCCTCCAACAAAACTGGGAAGGATCTCGATAAGAAGACTTAAAGGAGATTACATCATCCTCCCATGTCTAACGAGGTGAGCCGTTCGAAGGAGACTGATGAGTCCCATAGCCGAGAAGGATAGGGTCCCCAAACAACTCAAAAACATGTCTGAGTAGAACACAAAGGTGAGCCAGCCTGTAATGAAAGGCACAACACTCAGGAACAGTTACACCCGCAGGAAACTGCACATGTTCTCTTGTGGCCGAGAGACCCGGGGCAATCCGGCATGAGCACAATCGCAAATAAACATTTGAACTTTGTAGATAATTAATATGGGTGCAGTTTACTCACTCCATAAGATGAATCTTTACAGCTGAAAGGGAACGTAGCGTCAGATGGCAAGAGTCCACAGGTTCCTGGAGTCAAATACTGAATTTTCAGGTTTATCCAAAAGTGGACTATAAATGAATAGAGACCCAAATGACAAAAGTATCCAGTGTGTAATTGAAAAAAATGTAGTAACTTACTCCATAAATAAGGAGATTCCAGCTCAGCACAGCAAAACAAGATCTGGACAATCTTTCAACAAAGGATAAAAGGTTTTATTTGCTCAACGCGTTTCAACGTATTACACGTCTTTATCAAGAGCATACATTAAAACAAGTAAAACAGGTAAGTAAAACCAAGTATTGAGTGTGTTTGCTGTGGCTACAGGGCTGGTTTATATACAGGTGAACAATTAGTTCCAATTTCCTGTTGAGCACAGGAAATTGGACTCACAAAAACTTCATAAAATGTTTAATACTATATATATGCATCAATAGTAAACTATTCCTGAGAATAAAAATGAAGAAAAATATATTTTAAAGAAAATCATTAAAAAACCATCAAAGTTTAAAAATAGAGGCTTAGTTTAGTATTGATACGTTATTTAACCAATCAAAACATTTCTTGAATATTTAGACCAATGAACAGACGGTAGTATAAAGTCCTCAATCAAGTAGTCCGTTGTCTAACAGTTCCTTTTCAGGTCCGGTCTGCGGTCATGTGCTTTTCTTGTCCAATCAGAGG
Organism: Bombina bombina; assembly: GCF_027579735.1. Classification (NCBI taxonomy): domain Eukaryota; kingdom Metazoa; phylum Chordata; class Amphibia; order Anura; family Bombinatoridae; genus Bombina; species Bombina bombina. The sequence continues at coordinate 1,281,249,507 of NC_069500.1, forward strand.
ACGGCTGTAATCCAAGGGTGAAAGCATCAATCCAGAAGAGTTAAAGTTCTGTGTACTAATAGAGGGAGTGTCCCGAATGACATCAGACATACATCTCAGCCAATAAAACAAGATAAATAATTCTGAAACAAAAGCAGGAAAAAAGTGACCAGTTTCACAGATCTAGTAACATGATTATAAATAAATATTTTGTTTAAGGAAATTTCATGGTGAGAGCCCACAGATCTAGTAACATGATTATAAATAAATATTTATTTTGTTTAAGGAAATTTCATGGTGAGAGCCCACAGACCTAGTAACATGATTATAAATAAATATTTTGTTTAAGGAAATTTCCTGGTGAGAGCCCACAGATCTAGTAACATGATTATAAATAAATATTTTGTTTAAGGAAATTTCATGGTGAGAGCCCACAGATCTAGTAACATGATTATAAATAAATATTTTGTTTAAGGAAATTTCATGGTGAGAGCCCACAGATCTAGTAACATGATTATAAATAAATATTTTGTTTAAGGAAATTTCATGGTGAGAGCCCACAGATCTAGTAACATGATTATAAATAAATATTTTGTTTAAGGAAATTTCATGGTGAGAGCCCACAGATCTAGTAACATGATTATAAATAAATATTTTGTTTAAGGAAATTTCATGGTGAGAGCCCACAGATCTAGTAACATGATTATAAATAAATATTTTGTTTAAGGAAATTTCATGGTGAGAGCCCACAGATCTAGTAACATGATTATAAATAAATATTTTATTTAAGGAAATTTCATGGTGAGAGCCCACAAATCTAGTAACATGGTTATAAATAAATATTTTGTTTAAGGAAATTTTAAATATTGTCTCTAACATAAGAAATAATAAAAATGAATAGATATGTGCAACATTTGAATAGTGAAAATTTAATTGTGCTTATTTACTATAGAAAGTCCCTATGCTAATACATTATTATTAATAATGAAATGAATAAATAAAAATGAATGAATGAAAAGAAATAAAAATGTGATATCTTGAAAGTGAATGTGATGTCTTAAATATTAATTTAATCCTAAAGTATAACATAAGTGTGAATGGTATGTGTGAAGTGTTGATGAGATACCTAAATGTACCTAATAGTTTATAAGTGTGACATTAATTTAATAATGTGTCAAGAATAGTGTATTAAATTAATAGTAATATATTTGATATGTTAGATAAAGGCTGCTATCCTAATGTCCTTGTTTAGACCCCATTGGTTGTAGGTTCTCATAGTGTGAATCCACCAAAGTTCCCTTCACTTCACACATACCATTCACACTTATGTTATACTTTAGGATTAAATTAATATTTAAGACATCACATTCACTTTCAAGATATCACATTTTTATTTCTTTTCATTCGTTCATTTTTATTTATTCATTTCATTATTAATAATAATGTATTAGCATAGGGATTTTCTATAGTAAATAAGCACAATTAAATTTTCACTATTCAAATGTTGCACATATCTATTCATTTTTATTATTTCTTATGTTAGAGACAATATTTAAAATTTCCTTAAACAAAATATTTATTTATAATCATGTTACTAGATCTGTGGGCTCTCATCATGAAATTTCCTTAAACAAAATATTTATTCACAACCATGTTACTAGATTTGTGGGCTCTCACCATGAAATTTCCTTAAACAAAATATTTATTTATAATCATGTTACTAGATCTGTGGGCTCTCACCATGAAATTTCCTTAAACAAAATATTTATTTATAATCATGTTACTAGATCTGTGGGCTCTCACCATGACATTTCCTTAAACAAAATATTTATTTATAATCATGTTACTAGATCTGTGGGCTCTCACCATGAAATTTCCTTAAACAAAATATTTATTTATAATCATGTTACTAGATCTGTGGGCTCTCACCATGAAATTTCCTTAAACAAAATATTTATTTATAATCATGTTACTAGGTCTGTGGGCTCTCACCATGAAATTTCCTTAAACAAAATAAATATTTATTTATAATCATGTTACTAGATCTGTGGGCTCTCACCATGAAATTTCCTTAAACAAAATATTTATTTATAATCATGTTACTAGATCTTTGGGCTCTCACCATAAAATTTCCCTAAACAAAATATTTGCAGTAAGGATTCCCTTTTTGAAATATGAATGTAGTGTGTCACAAATGTTTCAGATCCATTCTGAAGAGCAAAAACTGGTCACTTTTTCCCTGCTTTTGTTTCAGAATTATTTATCTTGTTTTATTGGCTGAGATGTATGTCTGATGTCATTCGGGACACTCCCTCTATTAGTACACAGAACTTTAACTCTTCTGGATTGATGCTTTCACCCTTGGATTACAGCCGTCCTCTGATTGGACAAGAAAAGCACATGACCGCAGACCGGACCTGAAAAGGAACTGTTAGACAACGGACTACTTGATTGAGGACTTTATACTACCGTCTGTTCATTGGTCTAAATATTCAAGAAATGTTTTGATTGGTTAAATATCATATCAATACTAAACTAAGCCTCTATTTTTAAACTTTGATGGTTTTTTAATGATTTTCTTTAAAATATATTTTTCTTCATTTTTATTCTCAGGAATAGTTTACTATTGATGCATATATATAGTATTAAACATTTTATGAAGTTTTTGTGAGTCCAATTTCCTGTGCTCAACAGGAAATTGGAACTAATTGTTCACCTGTATATAAACCAGCCCTGTAGCCACAGCAAACACACTCAATACTTGGTTTTACTTACCTGTTTTACTTGTTTTACATGTATGCTCTTGATAAAGACGTGTAATACGTTGAAACGCGTTGAGCAAATAAAACCTTTTATCCTTTGTTGAAAGATTGTCCAGATCTTGTTTTGCTGTGCTGAGCTGGAATCTCCTTATTTATGGAGTAAGTTACTACATTTTTTTCAATTACACACTGGATACTTTTGTCATTTGGGTCTCTATTCATTTATAGTCCACTTTTGGATAAACCTGAAAATTCAGTATTTGATTCCAGGAACCTGTGGACTCTTGCCATCTGACGCTACGTTCCCTTTCAGCTGTAAAGATTCATCTTATGGAGTGAGTATACTGCACCCATATTAATTGGCTTCAATATATGCATCAAGCCTTTTTTCTCTTCACTTACTAGAGAAAATCACTCAATAGACCAGCGCCATCTACTACTACTATCTATCTATACACAGTCACAAGGCAGAGACTGCAAGAAGGCTGCGGTCTGACCTAAAGGAGAGTATCAGTTCTTAGTTCATTTGTACAGAATATTGTGTGTTTTTTTCCATCTTGCACCTCTGTATATTGTTTTCCACTTTGTAGATAAGCAAGCGCCAAAAGTATGTAAAAGCGAAAACGTGCCACAACCTCCGGGGGAAACAATCCACCCTCCTAGGAGGAAAAAACATAACCTGGGTTACCCATATGTGTAGTAGTAGTAGAGAGCGGTAGGGAACTCGCCTCCTGAAGGACAGGGCCCCCTGAGGCGGATCGCTCAGCAGTCCCTTGAATGCCAGAGCCAGAGGAACAAGGCGCTCTAGGACGGCCTAAAGACCATAACTGACTGAGTCAAAGGGGCCAATTCGCATTTGTCACAGGACGAAGAATCTGAATCAGAAAGTTGAACAATCTCAACATCAGTATCCTCCATAATTGGATAAAGGATACTAAAAAATGGGCTATATATATATAAAACTATTTGAACTGCACCCAACACCCACAATGGCTGGGGCACTCACCACCTCCTATGAACCAGACACCAGCGGACTAGATTTCTCCTTTACCACACAGTCAGGAATGCGGAAATGGGAGACCAGAACATAAACACGCACGGTCACAAGGTGAACCGTAGAGTCCAAAAAAAAAAAAGCGCTCCCAACCGTAAGGTTGCATCACTTCGAAAGGCCATTATGTTCCAAAGCCACGAGCCCAGATAAAACTACACATAAGCAGGTTGAATCACATAAACTTGATTACAAAAAAACCTGTTCAATAATCCCCCTCAGGAAATATTAACCCTTGACTCCAAGATACTAAAGGAGTCTCACTGAGACCCTGATTTTTTCACGTAAGTTCGCAGGAACAAATGAGTTACAGTACATTCATGAAGAAGTAAAATGAAACGATCTTACTGGAACCTACGCCGTGGAACAGGAACACGGCCCTTCAAGTGTGACGGATAGTAGCATCGCCTCCACCATGGACTTGAGAGAAGAAAGCAGGCAGCGAAGCGAAGTTCGACAATGCCGATTGCTTGTGGAGTTGTTAAAATGAGACGGGATGGTTTTGCAGAAAGACTCTTCCTGCATCTCTGGACTCTAACTTTCATCCAAGCCCTCACTGAGAGACTGACAGGATTACTTAAAACTCCCGTCTTATGTTGAAGAGTACTACCCTCCATAAGAGACGAAAACAAACTTCAGACACTTCTCTGCCATCCTCCTGGGACGAAAGGCAAAGAATGACTGGGGGATGAGGGAAGTGGGAGGAGTATTTAAGCCTTTGGCTGGGCTGTCTTTGTCTCCTCCTTTGGCTGGGGTGTCTTTGATAATCTGGAAGGATATATTTAGAAAGCCCAACAAGGGCTAGAAATAATGTCTTAAAGCTAGGAGGTTATCAGTCTATTGCGGACTGTATAAAAGGAAAATATCTCCGTTTTTTTATAGCACTTCCCAGGAATATCTACAAGCTTTTAGTAGCGTCCTGCACAAGATAGAGCTGATATATCCTTCCAGATTATCCGCCCACTGCTTTGCTATAACTTGTACATGCGTGTATTCGCATGACATTTGCCTAGTGTTAATGTTATGTTGTATGTTGAATATTATTTCCTGCATATAAGGTTTTTCTATGCGTTAGAATTTTATAATCCGACAGGTGACTATGCACAGATTGAGTGATCTTGACTGTCTCAGTTTTCACTAAAACCATTTAAGGTCTGAGATTATATGCAAAAATCATTTTCTGTGCTTACTCACTTGTAGCATTGGAATTTGATTATTAATACTTTATGTACTCTAGGAAGTATTTAACATTTTAGTTCTTACAAACTGCTTGTCATCTCGTATGGACTGGTCCAAATTATCTTTTAATATATGTGAACATATTTTGTTCTATTGTTTTAACCATGATTTTCTTCATCCAGTGTTACTGTGTGTTGTCATTCTGATGAGCCTGCACTCGACACAGTGTTAAAATAAACGTTACTCTGTTAAAATCCAAGAAAGTGTTGTTTAAGTGTTCTTTCGAACTAAAAGAGTGCTGAATTCCCAGTCTTTGTAGTGATTTTATTTTAAATCACTTGTTCTTGTTTGTTACTAGTGAATAATTATTTAATGCGTCTGCACCATAATATCGATTAAATTACCAACAAAATGTATCTTTATATATTAATTGGCATTCCTATTAGAATACCTAGATAATCTAGAGTGTTCTGCAACACTTTTAGAATCACAAGCAAATTTTCCTTTTAATATATATATATATATATATATATATATATATATATATATATATATATATATATATATATATATATATATAATCTATGTATGTATGCATATATATATATATATATATATATATATATATATATATATATATATATATATATATATATATATGTGTGTGTGTATTTATAAACACTCACATATTACACCATTACACATATACATAGCTGGTACTTTCTGTAATTTTCATTAACAAAAACAGAACCATATTCATTGCTAAATGGATCCATACCTCTTGTGAAACTTATTCAGTTACTTGTACATACTAAATTTATAGATGTCAGAAAACTAATTGTGTGTGCTATGGTTGATTAAAAAAAAAATCCAAGGGTATTTTAGGAGTAAGACTGGCTAAGCCCGGAATGAGTTGCTAAGGGATATCTCAAATGAAGGGCTGTAAATAGCCTTTATCTGTAGCAATTCAGTTTTCTCTCTTTCTAAAAATACTGCTACTTGTGTAATCTTTTCATCTTGTACTGTAATTGCACTTAGCTTTGCCACAGGCCTAAACTTTCTAGTTCTGACATTAATGGCTAGTTAATGTTCTCCCCATCAGTGAGTACTACTTCATTAAAATAGGGTCAGAAACAAGGTTTTAATTTAAATTTACATTAAACAATAAGCAAAAATATGCAATCTACCTAAAAACTGCAGTTCTGTATGTTTTCATGAAATTACAAACTATCATTATCAACTAACCAATTTTTATTTTTTTTCCAAATAAGATTGGTCACTACTAAGAAATATTTCTACAATTAATTTGATATCTATAGAAAATATAAATGATGCTTACCTGATAATTTCCTTTTCTTCAGATGGAAAGAGTCCACAGCTGCATTCATTACTTTTGGAAAATAAGAACCTGGCCACCAGGAGGAGGCAAAGACACCCAAGCCAAAGGCTTAAATACTCCTCCCACTGACCTCATCCCTCAGTCATTCTGCCGAGGAACAAAGAACAGTAGAAGAAATATCAGGGTGAAAGGTGCCAGAATAATAATAATGACGCCCCACATAAAATTACGGGTGGGGAGCTGTGGACTCTTTCCTTCAGAAGAAAAGGAAATTATCAGGTAAGCATAATTTATGTTTATCTTTTTAAAGGGAAAGAGTCCACAGCTGCATTCATTTCTTTTGGGAAAATAATACCCAAGCTATAGAGGACACTGAATGCCAAGACGGGAGGGTACAATAGGTGGCCCATACTGAGGGCACCAGGCCTGAACCTCTACCCAATAAAAAACCCAGCTTCGTCCGAATATAAAAAAGAAAACCTCCAAGAGTGAGCTCAGTTCACAGAGACCCAAATGGGCTCAAACAGGGATAGAAGGCCACGCCTATACTAAGCAGACAGAACAGATGTCTCTCCATCATCCTGCAAGCACGGAAAGCAACTGAAGAGGCAAAGTCCTCCCAGTGTCTGAACATAAAATACCAAAGTATTCGACCATGAAAAGTGTGTAATACACCCTGGAGAAAAAAAACCAAGGTTGAGAACACAAAGTCCATAACAGGACGACACAGAGGGTTCTTGTGAGGAAAAAGAAGCAGTCAAGCAAGAAACAGACTGCAAAAGCAACCTCCAGACAGAGGGCACGCTCCAGGCGACCTAAGCCTCCGGACCTACACACAGGTCCCTAAAAAGGGGAACACAAACCTCAATCGAGGCTCCCCGAGAAGAAGAGTATACCCTCATAACCCGAAGGAAGAGTAAACCCTCTTCTGAAATCAATGGAGCAAGATGAAAGGAAAATCTATACCCTAGTAGACTGAGCTAACAGGATAGACTCAACAAGCTTACACATCCAGAGGAGACTGCGACCTGAACGCAGCACCGTAGACCGCTCGGTCATCCTGACCTGCAGAACCACACCAAGCTGAACCAACCCAGCCTCAGGGATCCAAGACAGGGGAACAAGAGGATCCCGAAACTGGTACAGAAACGAGTGTAAGGATAGCACAGCCATCCCCACAGAGTACAAGTACAACCCGACTCCGAAAACAGACAACAAGGCCATAGACCTAAGGATCTATCAAAATAAAGGCCCGACAAGTCTGACATTGGAGTCAGCAAGACCCCAGGAGGAACCAATCATCCTTTCCGCCTCCCATCCAGGAGAAGCCCTAAGCAAGGACTCCATCTCCATAGGGAGGAGAATATCCCCTAAAGATAAGGGACGATGCCGGAAGGGCAACAACTGTCCTCAAGGCCCGAAGCCACCGGCTAATGGGAAGAGAATCCTCAACACAAATGTCCTAGAAAGGACCCCCCTACAAGTAGCTTGCCCAGCAGAGGCACAGCCAACCTGTTCGCCTGAAGAGCAGGTAATCCACGGATACACTGGCAAGCTGACCAGGAGAATGCAATCCTAAGGCGCACCAGAAATTGGACCTCCAGCGCCAGCAGCTGGGTATAAACCAACAACCCTTGAGACGCAAGCCACACAGCTAAGCACTAGATGACAAGGGATATACTGTTGCAAAGAGTAATAAATATTCCGAAAACCTGGCCAACCATGACCAGGTCAGGCAGATGGGATAAGGACATAGACCAAGTTCCCACAATCGTAGAACACCCCGACCAGCCCTGAGATCTAAGATTCCAAAACAACCCAAGACTGGGTCAGGACAAATTACAAGCGAAGCCTTAGCAACCAGAAGTCTCAGGGAGAAAGGCAAGTTCGGCTACCTAATAGTTCAGGCAAACCTTACCAAAGAACTAAACACCCCGACTGGCCAAAAGGCCAGACACAATTGAAATGGATGCATATCCAGAGAATCTAGATAGTGAGAAGAACTCGAAGCCCCGACCAAAGGAAGGAACCACCCCTAGCTAAGTCCAGCGCTCCAAGGAGCAAGGCTAGAAGTCTTATGAAGAGACTTCTCAGAGCCTCAGGACAACCAAGGGAGACCTTGAGGTCAAAAAAACCCTACTAGCAGGGCTAGATTCCCCATCACCTCCGTGTAAGCAGAGGACAGAAGGAAGATAAAGGCACTAAGCCTTCCCAGCTCTAGAAAACCCCAAGCTAAACCAAGTCCCCACAGGGAGCAACCATCAACCGGAAACACAGATCCCGAAAGGAGATCCAACTCACCTGGAGACGATGGACAAAGACCCAAAGGTCTCTTATAACTCAGACAGACAGTACACATCCAAGAGTAGGAGCTGCATCTAGCTATACTATAAACAGCATATGCTTACACCTGCAAGGTGTCAAGATCTGCAAAAGGTTGTAAACTGCAAACCTTCCACATGCAAAACAGCTATCCTGTACAAGCTGTTGGATCGAGCCTCGAAGGACAAATCCAGAGGCCTAAAACAGAAGGCCAAACCACTCAATTGTGGTAAAGGGGTGCTAAGCCCTTCATGTCTCTACCACCTGGGGGAGCTCTAGGTTCTGATGGAATCAGATGTCCGATAGAGTGAAACAGCAGAACACTCCCCTGCCCGGTCATCTATGACTGAAGGTTGTAAGGACTGAAACAATCCTTCCCACCTCACGAACCCATAGGTCCTCTCAAATGCTTAGTTAAAGGGACAGTCTACCATAGAATTGTTAATGTTTTAAAAGATAGATAATCCCTTTATTACCCATTCCCCAGTTTTGCATAACCAACACTGTTATATTAATATATTTGTTTCCACTGTGATTACCTTGTATCTAAGAACCTTCTTCCAGCCCCCTGATCACATGACTGTGACTGTTTATAATCTATTGTCTTGCAGTTAGCATTGTGTTGGGCTAAATCTTAAATAACGCCCTGTGCCTGTACACAGTGTTATCTATATGGCCCACGTGTACTTTGTCTCTGTGTTGAAAAAAATATTTAAAAAGCCTGTGATAAGAGGCAGCCCTCAAGGGTTTAGAAATTAGCATATGAGTCTGCCTAGGTTTAGTTTAAACTAAGAATACTAAGAGAAAAAAGCAAATTTGATGATAAAAGCAAATTGGAAAGTTGATTAAAATTACATGTCCTATCTGAATAATGAAAGTTTAATTTTGACTAGACTGTCCCTTTAAACATGAAAAACAAAGATAACCGGAGCACTCAGCGTTTCTACAAAACAAGCCAAGCAGAACAGCGCCACGTGTCTGAACAGCCGTAAGACCGAGCGAACCCAACAGGACCAGCCTGCGCCTAGGGCCCTAACCGGCAAGCTGTATAAATTCTCCCTCATAGGACAAAAAAGAAACAGACATTATTAACATAGGACTAACATGTCCAAAAAAAAACGTCCGAAGAAGTAATAAAGAGTATTAATCCCAGAAGGTTCCTGAAGGAAACAAAAACAAAAAAAAGACATTCCATTGGATACAAATAAAATATAAGGCAACCCAGAGGTTAACACCCAAAAAGACACAGGCCTACCCGCAGGACCTGCCAAACGGAGCCCTATCTTTCAAAAACTGGGAAAGATCTCAAACAAATGACAATCAGGAGATTACCTAATCCCCATATTTTTAATGAGGTGCACCATTCGAATTAGACTCAAAATCCCTGTATCTAGTAACAATAGGGTCATTCAATAACTGGGAAACATGTCTGAGCAATACAAGAAGGCGCCCAATCCTATAATGAAAGGCACAACACTCAGGGACAGTTACACCCGCGGGGAACTGTAGAGGCCCTCCTCAAGGCGGAAGGCCCGGGACAATAGGGCACGAGAACATTTTCAAATAAACGTCTGGACTCTGCAGACGAACAATCACCAACATTATGTGGAAGCGAAAACGTGATGCAACCTCCGGGGGGAACACGCCACCCTGCATGGAGGAATCAGAAACTGGGTTACCCGCATGTGTAGAAGTATGATTTGGCAGGGAACTCACCTCTGAGGATAGGGCCCCCAGAGGCGGATGGTTCAGCAGTCCCTTGATTCCCCAAGCCCGAGGAACAAGGTGCTCTCATATGGCAGACGGAACAAAAAAGTTTACATGTGTCAACAAGGCCAATCCGGATTCGTCACCGGACACAGAATCTGAAATCAAAATAGTCTAAGTATCGAAATCCTCCATAACTGAATCAGAAATTAGCACAGTCTCAACATCAGAATCCTCAATAACTGGATAGAGGATATATAAATATGGATTGAATTAGTAAAACAAAAACGGCACCTGACACCCCCAATGGCTGGGGCACTCACCCACTCCTATGACCAAACCCCTGTGGACTAGAAATTTTTCTTCGCCACACAGTTGGTGAACCGTACAGTCCAAAAAAAAGCGCCCAACCAAAAAGGCCGTATCACTTCCAAAGGCCTTAAAGGGACACTGAACCCAAGTTTTTTTCTTTCGTGATTCAGATAGAGCATGCGATTTTAAGCAACTTTCTAATTTACTCCTATTATTTTCTTTATTCTCTTGGTATCTTTATTTGAAATGCAAGAATGCAAGTTTAGATGCCGGCCCATTTTTGTTGAACAACCTAGGTTGTCCTTCCTGATTGGTGGATAAATTCATCCACCAATCAAAAACTGCTGTCAAGAGTTCTGAACCAAGAAAAAAGCTTAGATGCCTTCTTTTTCAAATAAAGATAGCAAGAGAACAAAGTAATATTGATAATAGGAGTAAATTAGAAAGTTGCTTTAAATTGCATGCTCTATCTGAATCATGAAAGAAAAAATTTGGGTTCAGTGTCCCTTTAATGTTCCAAACCACAAGCCCAGTAACCATCACACATAAGCAGGTTTAAATCACATAACAAACATGATTATAAACCCCCCTGTTCAATAACCCCCTAAGGAGATATTAGCCCTCGATTCCAAGATACTAAAAGAGACTCACTGAGACCCTTATGATAAGTTAGACCCGCAAGGTGGTAGCCATTCGGGAAACATTCACATTACAGTACATTGATGAATAAACTAAAATGCAACGATCTTACCAGAATCTACGCCGTGGAACAGGAACACAGCCTTTCAAGTGTGACAGATAGTAGCATCCCCTCTGCCATTGACTTGAGTGAAGAAGGCAGGCAGCGAAGCGACGTTGGACAATGCTGATTGCTTGTGGAGAAACCAGTCGGGATGGTTTCACAGAAAAAAACTCCCTGCATCTCCGGACTTTAAGTTTCATCCAAGCCCTCACTGAGAGACTGACAGGACTACTTAAAACTCCTGTCCCATGCCGAAGAGTACTACCCTCCATAAGAGACAAAAACAAAAATTAGAAATTCTGACACTTCTCTGCCAACCTCCTGGGACGAAAGGCAAAGAATGACTGGGGGATGAAAGGAGTGGGAGGAGTATTTAAGCCTTTGGCTGGGGTGTCTTTGCCTCCTCCTGGTGGCCAGGTTCTTATTTCCCAAAAGTAATGAATGCAGCTGTGGACTCTTTCCATTTAAGAAGAAAAATACAATTTCAAACTCACACGATTTTTAGACCATAATGTTAGCACATAAGCTTGGCAAAATAACCAACTAAAGCATAAAAGATATAAGCGCTGTAGAACTAAATAAGATAACATGCACTGACATATACAAACTGGAGATTTATTTTACTTCAGCTATGTTTTAAAGAGAAATTTCAGTTGACTCTAAAATGAAGTTAGATTCAGTTAGACACGTTTCTACAATATGCTTCAAGGTGCTCAAATATTTCTAGATAAATAACCTTTGCTGTCCCACTTTTTGCCAATCTCCACAAGGCCCAGTTTTTGCTTATTAAAACCTATAATATGCACCATGGTTATATTCCTTAATCAACTCTTTTGGGTTAAAATCATCTGCCAATAACATTCAGGTCTCTGTACCAGATGTAACTGTGTATTTGCATGATGTAACTCATGATGTATGCCCTCTCACTGTCCATAGTTCCGTCTCTAAAATTGAACTCTTATTCTCCCCCTTTCTGGATACTACTCCAAATTTAAACTACTGTTACAATTATGTTCCCTACAATTAAACAGGTTTGAATGGTTATACATATCACTCTGCTTTTTTGTTTGACCCTAATTGTCAGTCAGTAGCTCAATACCGATGACTTAATTTAAAAAAAATTACCCAAAACACAACTAAAACGTTAAGTATCTTGTCACATCCCACCATGACTACTGCAGCTCCATCCTTGCTAGTCTCCAAACCAGCCATCTGTTTTCCATTATATCAATTATGAATACCTATATCATACTTATCTATGTAAATCATTTGGCTACCAACATAATACACAAACAAATTCAAGTCAGTTGCAGAGAAACTAGATTTGGATGCTTGAAAGGACCTTGAATTAGAAGATCCTGCCTCAATGGCAGTTTCCATGGTGGGACCGATGACATTTTCACTAGGTCTGCATACCAAGTCCTGCGTGGCCACGCAGGTGCTATCAAAATTACCGAAGCTTTCTCCTGTTTGATTATGGCTACTAGCCGAGGGAGAAGAGGAAACGGTGGAAAGACATAAGCTAGACTGAATGACAAAGGCGCTATTAATGCATCTATCAATGCCACCTTGGGATCCCTGGATCTGGATCCGTAAAGGGGAAGTTTGGCGTTCTGACGGGACGCCATCAAATCCAATTCTGGAGTGCCCCATAGCTGGGTCAGCTGAGCAAAAACCTCCGGGTGGAGTTCCCACTCCCCCGGATGGAAAGTCTGACGACTTAGAAAATCCGCCTCCCAGTTGTCTACCCCTGGGATGTGAATTGCAGATAGATGGCAGGAGTGATCCTCCGCCCATTTGATGATCTTGGATACTTCCTTCATCGCTAGGGAACTCTTTGTTCCTCCCTGATGATTGATGTACGTTACAGTCGTGATGTTGTCCGACTGAAATCTGATGAATTTTGCCTACGCTAGTTGAGGCCACGCCTGGAGCGTATTGAATATCGCTCTCAGCTCCAAAATGTTTATTGGGAGAAGAGATTCTTCCCGAGACCATAGACCCTGAGCTTTCAGGGAGTCCCAGACCGCACCCCAGCCTAACAGACTGGCATCGGTCGTGACAATGATCCACTCTGGTCTGCGGAAACTCATTCCCTGAGACAGGTGATCCTGAGACAACCACCAGAGAAGAGAGTCTCTGGTTTTCTGGTCCATTTGTATTTGAGGAGACAAATCTGCATAATCCCCATTCCACTGTTTGAGCATGCACAGTTGCAGTGGTCTGAGATGAATTCGGGCAAAAGGGACTACGTCCATTGCCGCAACCATTAAACCAATTACCTCCATGCACTGAGCCACAGAAGGCCGAGGAATGGAATGAAGAACTCGGCAAGAATTCAACAGTTTTGACTTCCTGACCTCTGTCAGAAAGATTTTCATTTCTACCGAGTCTATTAGTGTTCCCAGGAAGGGAACCCTTGTGAGCGGGGACAGAGAACTCTTTTCTACGTTCACCTTCCACTTAGAAAGGCCAGAACAATGTCCGAATGAGCCTTGGCTCTGTGAAAAGACGACGCCTGTATTAAGATGTCGTCTAGGTAAGGTGCTACTGCAATGCCCCGCAGTCTTAGTACCGCTAGAAGGGACCCTAGCACCTTTGTGAAAATTCTGGGAGCGGTGGCCAACCCAAAAGGAAGGGCCACGAACTGGTAATGTTTGTCCAGAAAGGCGAACCTTAGGAACTGATGGTGATCTTTGTGGATAGGGATATGTAGGTACGCATCCTTTAGATCCACGGTAGTCATATATTGACCTTCCTGGATCATCGGCAAGATTGTCAGAATGGTTTCCATCTTGAAAGACGGAACTCTGAGGAATTTGTTTAGAATTTTTAGATCCAGGATTGGCCTGAAAGTTCCTTCCTTTTTGGGAACTACGAACAGGTTTGAGTAAAAGCCCAGTCCTTGTTCTGCAATTGGAACTGGGTGTATCACTCCCATTTTTAGTAGATCTTCTACACAGGGTAAGAACACCTGTTTCTTTGTTTGGTCTGAAGACAAACGAGAAATGTGGAACCTTCCCCTTGGGGGAGAATCCTTGAATTCTAGAAGGTACCCTTGAGCAACTATTTCTAATGCCCAGGGATCTGGAACATCTCTTGCCCAAGCCTGAGCAAAGAGAGGAAGTCTGCCCCCTACTAGATCCGATCCCGGATCGGGGGCTACCCCTTCATGCTGTCTTGGTAGCAGGAGCAGGCTTCTTGGCCTGTTTACCCTTATTCCAGCCCTGCAAGGGTTTCCAGGTTGCTTTGGGCTGTGAAGCATTATCTTGCTTTGCGGCAGCAGAGGTTGCAGCAGGTCCGCTCCTGAAGTTGTGAAAGAGCGAAAATTAGCCTTGTTTTTGGCCTTAAACGGCCTATCTTGTGGAAGGGCATGGCCCTTTCCCCCAGTGATATCCGAAATAATTTCTTTCAGCTCTGGGCCGAATAGGGTTTTCCCCTTGAAAGGAATATTTAACAGTTTCGTTTTGGACGACACATTCGCCGACCACGATTTGAGCCAAAGCGCTCTTCGCGCCATGATGGCAAAACCTGAGTTTTTCGCCGCTAACTTAGCTAATTGTAAAGCGGCATCAGTGATAAAAGAATTAGCCAGCTTTAGAGCATGAATTCTATCCATGACCTCGTCGTATGAAGTCTCCCTCTGGAGCGACTCCTCCAGAGCCTCAAACCAAAATGCCGCTGCAGTAGTTACCGGAATAATGCAGGCAATTGGTTGAAGAAGAAAACCTTGCTGAACAAATATTTTCTTCAGCAATCCTTCCAATTTTTTATCCATAGGATCTTTGAAAGCACAACTGTCCTCTATTGGTATAGTTGTACGCTTAGCAAGTGTTGAAACAGCTCCCTCTACCTTAGGGTCGTTTATGGGGAACATTTTCTTAAAGATAGGGGGGGGAACAAAGGGTACACCTGGTCTCTCCCACTCCCTAGTCACAATATCCGCCACCCTCTTTGGGATCGGAAATGCCTCAGTGTATACAGGGACCTCTAAAAACCTGTCCATTTTACACAATTTTTCTGGGACCACCATGGGGTCACAATCATCCAGCGTAGCTAAAACCTCCTTAAAGGGACAGTTTACTCAAAAATTTTCTCCCCTTTAATTTGTTCCCAATTATCCACTTTACCTGCTGGAGTGTATTAAATTGTTTACAAGTAGCTCCTTTACCCTTATATTGGCATTTGAAATTGTTAATTTAGCATGTGGTATCCCCACCTATTCTGAAAGTTTGTGGCCGCGCGTACCAGCTATAGATAAGCTTTGTAAACACAGCCAGCAGAAGAAATTACACTCCCAGTGTGATAAAGCAGAGATAAGGTAATAAAATATTGATTTTCCATTGTTCTCTCAAAGTACTGGTGATTGTTTTAAGGACAGATATAAGATAAAGAAGCAGGTATATGTGCACAATGTGATACAGTAATGAGATCTGATTATACCTACAAGCTCAACCTATTTTATTAGGTTGTGGCTTCAAAACACAAAATCAGAGCTTTAATATACACAAATAAGCCTTAAAAAGCTAATTTTCATACATTTTTTACTCTGCAGTTGGTAAAAAAAGCAATTGTAAACACATTAAGGGAAAAACTATTTTACAGTATACTGTCCCTTTAAGCAGGACGCGGAGGTGTTCCAGCTTAAATTTAAACGCTAAGGAATCTGACTCTGCCCGTCTAGAAACTTTTCCTGTGTCAGAAATTTCTCCCTCAGACAGACCGTCCCTCACTGCTACTTCTGAGTGTTGTGAGGGTACTACAGATAAATCATCCAAAGCTTCTGATTGCTCATCCTCTGTATTTAAAACTGAGCTATCGCGCTTTTTTGGAAAAAATGGCAGTTTGGATAAAAATGCTGCAAGGGAATTATCCATTACTGCTGCTAATTGTTGTAAAGTAATAGGGGCCAATGCGCTAGAGGTACTAGGCATCGCTTGCGCAGGCGTAACTGGTGTCGACACATGGGGAGAGGAAGAAGGACTATCCTCATTACCTTCCTTTAAAGAATCATCTTGGGCTACATTTTTAAGTGTCACTGCATGGTCTTTAAAAAGCTTAGATGTTTTAGCACACTTTAAACACAAATGCAATGGGGGTACCGCCATGGCTTTTAAACATAAAGAACAAGGTCTATCTGAAGACTCAGACATGTTTGACAGACTTAGACAGCACTACAATACAGTAAAAGTCACTTTTTGAAAAAAACGTTACTGTGCCTTTAAATAATAAAAAGCACACACTTTTTTACCAAATCACCAAAAAACATCCGATCTTTATGAAATTTTCCCCAAATGATCCCAATGCGTTGAAATGATTGCACACAAATGTTCAAATCAATTAACCCCTTATTGCCCAAACCAGAGCAAATTTAAGTAAACTACCGGTTTAACACACTACAACACGGTGCCACAGTCTTTGCTGTGGCCCTACCTTCCTTTTGGGTTATTTGTAGAAGAAAATAAGCCTCCCTGAAGTCCTCCTGTACTCTCAGGACTCTACACGTGAAGCTGCATGAAGCTGCCTTGCAAAACAACTGCGCAACTGAGGCGCGAAAATGAGCCCCCCCCCCCTCTTCATTCCAGAGTTATGGGGCCTTCCTGAGTCAGATTAGGTGTCTTACAATATGCCAGGCGTAATAAAAAACCCAAAAGTGTTCCCAACGTCTAAAACACTTGAATAAATATAAGATTACACTAATAAAGTAATCGATTTAGCCCATCACAGTGTCTACCAGTATTTAAGCCCTTCACAGAAGCAATCCATCTATACTGTGTCTCAGAAAATGGCTTACCTTCCCACATGGGGATTGCTATCAGTCTTCTAGCATTACCAGGTCTTGTTAGAAAAAAATTACTGAGCATACCTTAAGCAGTTAAGCCTGCAAACTGTTCCCCCCAACTAAAGTTCTCCGGTACTCAACATTCCTGCGTGGGAACAATGGATTTTAGTTACAACATGCTAAAATCTTTTTCCTCTCAGCAGAAATCTTCATCACTTTCTGCCTCAGAGTAAATAGTACAAACCGGCACTATTTTAAAATAACAAACTCTTGATTGAAGAAATAAAAAACTACAAATCTAACACCACATACTCCTTACCCTCCCGTGGAGAAGCTACTTGTTAGAGCGGCAAAGAGAATGACTGGGGGGCGGAGCCTGAGGGGAGCTATATGGACAGCTTTGCTGTGTGCTCTCTTTGCCACTTCCTGTAGGGATTGAGAATATCCCACAAGTAAGGATGAATCCGTGGACTGGATACACCAAGTAAGAGAAATAGCATTTTCCCATGGGCGGCCAGGGGCGCTCAGCTCGGCATAAACGGCAGGCAAATAAAGGAACTTTCAGCATGAAGTTTCTTATACTTCATGACTGAAAGTCCCCTTTATTTATAGCACTGGTAAATCCTAGTGTTTCAAAAAGGCTAGGATTTGCCATCACTTTAAACTAAAATAATAAACTTTCAAACATTACATTTGAATGTAACATTCTAATATTGTAAGTCTACGAGAATCAACATACATATGTAACATTGTAGTATTTTTATTTTCTTAAAGGGACAGTCTACACCAAAAAATGTCATTTAAAAAGATAGATAATCCCTTTATTACCCATTCCCCGTTTTTGCATAACCAACACAGTTATATTAATATACTTTTTACCTCTGTGATTACCTTGTATCTAAGCCTCTGCAGACAGCCTCCTTATCTAAGTGCTTTTGACAGACATGCAGTGTAGTCAATCAGTGAAGACTCCTAAATAACTTCATGGGAGTGAGCACAATGTTATCTAATATGACACACATGAACTAACACTATCTAACTGTGAAAAACTTTCAAAATGCTCTGAGCTAAGAGGCGGTTTTCAACTGTTTAGAAATCAGTTTGAGCCTAGCTTGGTTTAGCTTTTCATAAATACCACCAAGGGAACAAAGCAAATTTGATGATAAAAGTAAATTGGAAAGTTGTTTAAAATTGCATGCCCTATCTGAATCATGAAAGTTTAGTTTTTTTACTTTACTGTCCCTTTAAATTAAATATTAAACACTAAAATTAGGAGCTGATCAACAGCAGAAATGAATATAAAGGGGAATGTATCAACTGTTTATAAACCATCTGTTTTCTAAAACGTGGTTGTTTTGAATGTTTACAAAGTGACCTACCTCAGATGACAATTCATAAACAGGGCTATGTATCCCTTTATTGTTTTTTGTAGTTGTCTTTTTGTAAACTTTACCATGGCATAATTAAGCTATGTTTTAGCTCTGCAGAATATGTTGGCGCTATACAAATACATTATAATAATAAGCCATAAAGAATATATTTACATTAATAGACTATGTATTCCTAAACCATTAACTACACAAGGATATGGTTATGGGGTATGTCACATTATTGCAGTGTGTTGCGGGGAACAAAGTATGAGGATGACTGGCTAGTTAGTAGCTTGTAGGCAGTGCTCCCTTTGTCATTATGTACTCATGCAAAAAACATAATTTATGTAAGAACTTACCTTATGAATTCATTTCTTTCATATTGGCAAGAGTCAATGAGCTAGTGACGTATGGGATGTACAATCCTACCAGGAGGAGCAAAGTTTTCCAAATCTCAAAATGCCTATAAATACACCCCTCACTACACCCACAATTCAGTTTAACGAATAGCCAAGTAGTGGGGTGATAAAGAAAGGAGTAAAAAGCATCAACAAAGGAATTTGGAAATAATTGTGCTTTATACAAAAAGATCATAACCACCATAAAAAAGGTGGGCCTCATGGACTGTTGCCAATATGAAAGAAATGAATTTATCAGGTAAGTTCTTACATAAATTATGTTTTCTTTCATGTAATTGGCAAGAGTCCATTATCTAGTAAAGTATGGGATAGCAATACCCAAGAAGTGGAACTCCACGCAAGAGTCACTAGAGAGGGAGGGATAACATAAAAAACAGCCATTTCGCTGAAAAAAATTAATCCACAACCCAAATATAAGTTTATTCTCATAAATAAAAGGAAAAACTTAAACCATAAGCAGAAGAATCAAACTGAAACAGCTGCCATAAGAACTTTTCTACCGAAAACTGCTTCCGAAGAAGCAAATACATCAAAATGGTATAATTTAGTAAATGTATGCAAAGAAGACCAAGTTGCTGCTTTGCAAATCTGATCAACTGAAGCTTCATTCTTAAAAGTCCAAGAAGTGGAAACTGATCTAGTAGAACGAGCTGTAATTCTCTGAGGCGGGGCTTTACCCGACTCCAAATAAGCTTGATGAATCAAAAGCTTTAACCACAATGCCAAAGAAACGGCAGAAGCCTTATGACCTTTCCTGGAACCAGAAAAGATAACAAACAGACTAGAAGTCTTCCTGAAATCTTTAGTAGCTTCAACATAATATTTCAGAGCTCTCACCACATCCAAAGAATGTAAAGATCTCTCCAAAGAATTCTTTGGATTAGGACACAAAGAAGGGACAACAATTTCTCTATTAATGTTAAGAATTCACAACCTTAGGTAGAAATTTAAATGAAGTCCGCAAAACTGCCTTCTCCTGATGGAAAATCAGAAAAGGAGATTCACAAGAAAGAGCAGACAATTTGGAAACTCTTCTAGCAAAAGAGATTGCCAAAAGGAACAACACTTTCCAAGAAAGTAGTTTAATATCCAAAGAATGCAAAGGCTCAAAAGGAGGAGCTTGTAAAGCCTTCAAAACCAAATTAAGACTCCAAGGAGGAGAGATTGATTTAATGACAGGCTTGATACGAACCAAAGCCTGTACAAAACAGTGAATATCAGGAAGTTTAGCAATTTATCTGTGGAATAAAACAGAAAGAGCAGAGAAGACAAACCTTTATCCAAACCATCCTGAAGAAACTGTAAAATTCTAGGAATTCTACAAGAATGCCAAGAGAATTTATGAGAGGAACACCATGTAAGTCTTCCAAACTCGATAATAAATCTTTCTAGAAACAGATTTATGAGCCTGTAACATAGTATTTATCACTGAATCAGAGAAACCTCTATGACTAAGCACTAGGCGTTCAATTTCCATACCTTCAAATTTAATGATTTGAGATCCTGATTGAAAAACGGACCTTGAGACAGAAGGTCCGGTCTTAATAGAAGTGGCCAAAGTTGGCAACTGGACATCCGAACAAGATCCGCATACCAAAACCTGTGAGGCCACGCTGGAGCCACCAGCAACACAAACGATTGTTCCATGATGATTTTGGAGATCACTCTTGGAAGAAGAACTAGAGGAGGGAAAATATAAGCAGGTTGATAACACCAAGGAAGTGTCAACGCATCCACTGCTTCCGCATGAGGATCTCTGGACCTGGACAGGTACCTGGGAAGTTTCTTGTTTAGATGAGATGCCATCAGAACTATTTCTGGAAGACACCACATCTGAACAATTTGAGAAAACACATCTGGGTGGAGAGACCACTCTCCCGGATGTAAAGTCTGATGACTGAGATAATCCGCTTCCCAATTGTCTATACCTGGGATATGAACCACAGAAATTAGACAAGAGCTGGATTCCGCCCAAACAAGTATCCGAGATACTTCTTTCATAGCTTGAGGACTGAGTCCCCCCCTGATGATTGACATATGCCACAGTTGTGATATTGTCTGTCTGAAAACAAATGAACGGTTCTCTCTTCAATAGAGGCCAAAACTGAAAAGCCCTGAGAATCGCACGGAGTTCCAAAATATTTATTGGTAATCTCGCCTCTTGAGATTTCCAAACCCCTTGTGCTGTCAGAGATCCCCAAACAGCTCCCCAACCTGAAAGAAAAATCAATGTTAGCCAGCTGGTCCTCTCTAATGAAAATGTATAAGGTTTGAATAGTGGTCTTGCTATAACTACCATGACACACAAAAACATTACCTTATTATATCAAAAATTTAGCTTTGACCAAGAATACCAAGATTAAGTAAACAAGCTAAATAAACATATGGTATATACATTTGATATCATTGAATACTTAGATTTAATAAGTAGTGTGTACTATTAAACATATGGTATATTTATTTCATAGCATTAAATACCAAGTCCCAATACGAGTAATGTGTTCTATATGCAAACGTATCTTTGATAAAATTAAACAATGTTAAATACTGGTATCTTTAAATTTCTCTAAATAGCCTTATATAAAGCTTATGTTTGAATAGGTATTGTTATCACATATGTCTTAAGAAATCTTTTATCTTCAAAATTTGGGATATGCTTAAATCGAATCATATAGTGCCTATGTATTAATAGATTTTGTAAAATATTTTGTTATGCCTATATCGTATGTTTAAACTTGAAAACGAGTGATTTTACTATGTGCCATATAGGGAGGTGTGCGCTCCAGTGTCAGTGTCCAATCAGGTTACGACTTATGGATTACCATAATTGAATCAGCCTTAAAAGGTTTTTGAACTGATCTCCAGGTGAGCAGTGAACAAGTGCGCATGCGCACGAAACACGTCTGCATGGAGATCAGTTCATCTACCTGATTGCCTGTGTCATTGCTGGTTTCTTCATTTTCGGATGTTTCTCATAACATCTTTTTATTTTTTGGAATAAAGATAGGATTTTTTATAAGCTCTGCCTGGCGTTTCTTTCCTTGATCGATTCTCCTCATATGCTGTTCTGGAGCCCTTTGTCCAGTTTGTGAGGACTACTCGCTCTTCTATATTTGTATACAACCTGAAAGACTCGCATCTGTTGTGATCACAGTCCAGGTTGGACAAACGAAAGAGGCCCCTAGAACAGTACGATGGTGATCTAACCACCAAGTCAGAGATAGTCGAACATTGGGATTTAAGGATATTAATTGTGATATCCTTGTATAATCCCTGCACCATTGGTTCAGCATACAAAGCTGGAGAGGTCTCATATGAAAACGAGCAAAGGGGATCGTGTCCGATGCTGCAGTCATGAGACCTAAAACTTCCATGCACATAGCTACTGAAGGGAATGACTGAGACTGAAGGTTCCGACAGGCTGCAACCAATTTCAAACGTCTCTTGTCCATTAGAGACAAAGTCATGGACACTGAATCTATCTGGAAAATTAAAAAGGGTTACCCTTGTCTGAGGAATCAAAGAACTTTTTGGTAAAGTGATCCTCCAACCATGTTTTTGAAGAAACAACACTAGTTGATTCGTGTGAGATTCTGCAGAACATAAAGACTGAGCAAGTACCAAGATATTGTCCAAATAAGGAAACACCGCAATACCCCGCTCTCTGATTTCAGAGAGTAGGGCACTGAGAATTTTTGAAAAGATTTTTGGAGCTGTCGCTAGGCCAAAAGGAAGAGCAACAAATTGGTAATGCTTGTCTAGAAAAGAGAATCTCAGGAATTGATAGTGATCTGGATGAATCGGAATATGAAGATATGCATCCTGTAAGTCTATTGTGGACATATAATGCCCTTGATGAACAAAAGGCAGAATAGTCCTTATAGTCACCATTTTGAAAGTTGGTACTCTTACATATCGGAGAAAGCAATCTGTAGATACAGAAAGGGGGATGGAGCGCAGCCAGGGAGAAAACACCAATCTAAGTGCAGATTTTTTAAAAAACACTTAGCACTTTATTCACATAAACAACACATCAAAATGCGCACTTACAGACTAGACCCTCAAACATATGAGGTATGTGATTACAATTTCATACAGATGTCCACCATAAAACGATACTTCACATCCAGTGTGTGGTGTGACTTGAATGACCCCTTGTCAAGCAGTGTTTAACAGCTTGCTATATAATGACATAGACCGGGGTTCCATCCTTTATGCTATGATTTGTTGGAAATGTCTATAGCGTGATAACCCACAGTCATACAGTTATTCACAGAGCTGTGCAAAGTTCAGGGGACGTAGTAAATAACGTGTACAAAAACACACAGGAGGAGGTAAAAAATATTGTGGCAGCGTGTCTCCTATATAAGCCGGCTAGGATCCGCTGCTGCTCACAGTTTACCCGATTTCTCCGTGTATAAGATGGGCGTGGCCTTATGCATTTCGCTGGGCTCCTCCCAGCTTCGTCAGGAGCCCAGCGAAACGCTTTTTCTTACGAAGAAAAACATCCAAGCCAGGCTACATTTTGCAAAAACACATCTGAAGTCTCCCAAAAGCATGTGGGAAAAGGTGTTATGGTCTGATGAAACCAAGGTTGAACTTTTTGGCCATAATTCCAAAAGATATGTTTGGCGCAAAAACAATACTGCACATCACCAAAAGAACAAAATACCCACAGTGAAGCATGGTGGTGGCAGCATCATGCTTTTGGGCTGTTTTTCTTCAGCTGGAAATGGGGCCTTATTCAAGGTAGAGGGAATTATGAACAGTTCCAAATACCAGTCAATATTGGCACAAAACCTTCAGGCTTCTGCTAGAAAGCTGAACATGAAGAGGAACCTAATCTTTCAGCATGACAACGACCCAAAGCATACATCCAAATCAACAAAGGAATGGCTTCACCAGAAGAAGATTAAAGTTTTGGAATGGCCCAGACCTGAATCCGAATGAAAATATGTGGGGTGATCTGAAGAGTGCTGAATGAAAATATGTGGGGTGATCTGAAGAGTGCTGTGCACAAGAGATGCCCTCGCAATCTGACAGATTTGGAGTGTTTTTGCAAAGAAGAGTGGGCAAATCTTGCCAAGTCAAAATGTGCCATGCTGATAGACTCATACCCAATAAGACTGAGTGCTGTAATAAAATCAAAAGGTGCTTCAACAAAGTAATATTTTAAGGGTGTGCACACTTATGCAACTATATTATTTTATTTTTATAATTTTTCTTCCCTAAAAGATTTCAGTTTGTTTTTCAATTGAGTTGTACAGTTTATAGGTCACATTAAAGGTGGAAAAAGTTCTGAAATGATTTATCTTTGTCTCATTTTTTTTTTACATCACAGAAACCTGACATTTTAACAGGGCTGTGTAGACTTTTTATATCCACTGTATATACATACATATACACACACTGACAGAGAGAAGTACACTCACAGGAACGAACAACCAGCTCAATACCATTGTTAGCCTGTTCTATGGTGATTTACCACCTGGGTGCAACTTCTTTTAGCCCAGTAATGCTTTTCACAAAGTAGATCTTTCCTGTAGTATATCAGTCTGATCCCGCCTATTACGGTCAGTCCAGCGCCAAAATACCAAGCAATTCCTCTCTGAACAAGGAACACAGCAACCCCAGATGATCGTTTCGGCCTTCATTGGGCCTCGTCAGTGAGGTGTAGCAGTATTCCTCTAAGCACAATGAGCAAGGAGTCTACGTCTGGTTGCCCCTTTTTTTCCCATAGGGAGACTAAATACACAGAGAGAGAAGTGCACTCACAGGAACGAACAACCAGCTCAATACCATTGTTAGCCTGTTCTATGGCGATTTACCACCTGGGTGCAACTTCTATTAGCCCAGTAATGCTTTTCACAGAGTAAAAGTTTCCTGTAGTATATCAGTCTGATCCCGCCTGATACGGTCAGTCCAGCGCTGAAATGCCAGGCAATTCCTCTCTGAACAAGGAACACAGCAACAGACAATCGTTTCAGCCTTCATTGGGCCTCGTCAGTGAGGTGTAGTCATATTCCTCTAAGCACATTGAGCAAGGAGTCCACGTCTGGATTCCCCTTTTTCCCATAGGGAGACTAAATACACACAGAGAAGCACACTCACAGGAAAAAAGGGACAACCAGGCTTGGACTCCTTGCTCAGTGTGCTTAGAGGAATACCGCTGGTTGTTCGTTCCTGTGAGTGTGCTTCTCTCTGTGTTTGTATATACTGTGTATATATATATATATATATATTCTGTAATATATATATATATATATATATATATATATATATATATATATATATACATTCAAAGCAGATTGCACTCCACGCTATCCAATATTCCAATACCCTGGGTGCTGCAAAATTGGCATACAAAACAGAAAAAACAAAGCGCACTCCTAGGGAACCTTTTTTCAAATCCTTTTACTGGTGAACGTTTTCGGACATATCACGTCCGTCCTCAGACCAAAAAAAGTCTTTTTTGGTCTGAGGACGGACGTGATATGTCCGAAAACGTTCACCAGTAAAAGGATTTGAAAAAAGGTTCCCTAGGAGTGCGCTTTGTTTTTTCTGTTTTATATATATATATATATATATATATATATATATATATATATATATATATATAGATAGATAGATAGATAGATAGATAGATAGATAGAAATATTTTTACAGATATATATATAGAAATATCTATTTAAAAAACAGAATTTATGTTTACCTGATAAATTTCTTTCTCCTACGGTGTGTCCGGTCCACGGCTTCATCCTTACTTGTGGGATATTCTCATTCCCTACAGAAAATGGCAAAGAGAGCACACAGCAAAAGCTGTCCATATAGCCCCCCCTCTGGCTCCGCCCCCCAGTCATTCGACCGACGGTTAGGAGAAAAAGGAGAAACTATAAGGTGCCGTGGTGACTGTAGTGTACAGAAAATAAAAATTTTAAACCTGACTAAAAGCCAGGGCGGGCCGTGGACCGGACACACCGTAGGAGAAAGAAATTTATCAGGTAAACATAAATTCTGTTTTCTCCTACATTGGTGTGTCCGGTCCACGGCTTCATCCTTACTTGTGGGAACCAATACCAAAGCTTTAGGACACGGATGAAGGGAGGGAACAAGTCAGGTAACCTAAACGGAAGGCACCACAGCTTGCAAAACCTTTCTCCCAAAAACAGCCTCCGAAGAAGCATAAGTATCGAATTTGTAAAATTTGGCAAAAGTATGCAGAGAAGACCAAGTCGCTGTCTTACAGATCTGTTCAACAGAAGCCTCATTCTTGAAGGCCCATGTGGAAGCCACAGCTCTAGTAGAGTGAGCTGTAATTCGTTCAGGAGGCTGCCGTCCGGCAGTCTCATAAGCCAATCGGATGATGCTTTTCAGCCAAAAAGAAAGAGAAGTAGCAGTAGCTTTCTGCCCTCTCCTCTTACCAGAATAGACGACAAACAAGGATGATGTCTGTCTGAAATATTTTGTTGCTTCTAAATAGAATTTTAAAGCACAAACCACATCTAGGTTATGTAACAAACGTTCCTTCTTCGAAACTGGATTCGGACACCGAGAAGGAACAACTATTTCCTGGTTAATATTCCTGTTGGAAACCACTTTTGGAAGAAAACCAGGCTTGGTACGTAAAACTACCTTATCTGTATGGAATACCAGATAGGGAGAAGTACACTGCAAAGCAGATAATTCAGAAACTCTTCTAGCAGAAGAAATAGCAACCAAAAACAGAACTTTCCAAGATAGTAACTTAATATCTATGGAATGTAAAGGTTCAAACGGAACCCCTTGAAGAACTGAAAGAACTAAGTTTAGGCTCCATGGAGGAGTCATGGGTCTGTAGACAGGCTTGATTCTGACTAACGCCTGTACATCTGGCACTGCTGCCAGACGTTTGTGCAACAAAACAGACAGAGCAGATATCTGTCCTTTTAGAGAACTAGCTGACAAACCTTTATCCAAACCCTCTTGGAGAAAGGAAAGTATCCTAGAAATTTTAATTTTACTCCAAGAGTATCCCTTGGATTCGCACCAACAGATATATTTTTGCCATATCTTCTGGTAAATTTTCCTAGTCACAGGTTTTCGGGCTTGAACCAGAGTATCTATAACCGAATCTGAAAACCCACGCTTAGATAAAATCAAGCGTTCAATTTCCATGCAGTCAGTTGCAGAGAGACTAGATTTGGATGTTTGAATGGACTTTGTACTAGAAGATTCTGCCTCAAAGGTAGCTTCCATGGTGGAGCCGATGACATATTTACCAGGTCTGCATACCAAGTCCTGCATGGCCATGCAGGAGCTATTAGAATCACTGAGGCCTTCTCCTGTTTGATCCTGGCTACAAACCTGGGAAGGAGAGGGAACGGTGGAAACACATAAGCTAGATTGAACGACCAAGGCGCCACCAATGCATCCACTAGTGTCGCCTTGGGATCCCTGGATCTGGACCCGTAGCAAGGAACCTTGGAGTTATGACGAGACGCCATCAGATCCATATCTGGAATGCCCCATAGTAGAGTTAACTGGGCAAAGACCTCCGGATGAAGTTCCCACTCCCCCGGATGGAAAGTCTGACGACTCAAATAATCCGCCTCCCAGTTGTCTACTCCTGGGATGTGAATTGCAGATAGATGGCAGGAGTGATCCTCCGCCCATTTGATGATCTTGGATACCTCTCTCATCGCCAAGGAACTCTTTGTTCCCCCCCTGATGATTGATGTACGCTACAGTCGTCATGTTGTCCGACTGAAATCTTATGAATCTGGCCTTCGCTAGTTGAGGCCAAGCCAGGAGCGCATTGAATATCGCCCTCAGTTCCAAAATGTTTATCGGGAGAAGAGACTCTTCCCGAGACCATAGACCCTGAGCTTTCAGGGAGTCCCAGACCGCGCCCCAGCCTAAGAGACTGGCGTCGGCCGTGACAATGACCCACTCTGGTCTGCGGAAACTCATTCCCTGAGACAGGTGATCCTGAGTCAACCACCAGAGGAGTGAGTCTCTGGTTACCTGGTCTACTTGAATCTGGGGAGACAAGTCTGCATAATCCCCATTCCACTGTTTGAGCATGCACAGTTGCAATGGTCTTAAATGAATTCGAGCAAAAGGAACCACGTCCATTGCTGCAACCATTAGTCCTATTACCTCCATGCACTGAGCTATGGAAGGCTGAGGAATAGATTGAAGAACTCGACAAGCGTTTAGAAGCTTTAACTTTCTGACCTCTGTCAGAAAAATCTTCATTTCCACAGAATCTATTATTGTTCCCAGAAAGGGAACCCTTGTGTATGGAGACAGGGAACTCTTTTCTATGTTCACCTTCCATCCGTGAGACCTGAGAAAGGCTAAAACAATGTCTGTATGAGCCCTTGCTTTGGAAAGGGACGACGCTTGGATTAGAATGTCGTCTAGGTAAGGTGCTAAAGCAATGCCCCTCAGCCTTAGGACCACTAGAAGGGACCCTAGCACCTTTGTGAAAATTCTGGGAGCAGTGGCTAAACCGAATGGAAGAGCCACGAACTGGTAATGTTTGTCCAAAAAGGCGAACCTCAGGAACTGATGATGATCTTTGTGGATAGGAATATGCAGGTACGCATCCTTTAAGTCCACGGTAGTCATATATTGACCCTCCTGGATTGTTGGTAAAATCGTCCGAATGGTTTCCATTTTGAATGATTGAACTTGTTTAGAATTTTTAAATCCAGAATTGGCCTGAAAGTTCCCTCTTTTTTAGGAACTACAAACAGGTTTGAGTAAAAACCCAGACCTTGTTCCGCTGTTGGAACTGGGTGTATCACTCCCATCTTTAATAGGTCTCCTACGCAATGTAAGAATGCCTGTCTCTTTATCTGTTCTGAAGATAAGCGAGACATGTGGAACCTTCCCCTTGGAGGAAGTTCCTTGAACTCTAGAAGATACCCCTGAGAGAATATTTCTAGTGCCCAGGGATCCGGAACATCTCTTGCCCAAGCCTGAGCAAAGAGAGAAAGTCTGCCCCCTACTAGATCCGGTCCCGGATCGGGGGCTACCCCTTCATGCTGTCTTGGTAGCAGCAGCAGGCTTCTTGGCCTGTTTACCCTTGTTCCAGCCTTGCAATGGTTTCCATGCTGGTTTAGGCTGGGAAGCGTTACCCTCTTGTCTAGAGGCTGCAGAGTTAGAAGCCGGTCCGTTCCTGAAATTGCGAAAGGAACGAAAATTAGATTTGTTCTTAGCCTTGAAAGGCCTATCCTGTGGGAGGGCATGGCCCTTTCCCCCAGTGATGTCTGAAATAATCTCCTTCAATTCTGGCCCGAAAAGGGTCTTACCTTTGAAAGGAATATTAAGCAATTTTGTTTTGGACGACACATCCGCCGACCAAGATTTTAGCCAAAGCGCCCTGCGCGCCACTATTGCAAAACCTGAATTTTTCGCCGCTAATTTTGCCAATTGAAAAGCGGCATCCAAAATAAAGGAAATAGCCAACTTTAGTGCGTGAATTCTGTCCATGACGTCATCATATGGAGTCCCCTTTTGGAGCGAATTTTCTAGTTCCTCGAACCAAAAAGACGCCGCCGTGGTGACAGGAATAATGCACGAAATTGGTTGAAGAAGGAAACCTTGCTGAACAAAAATCTTTTTAAGCAATCCTTCCAATTTTTTATCCATAGGATCTTTGAAAGCGCAACTGTCCTCTATAGGAATAGTTGTGCGCTTGGCTAATGTTGAAACTGCCCCCTCTACCTTATGGACCGTTTGCCATGCGTCCCTTCTGGGGTCGACAATGGGGAACATTTTCTTAAATATAGGAGGTGGAACAAAAGGTACACCTGGCTTCTCCCACTCCTTAGTCACTATGTCCGCCACCCTCTTGGGTATCGGAAAAGCATCAGCGTGCACTGGGACCTCTAAGAATTTGTCCATTTTGCACAACTTCTCTGGAATCACCAAAGAATCACAATCATCAAGAGTAGCTAGCACCTCCTTAAGCAGGGCGCGGAGATGTTCTAGCTAAAATTTAAATGCCACGATATCAGGTTCTGCCTGCTGAGAAATTTTTCCTGAATCAGAAATTTCTCCCTCAGACAGACCCTCCCTCACTGCCAACTCAGATTGATGTGAGGGTATAACAGATAAATTATCGTCAGCGCCTACTTGCTCATCCTCTGTATTTAAAACTGAGCAATCACGCTTTCTGGGAAATGCTGGCAGTTTGGATAAAAGAGCTGCTATAGAATTATCCATTACTGCTGTTAATTGCTGCATAGTAACAAGCATTGGCGCGCTAGATGTACTAGGTATCGCCTGCGCGGGCAAAACTGGTGTTGACACAGAAGGAGAGGATGATGAACTATCCCCACTACCTTCATTTGAAGAATCATCTTGGGCAACCTTATTAAATGTGACAGTACTGTCCTTACTTTGTTTGGACGCCATGGCACAATTCGCACATACATTTAAAGGGGGAACCACTTTGGCTTCCATACACACAGAACATATGCTATCTGAAGGTACAGACATGTTAGACAGATTTTGGCAGGCTATTAATGCAATAAAAACAAATTTAAACAAAACCGTTACTGTCTCTTTAAATAATAAAAAGAGCACACTTTATTTCTGAATGTTGAAAAACTATCAAAGAAATATCCGATCTTTATGAAATTTACACCCCAGTGTCTTAATGCTTTGAAAATATTGCACACCAAATTTCAAGTCTCTAAACCCTTAAATGAGCAAACCGGAGCTAATAGTTCAATTTACCGGTTTAAACACACTACAGTCCCTGCCACAGACTTTGCTGCGGCTTTTACCTTCCTTAGGGGTTATTCACCACAGAAATAAGCCTTCCTGAGTCCTTTTCTCAGCCACAGGACCCTCTCACGTGAAGCTGCATGCACTGCCTATAGAAAGTAACTGCGCAACTGAGGCGCGAAAATGAGGCCTCCTCCCTCTGCATACCAGAGTGAAGGGGCCTTTCTGACTAGATTAGGTGTCTAAACAACTGCCAGGCGCAAATAAACGTTCCCAAAAGTGTTTCAAAGTTCACAAAACACTCCAAATGTCATATAAATATGATAAAAACAAATCGATTTAGCCCACAATAGTGTCAACCAGCATAGAGCCCAATTTATAAGCCTTAATTCTGTTACTGAGTCTAAGAAAATGGCTTACCGATCCCATAAGGGAAAACTGACAGTCTTCTAGCATTACTAGGTCTTGTTAGAAAAGAGACTGGTCATACCTGAAGCAGATAAGTCTGCAAACTGTTCCCCCCAACTGAAGTTCTCTGGTTTCAACAGTCCTGCGTGGGAACAGCAATGGATTTTAGTTACTGGTGCTAAAATCATACTCCTCTTTTAACAGAAATCTTCATCACTTTCTGTTGTAGAGTAAATAGTACAAACCGGCACCATTTTAAAATAACAAACTCTTGATAGAAGAAATAAAACTACAACTAACACCACATACTCTTTACCATCCCCGTGGAGATGCTACTTGTTCAGAGCGGCAAAGAGAATGACTGGGGGGCGGAGTCAGAGGGGGGGCTATATGGACAGCTTTTGCTGTGTGCTATCTTTGCCATTTCCTGTAGGGAATGAGAATATCCCACAAGTAAGGATGAAGCCGTGGACCGGACACACCAATGTAGGAGAAATAAAAAGAACATAGGAATTCCAAAGTATTTCTAACAAACTTTCAGCTTTAGCGCAGTTGGTCTAGAGCAGTGTCGATTAGCACAGATGTCTATGGGGAAACAGAGTTAGCACAGTTGTGATATTGAAAGTCCTTAAGTTAGTGTGTCTGATTCATTTACTCTCAATCTAACTTTTTAATTTCAACTTGTTATACCAGCGCTAACCAGACAACGCGCATTTTTTTACCTTAAAAGCAGTAAGCATTCATGAGTGATAAAAAATTAATGCGCCACTTGTAATCTAGCCCAAATTATTTAGAAACAATGTAACTGTGTAAGCACTATTATGAGGGTTTTTTTGTTTGTTTTTTAATATTTAGTCTGTCCAGTAGAGATACACAGTTTTTTTTTTAGCAGATTCTTCGCTCATTCCAGGGAACGGGACATCAGTGAACTGAGTGACTATGATAACTTCAGCAACAGGTGGCTCAATCTACTTGTGAGTTGGTATTGCATTTGGCCTTACTGAGATGTGTGTGTTTCTACACTATCAGTGCCCCTGTTCTGTAATATGTGCCTACTGTGTTACGTTTTCCTGCCTACGTAACGCGTACAGCCAGATAGAGCACTTTCATATGCGCAATTTTTGTTTCAAACGGAGGCTGATGTGAAAATATTGATCGGGTGTTTATATTTGGCTGTTTTGAGTGTAGATGTCGCTAAAACATTACAACATAATAAAAAAATATTATGTATGTTATTAGCTTGTGATGATAGCATTACTTGAATAAATGTATTTTTTCAGGGAACAGATATGTTTACATTATTTTTTGTTACATAGCCTAAAAAACATAAATTATGCTTACCTGATAATTTCATTTCCATCATGGGGAGGAGAGTCCACTGCTTCATTCATCACTTGTGGGAAATAAGAACCTGGCCACCAGGAGGAGGCAAAGACACCCCAGCCAAAGGCTTTAACACCTCCCCCACTTCCCTCATCCCCCAGTCATTCTGCCAAGGGAACAAGGAACAGTTGGCGAAATATCAGGGTATAAATGGTGCCAGAAGAACAAAAAATAAATTTGGGTCCACCCACCGGAGAATGGGCGGTTGCAGTGGACTCTGCTCCCCACGATGGAAATGAAATTATCAGGCAAGCATAATTTATGTTTTCCATCTAAAGGGGAGGAGAGTCCACTGCTTAATTCATCACTTGTGGGAACAAATACCCAAGCTCTAGAGGACACTGAATGAAGAAATCAGGAGGGTAAAGGAGGTGGACCCATACTGAGGGCACTACAGCCTGCAGAACCTTTCTCCCAAAAGCTGCTTTCTCCGAAGCAAAAACATCAAATTTGTGAAAAAGTATGTGAGGATGACCAGGTAGCCGCCTTACAAATCTGCTCCATAGAACCTTCATTCTTAAAGGCCCAAGAAGAGGCCACAGCTCTAGTCGAGTGAGCCGTAATCCTCTGAAGAAGCTTTTGTCCCGCTGTCTCATAAGCCAGACGGATCATACACCTCAACCAAAAGGATAAACAAGTTGCAGAGGCCCTCTGCCCCCTGCGCCTTCCAGAATATACAATGAATAAGGATAATGTCTGTCTGAACTCCTTCGTGGCTTGAAGATAAAACTTCAAGGCCCGAACCACATCCAGGTTATGAAGTAACCTCTCCTTTGAAGAGGATGGTTTAGGACACAAGGAAGAAACCACTATTTCCTGGTTAATGTTACGACTTGACACCACCTTGGCAAGAAATCCCAAACTGGTTCGCATAACGGCTTTGTCAGCATGAAAAACAAAGTAAGGAGGCTAAAATTGTAAGGCCGCCAACTCAGAGACTCTGTGTGCCGAAGCAATAGCCAAAAACAACAGGACCATGAGAGGATCTTAATGTCTAGAGCATACATAGGCTCAAACAGAGCCCTCTGCAAGACCTTAAGCACCAAGTTTAAGCTCCAGGGAGGGGCTGGATTCCTGAAAACCAGTCTAATCCTAACCAGTCTAATCCTAACCAGAGCCTGAACAAATCCTGAATATCAGGAAGCAAAGTGAGCTTCTTGTGCAACAGTACAGATAAAGCGAAGATCTGTCCCCTTAGGGAACTGGCGGCAATACCCTTATCCAGACCATCCTGGAAAAAGGCCAAAATCCTGGTTACCCTGAACTTGTGCCAAGGGTATCCTCGTTCCTTACACCAGGACAAGTAGGTTCTCCACACCTTGTGGTAGATACGTCTAGTGACCGGCTTCCTGGCCTGGACGAGTGTCGATCACCCTCTCCGAAAAAACCTCTCTTGGCTAAGACTAGGCGTTCAATCTCCATGCAGTCAGCCTCAGAGAATCAATATTTTGATGACAAAAAGGACCCTGAACTAGCAGGTCCTTGCGTCAAGGTAACGTCCACGGCGGAAAAGACGACATTCCCACTAGATCCGCAAACCACGTCCTCCGCGGTCATGACGGAGCAATCATAATAGCCGAAGCTTGCTCCTACTTGATGCGGGTCACTACTCGAGGTAGAAGAGGTAATGGTTGAAATATGTATATTAGATTGAAGTTCCAGGGTACCGCCAAGGCGTCTATCAGTTCCGCTTGGGGATCCCTGGATTGAGACCCGTATCTGGGTAGCTTGCAATCCCTCATCTGCTGCAGATCTCCGCAAACATTTCGGGGTGGAGAGACCATTCCCCTGGATGAAATGTCTAGCTGCTCAGAAAATCCACTTCCCAGTTGTCCACACCTGGAATGTGGATCGCTGAGAGCGAACACTTGTGAGTCTCTGCCCATTCCAGAATCCGATATACTTCCCTCATTGCTAGGGAGCTTCTCGTCCCCCCCTGGTGGTTTATATAAGCCACCGAGGTGATGTTGTTCGATTAGAATCTGATGAATTGGGACAACCCAAAATATTTATAGGTAGGCTTGATTCCTCTCGAGTCCATCTGTCTTGTGCCTTTCTGGCACCCCAAACGGCTCCCCAACCTGATAGACTCGCATCCGTGGTTACAATCTCCCAGGATGGTCTGAGGAAAGAAGTCCCCTGGACAACTGGCCCTGGCCGGGTCCACCAAGATAGGGACTCCCTCACCGGTCTGACCAGAGATATCTGTTGGGACAAGTCTGAATGATTGGCGCTCTATTGTCTCAACATGCACAGCTGCAGAGGTCTGAGATGAAACCTGGTGAATGGAATGACATCTATGCTGGATACCATGAGCCCGATTACCTCCATACATCTGGCCACAGATGTCCTGGAGAATGTCTGCAGGGCTAGACAGTTGGACGCCAGATTGCAACGTCTCTGGTCTGTCAGGAATATCTTCATGACAGAAGAATCTATTAACGTACACAGGAACTCCACCCTGTTGCTGGGGACCAATGAACTCTTCCATTCGTTAATCTTCCACCCATGGGATCGAAGTAGGAGTAGGAGAGTTTTTGAATGATCCTCAGCCAGACTGTAGGATGGAGCCTAGACCAAGATATCGTCCAGATACGGAGCCACCACAATACCTCTGGCTCTCACTACTGTGAGAAGAGCTCCCAGAACCTTTGTAAAGTCTCTTGGGGCCGTCGCCAGACCAAAAGGAAGGGCCACAAACTGGAAGTGCTGGTCCAGGAAGGCGAACCTTAGGAATTTGAAATGATCCTTGTGGATTGGAACATGAAAGTAAGCATCCTTAAGGTCTATAGTCTTCATGAATTGCCCCTCTTGAACCAGGGGCAGAATTGACCTGATCGTCTCCATCTTGAATGATGGGACTGACCAAAACTTGTTTAGGGCCTTTAGGTCCAGGATTGGACGAAATGTGCTCTCCTTCTTTGGGACCACGAAAAGGTTTGAATAATACCCCAGACCTCTTTCTACATGAGGAACTGGGATGATTACCCTGAGAGAAGAGAGATCCCTCACACATCCCAGGAAGGCTTTTCTCTTTTCTGGTTTTGAAGAGATGTTTGACAGGAGGAACCTGACTCTGGGCGGATACGATTTGAAACCTATCCTGTACCCCTGGGCGATGACCTCTAGGACCCAAGGGTCTGTAATGTCTCCCTTCCAGGCCCCCGCAAAAAGAGATAGTCTTCCCCCTACCTGGTCCAAGGACGGGTTGGGGGCCGCCACTCCATGCCGACTTTGACTCGGCTGGCTTCTTGTTCTGCTTGGACTTATTCCAAGAGTTTGCTGGCTTCCAAGCTCCCTTGGATTACTCAGATTTTGCGGAAGGCTGTTGGCGCTGAGACTTGTCTGCACGAAAGGGCCGAAAAGTAGATCCCTTAGGTTTGGCTTTCTTATCCTGAGGTAAGAAGGTGCCCTTGCCACCTGTGACGGTAGATATAATAGAATCCAGGCCTGGACCAAACAAAACCTTCCCCTTGAATGGAAGCAAGCTAAAACAGAAAATCCTGACGTCTTAGCATTAAGGTGAATAATCTGCATGTTGGCATCACAAATGAACGAATGCGCTACCCTTAAGGCTTTGATTCGATCCAAAATCTCCTCGAGGGGGGTCTCCACCTCAACCATTGCTGCTAGTGCGTCACACCAATAGGCAGCCGCCCCAGCGACAGCCGCCCCCGGTTGGAAAACGAACCCTGTCAGTTGGAACATCTTCCGCAACATGGACTCCATCTTTTTATCCATGGGTTCCTTAAAAGAGAAGCTATCCTCAAGCAGAATGGTCGTTCTCTTAGCGAGCGTGGAGATAGCACCATCCACCTTCGGGACAGTTCCCCACAGTTCAAGCTGCTCATCCGGAACAGGAAAAAGCTTCTTAAAAGAAGATGAGGGAGAAAATGGCGAACCTAGTTTCTCCCATTCATTTTTAATAATGTTCGCCATTTTGATAGGAACCGGGAAGGCCTGGGACACTCCCCTGTCCTCGTAAACCCTATCCAAATTAAGGATCAAAGGTTCCTCCGGTAGCTTCAGTTCCAGAACCTCCAGCGTAGCAAGCACTTCCTTCAGCAAGAAACGCAAATGCTTTAAATTTGGTTCCTCCGTGGACGGAGGCCTAGAAGTAGCCGATTCCGCTTCAGAAGTGACATCCTCCGACAGTTCGGAATTGTCCTCCTCCGCGGATAATCTGTCCGAGATATCCAGCGAAGTCAAAAACCCCTGAGACTGATAGCTGTCCCGTACCCTCCACTTCCGCTTAGCGGGACGAGGCTTTGCATTTATGGCCGCAGAGTCTGCCGTCTGCAATTGATCGCGAAATCTGGAGCCCAAAGGGCCCCTCCCGTGGGAGGGTTAGTAGTGCCCTGGGGAACTGCTTGTGTAATTGGATATGCTTGTAGGGAACGCACCTCACGGGACCCTCAGAGGTGGACGGCTCAGTTGTACTAAATACTTTCTTCTTTTTGGAAGTAGTAATATTGTCATAACATGTGGAATAGAGTTGTAACGGTGGCTCCACCGGAACATATCAGAGTCCTCCATAGCTTAAGCCTTTATTACGAACTTGATTATTGATTAAATGGCACCTTTATATCCCAATGGCCGGGGCACTCACCACCTCCTATGACCCGGACTACCAGAAACAGTTTTTGCCCCCTCCGAATACAGGTCGAGAAAGAGGAAGTTACTGGAGGCCACACCCAGTCACATGGAGTGCCATGCAGGACTGCCCCTGCACTGAGCGAGAGACTCGCCAAAAAAAAAACCTGTCTCAATCTCTCTCTAACTGTTCCACACTGACAGAGCCTCATCTCACACAAGTGCAGCAAAAAACACAATAAAACATTATTATTATTATTAAAATGTCCCCTGTTCTATAACCCCCTTCCGAGGGTATTACCCTAGATTCTATACAGATAAAGGAATCACACTGTGATCCTGTCTTCTTGCGTTATCACATATAAATAAAATAAAACAATCTTACCAGAATCAATGCCGTGGAACAGGAACACGGCCCTTCAAGTGTGACAGGTTAGTAGCGTCACTCCTGACATGGACTTGAGAGAATAAAAGCAGGCAGCGAAACTCTTCAACGCTAATTGCTTAAGGGGCTGTTAATATGAGTCGGGATAGTTTTGCAGGAAAACTCCCCCTGCATCTCCGGACTCTAACTTTCACCCATGCTCTCACTGAGAGGCTGACAGGACTACTTAAAACTCCAGTCCCATTGCGAAGAGTACTACCCTCCATAAGAGACTACTCCGAATCTTCCGACACTTCTCTGCCAACCTCCTGTGACGAAAGGCAAAGAATGACTGGGGGATGAGGGCAGTTGGGGAGGTATTTAAGCCTTTGGCTGGGGTGTCTTTGCATCCTCCTGGTGGCCAGGTTCTTATTTCCAACAAGTGATGAATGAAGCAGTGGACTCTCCTCCCCTTTAGATGGAAAACACATTTATAAAAGTAACTATCATCACAAGCTAATACCATACATAATATTTTGTGTTTGTTTTAATTATTTATGTTTCAGCGAGATCTGCACAGAAAACAGCCAAATATAACGTGGTCAGAAAATTATACAGAATCCGATCACTATTTTAACCTCTATTTTTAGCCTCCTTTTGAAAAAAAAAATATGGCGGATATGAAAATTGTCTATCTAGATGTAGGCTTGGCCTTACGCATTACATAGGTAGGACAACGTAACAAGGTAGGGAAATATTACAGAACATCCCCCCTACTATCTTTGTGTTTTTATGTTTCAGAATTTGAGGTTGTGTGTTATAATGTGCCCCTGTAGGGGGTGCTGTGTATGTCAGGCTGTAAAGCTGATACTAAACTCCACCCAATAAAGATGTAGCTCAACCTCTGAGAATTCATTCATGTAGTCCTGAATCTGATTGCGGCTGGAACACACTATTATCAGCTTGATCCTGAAAAACAGCCACTGAGTCCTGATCTGCTGGTTAGTGGGGTATACACACCTTTATTGTTTGGGCCTCTTGATGTTGTGGTCAATTAGGGACAGTTATAAACAGGTAACTAGAGTCAATGGCTGTGTGGAAATACAAAAGTGTTCTGCACTTTCTTTTCTTACAGGAACTGAATAGCTAACAACTTCAGAATGGAATTACAAGAAAAGGGGACAAAATAAATAATAAAAATATTTCATCTAAATATACCAATGTCATCACATGTTGACATAGACACTGCCGATAGCACGCCACAACCAGGATAGCAACTTTTACACCTGATCAAGACACTGGGAACCTGAAGTTGGGAGATGGTGTGTAACAAATGAGGAGCCAACTTGTGTTTGCTGTAATATGAACAGTATCATTGTAAAAGAATAACATTTCATAAAGGAGCGGTTTGAAT
The DNA here is from genome assembly GCF_027579735.1 of Bombina bombina. Lineage (NCBI taxonomy): Eukaryota > Metazoa > Chordata > Amphibia > Anura > Bombinatoridae > Bombina > Bombina bombina. The sequence continues at coordinate 1,281,288,354 of NC_069500.1, forward strand.
TAAACTGTATTGCTAGTGTTCCCAAGCGTCACATATGTCATGCTGTAAGGGTGTTATACCACTGGAAGAATGCTATAGCTGCGGCGCTTCTATAAATAATATAATCTTTGGTTATGTTGCTTGTCAAAATGTTTACATAAGAACTGTGAAAGGCGTTACCACATTAAACCCATTTTTTTTTTCATGATTTAGAAAGGGCATGCAATTTTATACAGCATTCTAATTAACTTCCATTATCTAATTTGCTTTATTCTCTTGATATCCTTTGCTGAAAAGCATATCTAGATAGGCTCAGTAGCTGCTTATTGGTGGATGCACATTGATGCCTTGTGTGATTGGCTCATCCATGTGTATTGCTATTTCTTCAAAAAAGGATATCTAAAGAACGAAGCAAATTAGATAATAGAAGTAAATTGGAATGTTGTTTAAAATTGTATTCTCTACCTAGATCATGAAAGAAAAATCTTGGGTTTAGTGTCCCTTTAACAGTGAGGACACAGTTTATTCACAAATGATTCCAGTGACTAAGAAGTGAATTACATAACCTGTGTAAAAATCTTGGAGAGTGTATAACATATTGAGACATATTTTGATGCTCTCTTCTTTGTATTTAATGATGTGAATAAACATTTTTGCATATTTGCTTAGGGTGCTGGGTTGATTTGAATATTTTGAAAATAATTAAAATTTATTGCAGAATTTTATTAACATATACAATTTATCATTTTATATTTCCATCTCAAAGTGTTTAATGTACCTTTAATTTAGACCCACATATTGTTTTATGGGTGTCAAGAAGAACAATAATAAAGACGAGATTTGTATTTTATTGATTTATTTCTTATACACTGGAATATTTACTGTGAGCACCCTATCTTTTACATTAACATGCTGAGACAAACATTACCATATTTATGTTAAACTGTGGATAAACCACAGAGAAAGTCCATTATGTTTTTAAAATGTAAAAATAGTATTTTCACCTATTGTCTATTACTTCTCCCTTCTCTCATTTATTTATCAGTCAACTTCATTTTTTTTTTTTTTTACTGTGATTACTGCTTCGTCATTTGTATTAGCTGTTCCTTTAGTCCTTTCCATATCTTGAAACAATTCACCAATCAATTATGTCAAAATTACTGCACAATATGTATTAGTTCATAACTGAACTAGAGACTTTAGCACCCCAGGTCTGGGGTATAATTTTCTAAAGCCCTTTGGTCTGGTGAGATTATCTAAGAAGCCTTTTCAGTACTGCAAGATCCATTAAAATTGTTTTGAAAGGCCAATGTTAGCTTGAGAGCTGTGTAGGTCACAGTCCCGTTATTTAGAGAGAATGTGCTGTTTGTGTCTCTTAAGAACAGTGGCTCCTTATATCTGGTTATAATGACCATACATGCAATAAGCACTGGTATCTATGGGGACCAGTGTAAATGACCCTAGTCCACTCACTGCCACAGTACACCTAAATGTGACCCACAATTAACCTTTACCACATATACTTAATATAATTAATCCTAACAGCTTTAGAGCACCCACCAAAGTTATGCTTACATCACAGTGCCATCCACCACAGTTAAAGGGATACTCAAGTTAAAATAAACGTGTATGATTCAGATAGAGGATGTAGTTTTAAGACACTTTCCAATTTACTTCCATTGTCATATATTGTGCAATCGTGTTATATTACACACTTTCTGGGGAACAAGATCCTACTGAGCATGTGCACAAGCTCACGGGGTATACGTATACTAGACTGTGATTGGCTGATGTCTGTCACATGATACAGGGGGCTGGAAAATGGAAGAAAACATTTATTTGTCAAAGTTAATGTGCTGTTTATTTAAAATTCATAGTAGGTGTTATTGCATTGTCTTTTTATTGTGCACTTGTAATTATGCAATTCTAATGCACTGAGTAGTCCTTTAACAATAGCTGCAATATAATCCACCACAACGGAAGACTAATTACACTGGACTCCTACTTTTAACCCTGTACCAGTAATCTTTCTTATCTCCTAGCAACCAGAAGATCTCCCAGAGAAACCTTCCTTTTAACTGAAGTGGTTTCCCAACACAAATTCCCCAGAATAATCACCCCAGAAACACACAAGAAATGTACTCTTTCACTGCAAGACTCCCCAAAAAAAGTAATAGCTACACTGCAAATCTCAGCAAGCGCGCATCTTTTCTGCAAGCTAATTCAGACAGACAGACTTCACTACTACAAGACAATACAGACACCCTCCTTCCTACAGCTGCACTGCAAATCTCAGCAAGCGCCCAGCTTTTCTGCAAGGTAACTCAGACAGACATACTTCACTACTACAAGACAATACAGACACCCTCTTTCCTACAGCTGCACTGCAAATCTCAGCAAGCGCCCAGCTTTTCTGCAAGGTAACTCAGACAGACATACTTCACTACTACAAGACAATACACACACCCTCCTTCCTACAGCTGCACTGCAAATCTCAGCAAGCGCCCAGCTTTTCTGCAAGGTAACTCAGACAGACATACTTCACTACTACAAGACAATACAGACACCCTCTTTCCTACAGCTGCACTGCAAATCTCAGCAAGCGCCCAGCTTTTCTGCAAGGTAACTCAGACAGACATACTTCACTACTACAAGACAATACAGACACCCTCCTTCCTACAGCTGCACTGCAAATCTCAGCAAGCGCGCATCTTTTCTGCAAGCTAATTCAGACAGACAGACTTCACTACTACAAGACAATACAGACCCCCTCCTTCCTACAGCTGCACTGCAAATCTCAGCAAGCGCCCAGCTTTTCTGCAAGGTAACTCAGACAGACATACTTCACTACTACAAGACAATACAGACACCCTCCTTCCTACAGCTGCACTGCAAATCTCAGCAAGCGCCCAGCTTTTCTGCAAGGTAACTCAGACAGACATACTTCACTACTACAAGACAATACAGACACCCTCTTTCCTACAGCTGCACTGCAAATCTCAGCAAGCGCGTATCCTTTCTGCAAGCTAATTCAGACAGACAGACTTCACTACTACAAGACAATACAGACACCCTCCTTCCTACAGCTGCACTGCAAATCTCAGCAAGCGCGCATCTTTTCTGCAAGCTAATTCAGACAGACAGACTTCACTACTACAAGACAATACAGACACCCTCCTTCCTACAGCTGCACTGCAAATCTCAGCAGTTGCCCATCTTTTTCTGCAAGGTAACCTTACTGACTCCTGTCTGCAATCAAGAATTGTGTGAACATGCTTTCCACAGTATCGCCCATGTATGGTATGTGTTTTCTGACGAAACGCTCAAACTTATTTCGTTGTGGATTGTATACTTCCAGCAGGATAATGCACCATGTCACAAACATGTCTTGACTATGACAATGAGTTCACTGTACTCCAATGGCCTCCACAGACACCAGATCTTAATCAAATAGAGCTCCTTTGGGATGTGGTGGAACGGGAGATTCACATCATGGATGTGCATCCGACAAATCTGTAACGGCTGCGTGATGCTATCATGTCAATATGGCTCAAAATGTCTGAGGAATGTTTCCAACACATTGTTTAATCTATGCCACAAAGATATAAGGCAGTTCTGAAGGCAAAAGGGGGTCCAATCCAGTACTAACAAATTTGTACCTAATACAGTGGCTGGTGAGTGTATATTAACTAGCAAAGCTCTATACTAGTTACTGAGGTGGATCACTGTAGTTATAAAGGGATGGACATGTTCAGCAACAATTAGCTAAGTTTACATTTTTCTCTGCATGCAGGGTTTTTGTACTGAGAGTGTATTATAGTGCTCCTTGTATTCCCCCTTTCATAAAACCTTTAGCATGTATCAAATACACAGCTTGTTCTCTCAATGCTATAAGTCTAGGTTGCAGAGGTTCAAAAGTGACCTTCTTTGAGAGATTCTCATATTCAAATTAAAAGTAAAATGAGGTTATATACTAAATGCAGGGGCGAAACTACAAACGTTGACCTGCCACTGATATCATGTGAGTGTGACATGATGCTTCACTAGTGTCTCTGACTACAGGGGTTAGTCTTTCTGTTTTACCCATTGGTTTATGTGTATGTGTGTGTGTATGTATGTGACTGTGTGTGTATTTATGTATGTGTGTGTGTTTTTGTGTATGTATGTGACTGTGTGTGTGTATTTATGCATGTGTGTGCGTGTGTGTATGTATCTGACTGTGTGTATTTATGCATGTATGTGCGTGTGTGTGTGTGTATGTGACTGTGTGTGTATTTATGCATGTATGTGCGTGTGTGTGTGTGTATGTATGTGACTGTGTGTATTTATGCATGTATGTACGTGTGTGTGTGTATGTATGTATGTATGTATGTGACTGTGTGTATTTATGCATGTATGTGTGTGTGTGTATGGTGTGTGTATGTATGTGACTGTGTGTGTATTTATGCATGTGTGTGTGTTTGTGTGTATGTATGTGACTGTGTGTGTATTTATGCATGTATGTGCGTGTGTGTGTGTGTATGTGACTGTGTGTGTTTGTGTGCATGTATGTGACTGTGTGTGTATTTATGCATGTGTGTGCGTGTGTGTGTGTATGTGACTGTGTGTGTATTTATGCATGTGTGTGTGTTTGTGTGTATGTATGTATGTGACTGTGTGTGTATTTATGCATGTGTGTGTGTTTGTGTGTATGTATGTGACTGTGTGTGTATTTATGCATGTGTATGTATGTGACTGTGTGTATTTATGCATGTATGTGCGTGTGTGTGTGTGTGTGTATGTGACTGTGTGTGTATTTATGCATGTATGTGCGTGTGTGTGTATGTATGTGACTGTGTGTATTTATGCATGTATGTACGTGTGTGTGTATGTATGTATGTATGTGACTGTGTGTATTTATGCATGTATGTACGTGTGTGTGTGTGTGTGTATGTATGTATGTATGTGACTGTGTGTATTTATGCATGTATGTGTGTGTGTGTGTGTGTGTGTGTATATGTTTGTGGAACCAGCAAATTACAGACCTTGTTACTACAGCATGGGGGGAGGGGGTAAACAGTGTCAATATACAGTACCACTATATACAGTATGGGGGGGCTGAACTATGTCACAGACTACTGTGGTAACGTTATAAAGTACTGGGATGGGTAGGGTCAGGTCAGCCATCTCACCGGCAGATTACAGACTGTGTCACTGACTCACTATATACAGTACTGGTGGGTTAAACAGTGTCACTATACAGTAATAGGGGTCAGACCATCTCACAGACTGTGGGCACAGGGTACCTCCTTTTGCAGACATGTAATCTGATTCAATTTTTGTTTCTGTGTTAAATGTTTAAAAAAAAAAAAAAAAAAGAGATGAATCAAATTCACTTTTTTTGTTGGGGGGGGGGGGCTTCTTAGATTCTTGCACCTGGGCCCTGTGGTTTCTAGTTACGCCTCTGACTAAATGCACTGATATGCTTTGTTTTACATGACTGCTGTTCATGATATATGTTATGTTAATTTTTGTGATGCATGTCACAGATGCAATGACACTTACGTACCTTTTGAAGTCTATTTTTGTTTAATGTGCATTTCGTTTCTGTAAGACTGTTTCTCTGCCTCAATAAAAATAAATACAATAAAAAAATATATACCTTCAACTTGATATGCAGCAGTTGATGCTCCCCAGGCAAATGAGTCTGGAAACAGGAAGTTGTCCATTTAGATAGAAGCAGTCAGAGATAAATTACCAGAAGAATATAAATAAACAGGTGGAATTTCCTCTTGGTTTATGAACCCAAGATGCCAATAATTTATGGAATCTGTTTTAAAAAAAAAAAAAAAATCTTAATATTAGTTTCAAACAATCTGGTGAAAGGATAAAGTATACAAATTAACAAATATATTGATTTACAAATAAAAAAAAACTAAATTAAAAGTTTACACTAGATGGCAGTGTTGTAGTGTTTCATATTACAGAGAATATCTGCCTGCCAAAATAGTGTACGTGTACTGTCATTTTTTTTTATGAGAAAGTTTAGATTATTTGTGGTCCATGTACCTTACCTGAAATACAAAACAAAATTATTGTAATTTAAAAAAGACTAAATGAAGCTATTTAAATTGTGTAATCTACTTTAGAGGCAATGAAGAATACTTGCTTTATTGAAGTGTAATTTCTGCAATACTTACAGAGACAACACATTTGCCTGTTTCTTGTAAAATGAAGCCATTTCTATTGATGACAAATTTGCATAGGAGGCGCAGTTTTACTATGTTACAGAATTTTGACTAATGGCATTATATTTATAATATACTGGAAGGGGCTTTAGTTTTTAATCACATTATTATAAGTACATTTGGACATGCAAGGCTCCCATTCTAATCTATTAAAGTCTCCAGTGTAAAGATATTTAAACTCAGTTCTGGTGTTTATTGATTTAATTATGAGCTATTTCATTCCATTAGAAGCATGACCGATTGCATTCGTTAAGCCAGGGCTCGATTTACTCAGGTACCTGGGCATTAAAAGGGATATAAAACCCATTTTTTTTTTCCTTTCATGATTCAGATAGAGCATGCAATTTTAATCAACTTTCTAATTTACCCCTATTATAATTTTTTCTTTGTTCTCTTGGTATCTTTATTTGAAAAGCAGGGTTATAAGATTAGGAGCTTACATTCCTAAATGTAGCCACCAATAAGCAAGCGCTACCCCAGGTGCTGTACCAAAAATGAGTTGCCTCCTAAGCTTACATTCCTGCATTTTCAAATAAAGATACCAAGAGAACGAAGACAATTTGATAATAGGAGCAAATTAGAAAGTTGCTTAAAATTGCTTGTTCTATCAGAATCATGAAAGAAAACATTTGGGTTTTGGCCTCCTCCTGAACAACAGCCATCCACCACCGAGTTGAATGAGGCATATTTCTCAGTGCGCATACGAACTACTTTGAAACTACTTCATAAAGTAAACATTACTAGGCCTTCTGCTTGTGGTGAGCGGCGATTGTAGCAGATAACATAGAGCTCCTTTTAAGAACTTGCAATTGAAGCTTTGGAGCTCCTGTGGTTGCAGGTTCGCATGAGCAAGCCTGCAGCCAATAGTTAGAGGGACATGAAACCAAAAAAATTTCTTTCATGATTCAGATTGAGCATGTGGGTTTAAACAACTTTACAATTTAGTTCTATTAACAAATTTGCTTCATTCACTTTGCATTCTTTGTTCAAGGAGCAGCCGTGTACTACTGGTAGCTAGCTGAACACATCTGGTGAACCAATAAAAAGATGCATTTGAACAAATGAAAAGATGTGCATGGCTCAACAAAATATCTCACGTTCAGAAGTCATAGATTTGCAGACCGGGCTAGAGGGCAGGGTTGAAATAATTCCTGAGAGCCAGTGAACAATAAATGCACTGCTGCTTTGCAGTGTTGCTTCGTATTTGACTTCTCTTCAAACAGCAATTTGCTCTGGATGCACTGTGCTAAGGAAAATGTACACAGCCAGAGCATAGTGCTGTTTAAAAGAGGAGTATAATGTTCAGCAGTGCTGCAAAATGAAAGTGCTAACAGTTCCTGCATGTGTCATGTTTTTTCTGCAGACATGATGCACATCCTGCGATGACATCTCCGATCACAGAATTTCTGTCTTGGGGAGTGTGAGTAGGGTGTTTTTTCCCCACTTTTTTTGCTCAGTTGACTTCTTTGCAGGAAAAGGTTAACGCACGCCTGATATTCGCATGATGATTTTTATGTGCATCGGGTTAGCATGTGAGCGAAAACGTTTTAGTTTCAACTTGTAAACAAGCACTATTTCAAGATGCGTGTCAGAGGCATGTAAAGCAATGTATATTTTTCAATCAAAATAATGGTTTTAAAGGGATAGAAAATTCAAAATTGAAATGTGCATGGGTGCATTTCAGTATTAAATACAAGCATTTTGCAATATACTTGTCAGGGTGCCAGGAATCAGACTGAGACGAGAAGTGCAAACATAATCACACCTTTATTAATAATAAAAAATAATAAAAAGTCCACAAGTCAAACAAAAAGCCAGGTGTCAAAGCCAGAGCTGGTAGTCAGACGAGCCGAGTCAGGAGCCAAAGTGAATAGTCAGACGAGCCGAGTCAGGAGCTAAAGCGAGTAGTCAGGCGAGCCGGAATTAGGAACAAGGAGAACAGCAGAGTCAATAACAAGCCAGGGATAAGGAACCAGGAGGGACGTCAGACAGCCAGGTAATACACAGGAGCTGTAACTCACAAACAGGTCTGAGACAACCCAAAGGCAAAGCATACTGAACAGAGGCCCTTTAAATAATAAGTGATGACATCACAATTCTGAGACTGCAACCTGTCTCACACGGATAATGTACACCAGTATGGCCATAAGAGGGCGTGCAGTAAATGAGCAGCATCACACACTCTGCACCAGACTCAGCAACAGAGGTGAGTATAATGGCTGCCAGCAGCACATGGCAAACAAAGCAAGAAAAAAACCCTGACAGTACCCTCCCCTCAACGACCCCTCCCCCGCAGGAGGACAAAAGGCTTATTGGGGAAATGGGCATGGAAGGCACGGAGGAGGGCAGGAGCATGAACATCAGAGGAGGGAACCCATGAACGCTCCTCCGGACCGTAGCCTCTCCAGTGAACCAAATACTGTACGCGGCCCCTGGACATATGAGAGTCAATAATGCTGCTGACCTCATATTCTTCATGGTTGTCAACAGAGATAGGACGGGGACGAGGCAACACAGTGGTAAACCGATTACAAATCAATGGTTTCAAGAGGGAGACATGAAAAACATTGGAGTTGCGCATTGCAGGAGGAAGGTCAAGAGCACAGGCCCCAGAATTGACCCATCAGAGAATTTGAAAAGGACCAACATAATGGACATGTAATGCGAAAACCATGTGCACCAGTATTCCAAACACTTCACCTTCTCAGAACGTCAGCAGTGTATGACACAAATTAAGTGTACAATTCAAACCACTGCTTGAATACTGAGCTTGAATACTGATGCAAGAGCCCCCTCATAGCATATGTGCATATGCCAGGAAAAATCCCAATAACTCTTACTAGAAGCATTTTTGCTAATGGAAGTATATTGCAAAAACAAAATGTATGCTTACCTGATAAATTAATTTCTTTCGAGGTGGTGAGAGTCCACACGTCTATTACTTATGGGATTCAACTCTTGGTCACCAGAAGCGGCAAAGATTCCCAAAAACTACAAACTTCAAAAATCCCTCCCACCTCTCTGATAAGCCAAATCTTACATATAGCAAAGTAAGGAAAAGTAGAAAGGTAGGAAAGCACAGGGCAGGAAAAACAAGGTGCAAAACTAGAACTGCTGCCAGAAAAAAAAAGAACAGAATTAATAAATGAAGAAATTTGGCAGGTTTTCTTTTGTAAAATGATGAGAGTCCACAAGTCCATTACTTCTGGGAACAAATACACAAGCTGGAGTCCACAAGTAATTTGGGTGGGATAAAAAAATTACTGAACAAGGGAAACACCTAATTTCCAGACACTGTTGCTCCAAAAAAACATCACAACAGTAGATTTTAGTAAAGTTATGTAAGGGTGACCATGTTACTGCCTTGCAAATCTAGTCTACAGAATTCGAATTTAAGTGGAAACTGATCTGGAAGGGTGAGCAGTAATGCACCCTGGGGGGGACTTTCCCACCTCCAAGTAAGCCTTGTGAAGTAAAAGCTTTAACCAAGAAACGACTGTAGCCTTCTGGCCTTTTTGTGGAACTGAGAAATGCATGAACAAATTAGAGGATTGCCGAAAATCCTTTGTAGCCTGAAGATTAAAATTCAGGGCTCTAACTGCATCCAAATTATGTAGAAGTCCTTTTTTAGAATTCTTAGAATTAAGACAAAGAAACTACCTTTGGCAAAAATATATATATCAAATTTAGTTCTTAAAACAGCTTTATCTTGATGGGAAAAAAACAGATAAGGAAGCTCACAGTAAAGAGCAGACAATTCAGAAACGCTTCTGGCTAAAGAAATCGCTAAGAGACAGAAGCTTAATAACTGGTCTTAACTTGACTAAAGCCGGAATAAAACTCTAAATATCAGGAAGTTTAGCATTTTTCTTATGGTATAAAACCGCAAGAGTTAAAATATGACCCTTCAATGAGCTAGCATATAAGCCCTTTTTAAAACCCTTTTGTAAGAACTGTATAATTCTTGGAATCCTAAAATAATCCCAATTAAACCGTGATTTAAACATAAGGAAACAAAAATTTTTCCATACTTTGTGATAGATATTGCTTTTTACAGGTTCCTAGCATGGATTAAGGCATTTACAACAGCATCTGAAAAACCTTGCAGTTTCAAAATTGTGCGTTAAATCTTAAAGCAATCAAGCCGAGAGATTTGAGATCTTGATGATAAAATGCACTCTGAGATAATAGGTCTTGAAGAAGAGGAGGAGATCATGGAGGAAAGTTGGACATGTGTACTAAATCTGTGAACCAAGTTCTGTGAGGCCAAGCTGAAGCAATCAGAATTACCGACTATTGGAGGAAAAATGTATGCCAGACGAAAATGCTGCTAAAGCATCTACAAATTACACCTGCAGATCCCTGAACTCTGATCATACAAACTGTCACACCACAGAGTAGAAGCAATACTAACAGCTGGACTGAAGAAGAACCCCACTTGTTGAAAAGCCTTGATTGTCAGACTTAGGTCTTTAGACCCTACTTGGAGGAGGCATAGCTGTAAACATTTCAGAGACAGTAGAGCACACAAAATCTTTAAAACTTAGAGCAAAGTCTGACAAACTCCCTTGTTAATGGCATATAGAGGGAGGACAGGCTCTTTTAAAGGCAAGAGAAGCATTAGATTGATTGGCAAATTAACAAGGTAATACACCACAGTATGTATTCTGAATATTATGCAGAATAACAAAAATTCAGTGATTTATACATAAAAAGAGGAGAAATAAAAGAACCTCATAGTGAAATGGCAGGGCTTAACAAAGGTTTTTGTCAGTAAAAACATAATTTATGTAAGAACTTACCTGATAAATTCATTTCTTTCATATTAACAAGAGTCCATGAGCTAGTGACGTATGGGATATACATTCCTACCAGGAGGGGCAAAGTTTCCCAAACCTTAAAATGCCTATAAATACACCCCTCACCACACCCACAAATCAGTTTAACGAATAGCCAAGAAGTGGGGTGATAAGAAAAAAAGTGCGAAGCATATAAAATAAGGAATTGGAATAATTGTGCTTTATACAAAAAAATCATAACCACCACAAAAAAGGGTGGGCCTCATGGACTCTTGTTAATATGAAAGAAATGAATTTATCAGGTAAGTTCTTACATAAATTATGTTTTCTTTCATGTAATTAACAAGAGTCCATGAGCTAGTGACGTATGGGATAATGACTACCCAAGATGTGGATCTTTCCACACAAGAGTCACTAGAGAGGGAGGGATAAAATAAAGACAGCCAATTCCTGCTGAAAATAATCCACACCCAAATAAAGTTTAACAAAAAACATAAGCAGAAGATTCAAACTGAAACCGCTGCCTGAAGAACTTTTCTACCAAAAACTGCTTCAGAAGAAGAAAATACATCAAAATGGTAGAATTTAGTAAAAGTATGCAAAGAGGACCAAGTTGCTGCTTTGCAGATCTGGTCAACCGAAGCTTCATTCCTAAACGCCCAGGAAGTAGATACTGACCTAGTAGAATGAGCTGTAATTCTCTGAGGCGGAATTTTACCCGACTCAACATAGGCAAGATGAATTAAAGATTTCAACCAAGATGCCAAAGAAATGGCAGAAGCTTTCTGGCCTTTCCTAGAACCGAAAAAGATAACAAATAGACTAGAAGTCTTACAGAAAGATTTCGTAGCTTCAACATAATATTTCAAAGCTCTAACAACATTCAAAGAATGCAACGATTTCTCCTTAGAATTCTTAGGATTAGGACATAATGAAGGAACCACAATTTCTCTACTAATGTTGTTGGAATTCACAACTTTAGGTAAAAATTCAAAAGAAGTTCGCAACACCGCCCTATCCTGATGAAGAATCAGAAAAGGAGACTCACAAGAAAGAGCAGATAAATCAGAAACTCTTCTGGCAGAAGAGACGGCCAATAAGGAACAAAACTCTCCAAGAAAGTAATTTAATATCCAATGAATGCATAGGTTCAAATGGAGGAGCTTGAAGAGCCCCCAGAACCAAATTCAAACTCCAAGGAGGAGAAATTGACTCAATGACAGGCTTTATACGAACCAAAGCTTGTACAAAACAATGAATATCAGGAAGAATAGCAATCTTTCTGTGAAAAAGAACAGAAAGAGCAGAGATTTGACCTTTCAAGGAACTTGCGGACAAACCCTTATCCAAACCATCCTGAAGAAATTGTAATATTCTCGGTATTCTAAAAGAATGCCAAGAAAAATGATGAGAAAGACATCAAGAAATATAAGTCTTCCAGACTCTATAATATATCTCTCTGGATACAGATTTACGAGCCTGTAACATAGTATTAATCACAGAGTCAGAGAAACCTCTTTGACCAAGAATCAAGCGTTCAATCTCCATACCTTTAAATTTAAGGATTTCAGATCCTGATGGAAAAAAGGACCTTGAGACAAAAGGTCTGGTCTTAACGGAAGAGTCCACGGTTGGCAAGAGGCCATCCGGACAAGATCCGCATACCAAAACCTGTGAGGCCATGCCGGAGCTACCAGCAGAACAAACGAGCATTCCTTCAGAATCTTGGAGATTACTCATGGAAGAAGAACTAGAGGCGGAAAGATATAGGCAGGATGATACTTCCAAGGAAGTGAAAATGCATCCACTGCCTCCGCCTGAGGATCCCGGGATCTGGACAGATACCTGGGAAGTTTCTTGTTTAGATGAAAAGCCATCAGATCTATTTCTGGAAGTTCCCACATTTGAACAATCTGAAGAAATACCTCTGGGTGAAGAGACCATTCGCCCGGATGCAACGTTTGGCGACTGAGATAATCCGCTTTCCAATTGTCCATACCTGGGATAGAAACCGCAGAGATTAGACAGGAGCTGGATTCCGCCCAAACCAAAATTCGAGATACTTCTTTCATAGCCAGAGGACTGTGAGTCCCTCCTTGATGATTGATGTATGCCACAGTTGTGACATTGTCTTATCTGAAAACAATGAACAACTCTCTCTTCAGAAGAGGCCAAGACTGAAGAGCTCTGAAAATTGCACGGAGTTCCAAAATATTGATCGGAAATCTCACCTCCTGAGATTCCCAAACCCCTTGTGCCGTCAGATACCCCCACACAGCTCCCCAACCTGTAAGACTTGTATCTGTTGAGATTATAGTCCAGGTCGGAAGAACAAAGAAGCCCCCTGAACTAAACGATGGTGATCTGTCCACCATGTCAGAGAGTGTCGTAAAATCGGTTTAAAGATATTAATTGAGATATCTTTGAGTAATCCCTGCACCATTGGTTCAGCATACAGAGCTGAAGAGGTCGCATGTGAAAACGAGCAAAGGAGATCGCATCTGATGCGGCAGTCCTAAGACCCAACATTTCCATGCATAAGGCTACCAAAGGGAATGATTGTGACTGAAGGTTTTGACAAGCTGATATCAATGTTAAACTTCTCTTGTCTGACAAGGACAGAGTCATAGACACTGAATTTATCTAGAAACCTAAAAAGGTTACCCTTGTCTGAGGAATCAATGAACTGAATGGTAAATTGATCCTCCAACCATGAACTTGAAGAAACAACACAAGTCGATTCGTATGAGATTCTTCGAAAATGAGAAGACTGAGCAAGTACCAAGATATCGTCCAAATAAGGAAATACCAAAACCCTATTCTCTGATTACAGAAAGAAGGGCACCGAGAACCTTTGAAAAAAATTCTTGGAACTGAGGCTAGGCCAAACAGTAGAGCCACAAAACTGGTAATGCTTGTCTAAAAAGAGAATCTCAGACACTAAAAGTGATCTGGATGAATCGGAATATGCAGATACACATCCTGTAAATCTATTGTAGACATATAATGCCCTTGCTAAACAAAAGGCAGGATAGTCCTACAGCAACCATCTTGAATGTTGGTATCCTAACATAACGATTCAATAATGATAGATCCAGAACTGGTCTGAAGGAATTGACCTTCTTTGGTACAATGAAGAGATAAAATAAAACCCCAGCCCCTGTTCCAGAACTGGAACTGGCATAAATACTCCAGCCAACTCTAGATCTGAAACACATTTCTGAAATGCTGAGCCTTGCTGTGTCAACTGGGACACGGGAAAGAAAAGAATCTCTTAGCAGGAGGCCTTAACTTGAAGCCAATTCTGTACCTTTCTGAAACAATGTTTCTGAAACCAGAGATTAAGAACGGAATTGATCCAAATTTCTTTGAAGAAAACGTAATCTGCCCCATACCAGCTGAGCTGGAATAAGGGCCGCACCTTCATAGGTACTTAGGAGCTGACTATAGGTTTCTATAAGGCTTGGATATATTCCAAACTGGAAATAGTTTCCAAACTGATACCGCTCCTGAGGATGAAGGATCAGGCTTTTGTTCCTTGTTGTGAGGAAAGGAACGAAATGATTATTTACCCTGGAAAGAAAGGGAAAGCAAAGTTGACTTAGAAGACATGTCAGCATTCCAAGTTTAAACCATAAAGCTTTTCTAGCTAAAATAGCTAGAGACATATACCTGACATCAACTCTAATGATATCAAAAGATGGTATCACCAATAAAATAATTAACATGTTATAGAATAATAATAATGCTATAAAATTATGATCTGTTACTTGTTGCGCTAAAGCTTCTAACCAAAAAGTTGAAGCTGCAGCAACATCCGCTAAAAATATAGCAGGTCTAAGAAGATTACCTGAACATAAGTAAGCTTTTCTTAGAAAAGATTCAATTTTCCTATCTAAAGGATCCTTAAATGAAGTACTATCTGCCATAGGAATAGTAGTACATTAGCAGGAGTAGAGACAGCCCCATAACCTTAGGGATTTTTGTCCCAAAAAACTCTAATCTGTCAGATGGCACAGGATATAATTTGCTTAAACGTCTAGAAGGAGTAAATAAATTACCCAAATTATTCCATTCCCTGGAAATTACTTCAGAAATAGCATCAGGGAGATAAAACACTTCTGGAATAACTACAGGAGATTTAAAAACCTTATTTAAACGTTTACATTTAGTATCAAGAGGACCAGAATCCTCTATTTCTAATGCAAATAACACTTCTTTAAGTAAAGAACGAATAAATTCCATCTTGAACAAATACAAAGATTTATCAGCATCAACCTCTGAGACAGAAACATCTGAACCAGAAGAACCATTATCAGTATCAGAATGATGATGTTCATTTAAAAATTCATCTGAAAAAAAGAGAAGTTTTAAAAGACTTTTATGTATACTATAACAGACATAGCCTTCTTAATGGATTTAAAAAAAAAAAAAAATCTCTTATGTTATCAGGAACACTCTGAAAATTAGATGTTGACGGACAGCAACAGGTAATGTAATAGTACTAAAGGAAATTTTATCTGCATTAATAAGTTTGACATGACATGCAATACAAATAACAGCTGGAGAAACAGATACCAAAAGTTTATAGCAGACTTAGCTTGGTAGCTCCAGCACTGTGCAGTGATTTTCCTGTAGTATCTTCTGACTCAGTTGCAACGTGGAACATCTTGCAATATGTAAAAGAAAAAAACAACATATAAAGCAAAATTGATCAAATTCCTTAAATGACAGTTTCAGGAATGGGAAAAAAATGCCAGTGAACAAGCTTCTAGCAACCAGAAGCAATAAATAATGAGACTTAAATAATGTGGAGACAAAAATGACGCCACATCCGGAACGCCGACATCTTTGACGCAAAATAACGTCAAAAAATGACGCAACTTCCGGCGACACGTATGACGCCGGAAACGGAAAATAATTTTTGCGCCAAAAAAGTCCGCGCCAAGAATGACGCAATAAAATGAAGCATTTTCAGCCCCCGCGAGCCTAACAGCCCACAGGGAAAAAAGTAAAATTTTTGAGGTAAGAAAAAATATGATAATTCAATGCATAATCCCAAATATGAAACTGACTGTCTGGAAATAAGGAAAGTTGAACATTCTGAGTCAAGGCAAATAAATGTTTGAATACATATATTTAGAACTTTATAAATAAAGTGCCCAACCATAGCTTAGAGTGTCACAGAAAATAAGACTTACTTACCCCAGGACACTCATCTACATGTTTGTAGAAAGCCAAACCAGTACTGAAACGAGAATCAGTAGAGGAAATGGTAAATATAAGAGTATATCGTCGATCTGAAAAGGGAGGTAAGAGATGAATCTCTACGACCGATAACAGAGAACCTTATGAAATAGACCCCGTAGAAGGAGATCACTGCATTCAATAGGCAATACTCTCTTCACATCCCTCTGACATTCACTGCACGCTGAGAGGAAAACCGGGCTCCAACTTGCTGCGGAGCGCATATCAACGTAGAATCTAGCACAAACTTACTTCACCACCTCCCTTGGAGGCAAAGTTTGTAAAACTGATTTGTGGGTGTGGTGAGGGGTGTATTTATAGGCATTTTAAGGTTTGGGAAACTTTGCCCCTCCTGGTAGGAATGTATATCCCATACGTCACTAGCTCATGGACTCTTGTTAATTACATGAAAGAAAAATAAATTTTTCAGCATAAATTAACACTACTGGAATATTTTGAAATTTTGCCCCCTCAACAATAAGTAAAGAAATACCAGCAACGCAGAAGATGATCCAAATAGAGCCAATCTTTTCCTCCGAAGTTATCGCGCTCACAGTAAAGGCGCACTTATAGCACAGGAACATTTTTAACCACTGCGCAGCCAAAATATTCCAGACAAGTAATAAAATTATACTAGCCAAAAGCACACTACATTTCATTGGCAGCATGCTGGAGAAAAGTATTTGCATAACAAGGCCGACACGCACTATAGATATACATAGAAATAAGACTTGGAACAGTGTGCTGGAGAAAATGACTGCATAACAAATCAGGCACCCGCTATTTAAACAGAAAAAAATAGGAGCGTGCCTGCATCGCGCTTGGATTAAAGAATAAAAGCCCATTCTCAATAAACAAGCAACATGAAAAAAACATAAAAGTGCCAATCTGTAAAAGCACCATAAAGTTCCTCGGCATATGGTCGTGTCCCCATAACTGTCTGATAAAGTTGTCTCTTGGCTATAATGTAATGTGTAGCAAACTTTACCTACTAATAGCCGGTGGGCAATGTGAGTACAAATGTGAATACAGAGAGTGCAGAATTATTAGGCAAGTTGTATTTTTGAGGATTAATTTTATTATTGAACAACAACCATGTTCTCAATGAACCCAAAAAAAATCATTAATATCAAAGCTGAATAGTTTTGGAAGTAGTTTTTAGTTTGTTTTTAGTTATAGCTATTTTAGGGGGATATCTGTGTGTGCAGGTGACTATTACTGTGCATAATTATTAGGCAACTTAACAAAAAACAAATATATACCCATTTCAATTATTTATTTTTACCAGTGAAACCAATATAACATCTCAACATTCACAAATATACATTTCTGACATTCAAAAACAAAACAAAAACAAATCAGTGACCAATATAGCCACCTTTCTTTGCAAGGACATTCAAAAGCCTGCCATCCATGGATTCTGTCAGTGTTTTGATCTGTTCACCCTCAACATTGCGTGCAGCAGCAACCACAGCCTCCCAGACACTGTTCAGAGAGGTGTACTGTTTCCCCTCCTTGTAAATCTCACATTTGATGATGGAACACAGGTTCTCAATGGGGTTCAGATCAGGTGAACAAGGAGGCCATGTCATTAGATTTTCTTCTTTTATACCCTTTCTTGCCAGCCACGCTGTGGAGTACTTGGACGCGTGTGATGGAGCATTGTCCTGCATGAAAATCATGTTTTTCTTGAAGGATGCAGACTTCTTCCTGTACCACTGCTTGAAGAAGGTGTCTTCCAGAAACTGGCAGTAAGACTGGGAGTTGAGCTTGACTCCATCCTCAACCCGAAAAGGCCCCACAAGCTCATCTTTGATGATACCAGCCCAAACCAGTACTCCACCTCCACCTTGCTGGCGTCTGAGTCGGACTGGAGCTCTCTGCCCTTTACCAATCCAGCCACGGGCCCATCCATCTGGCCCATCAAGACTCACTCTCATTTCATCAGTCCATAAAACCTTAGAAAAATCAGTCTTGAGATATTTCTTGGCCCAGTCTTGACGTTTCAGCTTGTGTGTCTTGTTCAGTGGTGGTCGTCTTTCAGCCTTTCTTACCTTGGCCATGTCTCTGAGTATTGCACACCTTGTGCTTTTGGGCACTCCAGTGATGTTGCAGCTCTGAAATATGGCCAAACTGGTGGCAAGTGGCATCTTGGCAGCTGCACGCTTGACTTTTCTCAGTTCATGGACAGTTATTTTGCGCCTTGGTTTTTCCACACGCTTCTTGCGACCCTGTTAACTATTTTGAATGAAACGCTTGATTGTTCGATGATCACGCTTCAGAAGCTTTGCAATTTTAAGAGTGCTGCATCCCTCTGCAAGATATCTCACTATTTTTTACTTTTCTGAGCCTGTCAAGTCCTTCTTGACAGGCTCAAAATATATATATATATTTAAAAAAAGAAAGAATAAATACTTCAATACTTCAAAATACTTCAATAAAAGTTTACAGACGTAGCCGCTTTAATCAAACATGCCCAAATATAGCAAATAACTGGCAATAATTTAAGTTGTTATGATACAAAAAAGACAATTAAAACAAACCCTCACAAGAAAACCTAACATAAAACAGATACTCAATTCTGTTTGTTTTCTATCCCCAAAGAACTCTCTTGTTCTGATGGCTGATATTTTTCATAATTATGATTTGTATTTCAGTATTAGACTAATCGCACTTGAATTATTTTTCATGTAATAAGTCAATGCTCTGCCAGTAATGTTTTCTTGAAAATAAACAGACTCTCTGAGGATCCTGGCACCGTTTACCAGTTTTATGTAAAGTGTATATTTATTCCTTCTAATAATTCTTTCTACAACAGTAGAGCAATCAGAACAATCATAAAGTAAAGCTCTTTTACCTCATTTCCAGAGTGAGCTTAATGAATCATACAGGTATATTTATGCATATATTTATGTACATGTAGCCCAACGCTATTTGCAAAAAACATTTTGTGTAACTCTTTCAAGAAATTTATGCAGACCAAATGCCTGTCATTTCAGTCTGTAGCTTCATGATAAAGGCACATTTCTATGTTTAATAGTTATATTTTATTTTTATTTTGCACTCATCAATTCTATCTATAGCATACGGGGAATATGGAAGTAGTTCCCTATGTCTGTGCCAGATTACAAGTAGAGCATTATTTAACACTCCCGCTCGAGCGTTAACTGCGTTAGAAATTTTTTGAGTGCATTTGTTAGGCTCGTATTATGAGTTAAAAGTAAACCGTTTTTGCTCACGCGCTAACCAGATGAGAGCAAAAAGACAAAATTAGAACATAGCACGCACGATAACCTATTCCCCATAGAAGTCAATGGAGCAAAAAAAGTGTAAAAATAAACTACCACCCAACTTGTGTGCAAATCCTGATCCCATATTTTCATGTTACACCAGCAATACTTGGCTAAGCGCCACCAAGAAAGGGTGTTTTAGGTGTAGTGGATGCACCACCTGTGGTGGTCTAACTCAGAGTATCTTCTTTGTACACCCATAGACGAACAGGAGGTTCTATATTAGACACAGGGTGACTTGCACTAAGTTTGTTATTTATCTGCTACACTGTCCGTGAGGCAGATTTTATGTGGACAAGGCCCAGGATGGTCTCAGAACTAGAATGGCCAACGACCGGTCTGCCATCCGTAGTACCATCAAAAATGGAGAATCTGAGCAGCCGGTGGCTTGGCACTTTTTGAGGAATGGCCATAGTGTCTCTGATCTGAGATATATTATAATAGTAGGAGCAAAGAACTTAAACTGGCACTACACTATACAGTTAGTAAGAGAAAGAACCCAACTAAGGATTCTGGTGCTACCCCTTAATACAATGATACTAGGAAATTGTAGAGACAGAAAGGTCAGGGGTTTACACAGCACTCATTCTTACTTACAGGTGTAACATATAAAATCAATCATACTTTAATATATATAGTTAAAAATCAGGATCAACATCCCTGAAAATATCAGAAAATAACCCACTACCACGGCATTTGTAAAGTGTTGCACCCAGTGTGAGGCGTTCTCTGTATGGTTGGTCAATATGTGTGCACAGGTAACCTGCACTTTGATTGGGCATAGTACGTAAGCAAGCTGCTTCTGTCAAACTGACAGTCTGTCCAAATTATCACATGTTTCTGTCATTAAATATTGCTCATTAAATCAGATTACGACTCATAATGGGTAGAATTCTTGGATTTGCTGTATACATTGTTTACTAAGTAATATTCAAAAATCCTCTTTATCGAGTACAAATACATCGTAACGTTTATCACTTGGGTGCAAAATATCTAGACGTATTATATGTTCACTCAACAAGGTTAAGTAACTCCTCAAACTTGTACATGTATAAATTCTCCAATAGAGATGCAAACCTAAATTTTAGCCTAAGTAATAATACATCATGTCATACAATAACTTACCAATATATGTTTCTGTGAAACTGTATAATATTATAGAAAGTTATTTAGACATGGTGTAATAGTGTGGATTGGTATAAAAGAATATGGGAGAAATGAAGGCAAATTGGTTATAACTTATTATAAGTCAGAAATGCTCCTAAATACAGACTATTTTCAACTTTACAGACCTTAAGAGTATATTAGGTCTGGCTTCAAATTACCCATTTTTATCGCTATGGTGAGAATAAATATAAACACGTTCACACATCAAATATTATCGATGTCCACTGTATTGTACTTGCAATCATGCAGTGTGTTTCATACATTTACATCTCACCTACCACAATATAGTTACAGGCTAAATTACTAACAGAGTGCACAAAAGAATAACTTGCATACTGCTTCTGACAGTCTGTCTCAGTTATAGTGTGATTCTGTCAACTCATAATAGATTGGATTCATAGATTGGCTGTATACATTGTTTATTAGATATTATTAAACAATCCTCTTTCTCGAGTACGAACACCTAGACATATTTAATGTTTCCTCTGCGATATTAAGCAATTTCTCAACCTTGTATATGTATAAAACAATTTCTCCGATATATAAGGGTACCAGGATTTAAGCCTTAGTAACAATACATCATGTCATTTAGTAACTTACTTATATATGTCTTAATGAAACTATTTATTGTTATCGAAAGTTACATTGATATGATGTGATGGTGTAGATTGGTATAAAGGAATCTGGGAGAAAAGAGGGAAAATTGGTTGTAACTTATTGTAAATAAGAAAAAGCCCTGTATAGGGAGAAACGCGTTGATGTAAGTTGCAACCCACAGACATTATATATCCACTTTGTAGTTGAAGCTACAGTATCTACTGAATTGTTTGAAAGAATTGGGACGCTTGTGAACTCTGGTTGAAAAGATTGGAGCAATCATCTAAAAAGCCAGCACGATCCAACAAGCCAGCACGACCTAACTTCATATTGGTGCTTATTTGTGCACTAAGAACTGCCAACTTGGTCTGCAGCGAGGTCACTGACCTTTTCTAATTGGAAATATTGTTTACTTATTCCACACCTGCATTCTCCACACACCGTCTTTAAAGAGTACCCTGCATGCTTTTAGGCACTAAAGAGCGGATACTCTGTTTTGTGGAGTACGGCAGCAATATTCTCAAGCTGATCGGAGAAGAACCAATCAAATTGCTTATCCAGGACGGCGCCCATAAAAGTGACGTCATCCCGCTACAGCTGTAATTTCACTCACAGAGGCAATCGAGTTACACACCGCCTGGGGGTAAGCCTGCTGTTTGTGCTCGCAAACTAATTCCTTATCCGGATTTACTATTCACATTGTTTGAAGAAAAAGACAATCTTTGACTGTTTTTTACCCCTCCTCTTTTCCTCTAATGTGGTGGCAACCTTTTTTCCTAAACAAACGGAGACATCCGTTTTTAGCTAATGTTAGATATCTATAGAAACTGATTTTAGTATTTGTTTTTACATGTTTTTTATTAAACCTTGGCATAGCCATTATTTATTTACATATACGATTGGACATTGATTAATTGCCTTTATTTCTATTACTTTGAGTATCACGGTTTAGATAATTTTTTCTGCACCTCATTATATCTCGACACTGCCACATTTTATCTTATTGTTTGGATACTTCTAGACACATTTGTGTTTATTTATACGCTGTTTCACATAAATTTATAGGACTTTTTATTGCTTCATCCACCTTTAGCTGTAGCGCTCCTGTTCATTAAGATTTGTATTTACTGTTTAACCTATGATAGGGACTCCTAGGTGTCTCAGGAGTTTGGTGGCCCCACTCTGCGCTCATTATATACTCTTTTTGGTTGATATTTAAAATTAACTTGTGGAAGCTGTAGTATTATGAGAGAGTAACAGCACAGCGCATACCTGGAAAGCGTGGGAAGAAACAGCAGTTACATCTGGAACAGTCTCTTCCCAGTGCCTGTCAGCAGCAGTGAGTATATTCACAGACTGCTGGATTGTTGTATTATTAGGGGAAATTGTAGCACTGTGTGCAGAAGAACAGGGTGCTGCTTAACCCCTTAGTGACCAGGCCACTTTTCAATTTGTTGACCATCTGGGACCAAGGCTATTTTTGCATTTCTGCGATGTTTGTGTTTAACTGTTATTTTCCTCTTACTCATTTACTGTACCCACACATATTATATACCGTTTTTCTCGCCATTAAATGGACTTTCTAAAGATACCATTATTTTCATCATATCTTATAATTTACTATAAAAAAATTATAAAATATTAGGAAAAAATGAAAAAAACACACTTTTTCTAACTTTGAGCCCCAAAATCTCTAACACATCTACAACCACCATAAAATACCCATGCTAAACAGTTTCTAAATTTTGTCTTGAGTTTAGAAATACCCAATGTTTACATGTTCTTTGCTTTTTTTGCAAGTTATAGGGCAATAAGTACAAGTAGCACTTTGCTATTTCAAAACCATGTTTTTTCAAAATTGGCGATAGTTACATTGTAACACCAATATCTGTCAGGAATCCCTGAATAACCCTTCAAATGTATATATTGTTTAAAAGAAGACAACCTAAGGTATTAAACTTAGGGTATTTTGACTTTTTTCATGCAACCATTTTACCACCAATCTATGCCAAAGTTTGGGGGGGGGGAAAAAATTAGATTTTTTGACAAATAGCAATTTAAGAATACATTTACTGATAAAATGGTAAGGGTTACTGCCAAATAACACCCTAATATGTCTTCAGTAGCATCTCCTGGGTACAGTGATACCACCCATGTATAGGTGTGTCGGGTTCTCTGTGGGCTAAAAGCCCTTATTTTTAGAGAGCGCATTCCAGTTTTTCAACTTGGAATTTTCACATCGGACATCATGCACCCATGTTCTATTTGGGACATTTCTGAAGCTGGCCAATGGAATTTACCCCCATCAAACCATATATTTTTGAAAAGTAGACACCCTAGGGTATTTCAAATGCTGGTATTTTAACACTTTCCATGCACTAATTCAACCACTAGTCTTTGTCAAACTTTTGGGTAGTCATTTTTTGGTGTTATTTTTCACACACATTGTACTTTAGGCATGTATTTTCGATTCCTGTTATGTGTTACTGCCAAAAACCACCTCAATATGTGTTTAACAATATCTCCTGAGTACAGTGATACCACCTATGTATAGGTGTGTCGGGTTCTCTGGGGGCTAAATGGCCTTATTTTTAGGTAGCGCATTCCAGTTTTTCAACTTGGAATTTTCACATCGGTCATCATGCACCCATGTCCTATTTGGGACATTTCTGAAGCTGGCCAATGGAATTTACCCCCATTAAACCATATATTTTTGAAAAGTAGACACCCTAGGGTTTTTCAAATGCTGATATTTTAACACTTTCCATGCACTAATTAAACCACCAGTCTTTGTCAAACTTTTGGGTAGTCATTTTTTTGTGTTATTTTTCACACACATTGTACTTTAGGCATGGATTTTCAGTTCCTGTTATGTGTTACTGCCAAAAACCACCTCAATATGTGTTCAACAACATCTCCTGAGTACAGTGATACCACTTATGTATAGGTGTGTCGGGTTCTCTGGGGGCTAAATGGCCTTATTTTTAGGTAGCGCATTCCAGTTTTTCAACTTGGAATTTTCACATCGGTCATCATGCACCCATGTCCTATTTGGGACATTTCTGAAGCTGGCCAATGGAATTTACCCCCATCAAACCATATATTTTTGAAAAGTAGACACCCTAGGGTTTTTTAAATGCTGATATTTTAACACTTTCCATGCACTAATTCAACCACCAGTCTTTGTCAAACTTTTGGGTAGTCATTTTTTTGTGTTATTTTTCACACACATTGTACTTTAGGCATGGATTTTCAGTTCCTGTTATGTGTTACTGCCAAAAACCACCTCAATATGTGTTCAACAACATCTCCTGAGTACAGTGATACCACCTATGTATAGGTGTGTCGGGTTCTCTGGGGGCTAAATGGCCTTATTTTTAGGTAGCGCATTCCAGTTTTTCAACTTGGAATTTTCACATCAGTCATCATGCACCCATGTCCTATTTGGGACATTTCTGAAGCTGGCCAATGGAATTTACCCCCATCAAACCATATATTTTTGAAAAGTAGACACCCTAGGGTTTTTCAAATGCTGATATTTTAACACTTTCCATGCACTAATTCAACCACCAGTCTTTGTCAAACTTTTGGGTAGTCATTTTTTTGTGTTATTTTTCACACACATTGTACTTTAGGCATGGATTTTCAGTTCCTGTTATGTGTTACTGCCAAAAAACACCTCAATATGTCTTCAACAACCTCTCCTGAGTACAGTGATACCACCCATGTATAGGTGTGTTGGGTTCTCTGGGGGCTAAAAGGCCTTATTTTTAGGAAGCCCATTCCATTTTTTCCACTTTGAATTTTCACATCCCATGCACCCATGTCCTATTTAAGACATTTCTGAAGCCGGCCAATGTAATTTACCTCAATCAAACCATATATTTTTGAAAAGTAGACTTCCTAGGGTTTTTCAAATGCTGATATTTTAACACTTTCCATGCACTAATTCAACCACCAGTCTTTGTCAAACTTTTGGGTAGTCATTTTTTTGTGTTATTTTTCACACACATTGTACTTTAGGCATGGATTTTCAGTTCCTGTTATGTGTTACTGCCAAAAACCACCTCAATATGTGTTCAACAACATCTCCTGAGTACAGTGATACCACCTATGTATAGGTGTGTCGGGTTCTCTGGGGGCTAAATGGCCTTATTTTTAGGTAGCGCATTCCAGTTTTTCAACTTGGAATTTTCACATCGGTCATCATGCACCCATGTCCTATTTGGGACATTTCTGAAGCTGGCCAATGGAATTTACCCCCATCAAACCATATATTTTTGAAAAGTAGACACCCTAGAGTTTTTCAAATGCTGATATTTTAACACTTTCCATGCACTAATTCAACCACCAGTCTTTGTCAAACTTTTGGGTAGTCATTTTTTTGTGTTATTTTTCACACACATTGTACTTTAGGCATGGATTTTCAGTTCCTGTTATCTGTTACTGCCAAAAACCACCTCAATATGTGTTCAACAACATCTCCTGAGTACAGTGATACCACCTATGTATAGGTGTGTCGGGTTCTCTGGGGGCTAAATGGCCTTATTTTTAGGTAGCGCATTCCAGTTTTTCAACTTGGAATTTTCACATCAGTCATCATGCACCCATGTCCTATTTGGGACATTTCTGAAGCTGGCCAATGGAATTTACCCCCATCAAACCATATATTTTTGAAAAGTAGACACCCTAGGGTTTTTCAAATGCTGATATTTTAACACTTTCCATGCACTAATTCAACCACCAGTCTTTGTCAAACTTTTGGGTAGTCATTTTTTTGTGTTATTTTTCACACACATTGTACTTTAGGCATGGATTTTCAGTTCCTGTTATGTGTTACTGCCAAAAAACACCTCAATATGTGTTCAACAACCTCTCCTGAGTACAGTGATACCACCCATGTATAGGTGTGTTGGGTTCTCTGGGGACTAAAAGGCCTTATTTTTAGGAAGCCCATTCCATTTTTTCCACTTTGAATTTTCACATCCCATGCACCCATGTCCTATTTAAGACATTTCTGAAGCTGGCCAATGGAATTTACCCCCATCAAACCATATATTTTTGAAAAGTAGACACCCTAGAGTTTTTCAAATGCTGATATTTTAACACTTTCCATGCACTAATTCAACCACCAGTCTTTGTCAAACCTTTGGGTAGTCATTTTTTTGTGTTATTTTTCACACACATTGTACTTTAGGCATGGATTTTCAGTTCCTGTTATGTGTTACTGCCAAAAACCACCTCAATATGTGTTCAACAACATCTCCTGAGTACAGTGATACCACCTATGTATAGGTGTGTCGGGTTCTCTGGGGGCTAAATGGCCTTATTTTTAGGTAGCGCATTCCAGTTTTTCAACTTGGAATTTTCACATCAGTCATCATGCACCCATGTCCTATTTGGGACATTTCTGAAGCTGGCCAATGGAATTTACCCCCATCAAACCATATATTTTTGAAAAGTAGACACCCTAGGGTTTTTCAAATGCTGATATTTTAACACTTTCCATGCACTAATTCAACCACCAGTCTTTGTCAAACTTTTGGGTAGTCATTTTTTTGTGTTATTTTTCACACACATTGTACTTTAGGCATGGATTTTCAGTTCCTGTTATGTGTTACTGCCAAAAAACACCTCAATATGTCTTCAACAACCTCTCCTGAGTACAGTGATACCACCCATGTATAGGTGTGTTGGGTTCTCTGGGGGCTAAAAGGCCTTATTTTTAGGAAGCCCATTCCATTTTTTCCACTTTGAATTTTCACATCCCATGCACCCATGTCCTATTTAAGACATTTCTGAAGCCGGCCAATGTAATTTACCTCAATCAAACCATATATTTTTGAAAAGTAGACTTCCTAGGGTTTTTCAAATGCTGATATTTTAACACTTTCCATGCACTAATTCAACCACCAGTCTTTGTCAAACTTTTGGGTAGTCATTTTTTTGTGTTATTTTTCACACACATTGTACTTTAGGCATGGATTTTCAGTTCCAGTTATGTGTTACTGCCAAAAACCACCTCAATATGTGTTCAACAACATCTCCTGAGTACAGTGATACCACCTATGTATAGGTGTGTCGGGTTCTCTGGGGGCTAAATGGCCTTATTTTTAGGTAGCGCATTCCAGTTTTTCAACTTGGAATTTCCACATCGGTCATCATGCACCCATGTCCTATTTGGGACATTTCTGAAGCTGGCCAATGGAATTTACCCCCATCAAACCATATATTTTTGAAAAGTAGACACCCTAGAGTTTTTCAAATGCTGAAATTTTAACACTTTCCATGCACTAATTCAACCACCAGTCTTTGTCAAACTTTTGGGTAGTCATTTTTTTGTGTTATTCTTCACACACATTGTACTTTAGGCATGGATTTTCAGTTCCTGTTATCTGTTACTGCCAAAAACCACCTCAATATGTGTTCAACAACATCTCCTGAGTACAGTGATACCACCTATGTATAGGTGTGTCGGGTTCTCTGGGGGCTAAATGGCCTTATTTTTAGGTAGCGCATTCCAGTTTTTCAACTTGGAATTTTCACATCAGTCATCATGCACCCATGTCCTATTTGGGACATTTCTGAAGCTGGCCAATGGAATTTACCCCCATCAAACCATATATTTTTGAAAAGTAGACACCCTAGGGTTTTTCAAATGCTGATATTTTAACACTTTCCA
This sequence comes from Bombina bombina, assembly GCF_027579735.1. Classification (NCBI taxonomy): domain Eukaryota; kingdom Metazoa; phylum Chordata; class Amphibia; order Anura; family Bombinatoridae; genus Bombina; species Bombina bombina. Next base: position 1,281,316,342 of record NC_069500.1, read on the forward strand.
TGCACTAATTCAACCACCAGTCTTTGTCAAACTTTTGGGTAGTCATTTTTTTGTGTTATTTTTCACACACATTGTACTTTAGGCATGGATTTTCAGTTCCTGTTATGTGTTACTGCCAAAAAACACCTCAATATGTGTTCAACAACCTCTCCTGAGTACAGTGATACCACCCATGTATAGGTGTGTTGGGTTCTCTGGGGACTAAAAGGCCTTATTTTTAGGAAGCCCATTCCATTTTTTCCACTTTGAATTTTCACATCCCATGCACCCATGTCCTATTTAAGACATTTCTGAAGCCGGCCAATGTAATTTACCTCAATCAAACCATATATTTTTGAAAAGTAGACTTCCTAGGGTATTTCAAATGCAGGTATTTTAACACTTTCCATGCACTAATTCAACCACTAGTCTTTGTCAAACTATTGGGCATTCATATTTTTGTGTTATTGTTCACATACATTGTACTTTAGACATGGATTCACTGCTCCTGTTATGTGTTACTACCAAAGAAGACACCAATATGTGGTCACCAACATCTCCTGAGTTCAGTGATACCACCTATGCATAGGTTTGGTGGCTTGTTTGGGGGGTGCAATGCCAAATGTCTGACATGCGTTTGTGATTTTTTTTCACATTTAACATATTTTCTTTGCCTATCGTCTTTTTGGGGGGTCTTTTAACATACCCCAATTTATTTGTTTTCCATGAATGTGCATATATTTGAAAAGTTGACACCCCAAGGTATTGTATATGGTGTGCTTTGATGCCTTTGAAGCAACCGTTTTAGCCCAAAAAATTGGAGAAAGTGTATGGTGGTTATTTTTCAATTTTCATTTTTACAGACACATTGCTTTTTGACTATGATTTAGGAGAGACTGTTGTAAGTTATTGCAAAAGAATACTTCAGGTTGTTTTCTGCAAGGCACCCTGAGTACACCTATGCCCCCCATGCATAGGTTTGCCAGGATTTTGGGAAGGTTATGTTACAATTTTATGACTTGTGATTTTAGTTATTAACAATGAGAGTATTTCTTCTGATAGGCCTATCTTTAGTTTGTGGCCTATTGCATACCCCACTTTTATTTATTGCCATGAAAGTGTATATTTTTTAAATGTTGACACCCCAAGGTATTGTATATGGTGTGCTTTGATGCCTTTGAAGCAACCGTTTTAGCCCAAAAAATTGGAGAAAGTGTATGGTGGTTATTTTTCAATTTTCATTTTTACAGACACATTGCTTTTTGACTATGATTTAGGAGAGACTGTTGTAAGTTATTGCAAAAGAATACTTCAGGTTGTTTTCTGCAAGGCACCCTGAGTACACCTATGCCCCCCATGCATAGGTTTGCCAGGATTTTGGGAAGGTTATGTTACAATTTTATGACTTGTGATTTTAGTTATTAACAATGAGAGTATTTCTTCTGATAGGCCTATCTTTAGTTTGTGGCCTATTGCATACCCCACTTTTATTTATTGCCATGAAAGTGTATATTTTTTAAATGTTGACACCCCAAGGTATTGTATATGGTGTGCTTTGATGCCTTTGAAGCAACCGTTTTAGCCCAAAAAATTGGAGAAAGTGTATGGTGGTTATTTTTCAATTTTCATTTTTACAGACACATTGCTTTTTGATTATGATTTAGGAGAGACTGTTGTAAGTTATTACAAAAACATACTTCAGGTTGTTTTTTGCAAGGCACCCTGAGAACACCTATGTCCCCCATGCATAGGTTTGACAGGGGTTTTGGTTAAAAAAAAATAACAGGCCCAATTTTAGAAAAAAATAGAGTAGTGAAATGTAAAAATCTGGCACAGTAAAAGTAAAAAAAACAAAAACCCATCTAACAGTAAACATAACCGAAAAAAAATATTTATATATATAACACCAAATGTATTTATTTTTTTAAAAATTGACCATTGTATGGTACCGCTTGAAGCAGTCCCCAATGCAGAGTGCAGGCTGTCCAGGGCAATCAGGACAGTGATATATGGTGTCCCTTCTCTTCCCCCTCTTGGTACAGACTCTGCATTTTTTTTGTGGTTTCTGCTTTGCGGCAGTAGGGGGGATTTTAAAAATAAAATGAGTAGCCCCAACTCTGCTCTCTCCCATCACCGCCCGGGGAGCAGGTGCATCATGGTACAAAATCCCAGTAATAATCTGGAGCTGAAACTGTAAAAAAGTTTTTTTAACTCTGGGGTTTGCTTTTTTGAACAACAAAAAAGCGTTGTGGGTTGCAATCTGCATTAGGTAAATTGCAACCTTTTTGTACCAGGCCCTTGTCTTCCGCATAATTAGGTAGGGCTGCAGCAGCTGATCAGCCAGATCAACCCCACCCATATGCCGGTTATAAGACTTGATGCACACTGGCTTCCTTATGATCTCAGCTCTGCCACGTACAGAAACCGCCACCGTCCTCTCTGTGTGGATGGTGGTAAGAAGGTATACATCCTTCTTGTCTCTGTACTTAAGTGCCAACAGCTCCTCTTGGCGCAGAGCTGAGGTCTCCCCCCTTCGTAGCCGGGTGCGTACAAGTTGTCCTGGGAAACCTGCGCGGTTCTTTTTAATTTTACCGCAAGCTACTGTATCAAAGCAATACAGTAGCTTGAACAAAAGGACACTTGTATAAAAATTGTCTAAGTACAAGTGATACCCTTTGTTCATTAGGGGTAATATCAGGTCCCAGACAATCTTGCCAGTGGTTCCCATATGTTCTGGGCAACCTGGAGGGTCAAGGTGGCTATCCTTTCCCTCATACACCAGGAAGGCCTGAGTATACCCAGTCTCGCTGTCACAGAGCTTATACACCTTTACCCCATATCTGGAGCGTTTGGAAGGAATATACTGCTTGAATCCCAGCCTTCCCTTATACTTCATTAGGGATTCATCAACGCATATATTCCTTCCAGGTGTATAAGCCTCTGCAAACCTGGCAGAAAAGTGGGTTATCAGGGGGCGGATTTTATACAGCCTGTCAAATTGGGGATGCTCCCTAGGGGGGCACAGGCTGTTGTCGCTGAAGTGCATGAAATGCAGAATCATTTCATACCTCTTCCTCGACATAGTCTGGGAGAAAATGGGGGTAGAGCAGATGGGGCTACTACTCCAGTAGGAGCGAATGGAGGGTTTCTTTATGATGCCCATCAGCATAGTCAATGCCCAGAATTTTTTGAATGCTGGCACATTGATGGGGGCCCATTGCTGCTTTGCCAAATATGTTCCAGGCTTTGCAGCACGGAACTGATGGGCATATAAATTAGTTTGGGCGACAATGTTCCCCAATATATCATCGCCCAGAAACACTTCCAGAAACTGCTGGGGGCTAAAACCTGCCACATCTATATTTATGCCAGCATTTGCTGTGAAGGGTGGGATATCTGGCCTCTGGAGATGAGGCATTACCCACTCTTCAGCAGCAATGGCAGCAACATGCCTCCTTCTGGCAGGGGGGCTAGCAGGGGGGCTGGCAGGGGGGCTAGCAGCCACAGATACATCACTATCAGTTGAGACTGCATCTAGTGATGTATCTGAGCACATGGCAGGGTCAAAATTGGGGTCTGAGTCAGAAATAGAGGCATCTGACTCTGACGCAAGGATGGCTTACGCCTCCTCAGCACTATATCTTTTCTGTGACATTTTTGTATCTGTCACAGAAAACAATTACTAAAAAAAATTAAATTAACTAAATTAATTAACTAAATTAACTAGCAAAAAAGTACAGCTATGCTAATGCCAGTGATTTATAGCGATCACTGGCAAGCTAGGGGTTAATGGCTCTGAAAATTAAATTAAATTAACTAAATGTTTCTGAAAAGAGCCTTTGGGTTTTTAAAAAATTACAACAACAAAATTAACCCCTAAAAAAATGCACAGACAGCAAAAAAGTACAGCTATGCAACTGCCAGTGATTTATAGCGATCACTGGCAAGCTAGGGGTTAATGGCTCTGAAAATTAAATTAACTAAATTAATTAACTAAATTAACTAGCAAAAAGTACAGCTATGCTACTGCCAGTGATTTATAGCGATCACTGGCAAGCTAGGGGTTAATGGCTCTGAAAATTAAATTAAATTAACTAAATGTTTCTGAAAAGAGCCGTTGAGTTTTTAAAAAATTACAACAACAAAATTAACCCCTAAAAAAATGCACAGACAGCAAAAAAGTACAGCTATGCAACTGCCAGTGATTTATAGCGATCACTGGCAAGCTAGGGGTTAATGGCTCTGAAAATTAAATTAAATTAACTAAATTAATTAACTAAATTAACTAGCAAAAAGTACAGCTATGCTACTGCCAGTGATTTATAGCGATCACTGGCAAGCTAGGGGTTAATGGCTCTGAAAATTAAATTAAATTAACTAAATGTTTCTGAAAAGAGCCTTTGGGTTTTTAAAAAATTACAACAACAAAATTAACCCCTAAAAAAATGCACAGACAGCAAAAAAGTACAGCTATGCAACTGCCAGTGATTTATAGCGATCACTGGCAAGCTAGGGGTTAATGGCTCTGAAAATTAAATTAAATTAACTAAATGTTTCTGAAAAGAGCCTTTGGGTTTTTAAAAAATTACAACAACAAAATTAACCCCTAAAAAAATGCACAGACAGCAAAAAAGTACAGCTATGCAACTGCCAGTGATTTATAGCGATCACTGGCAAGCTAGGGGTTAATGGCTCTGAAAATTAAATTAACTAAATGTTTCTGAAAAGAGCCTTTGGGTTTTTAAAAAATTACAACAACAAAATTAACCCCTAAAAAAATGCACAGACAGCAAAATGCAGCAAAAAAAAAGTGCACCTATGCTACTGCCAGTGATATATAGTGATCACTGGCAAGCTAGGGGTTAATGGCTCTGAAAATTAAATTAACTAAATGTTTCTGAAAAGAGCCTTTGGGTTTTTAAAAAATTACAACAACAAAATTAACCCCTAAAAAAATGCACAGACAGCAAAATGCAGCAAAAAAAAAAAGTTCACCTATGCTACTGCCAGTGATATATAGTGATCACTGGCAAGCTAAGGGTTAATGGCTCTGAAAAGAGCCTTTGGTTCTATATTTTTTAACAAATAAAAGAAATAAATCTTTCTCTCTGCTAAATACAGGTCTCTCTCTCCAACAAAATGGCAAGTGAGGAAGATCCACACTGATCATAGTCAATATTTACAAATATTGACATGATCAGACAAATGGGGTATTTTATTATTATTATTTTTTTTTTTGGGTGGGAGGCTCAGATTGGGTGACCCTAGCTTGCCCCTATGATGAGGCAGGCTAGGGACACCCCCAGAGGCCCCATGATGCACTGGGCATCGCCATCTTGGATGCCTAGTGAAGGGGGAGGGGGGGGCTATTTTAGGCTTTTTTTATTTTATACGGTTTTTTTTAAAATCAATATTGCCTTTTATTTTATAACTAACTAAGTGCCTCGACCCACCGAGGCACTTAGCACACAAGCAGAGCATCGGAAGCGTGTCCGATCGCTTCCGATGCTCTAAAACACTGCCGGGCTCCACGTGGAGCGAAACCGGAAGTGATCACTCGTGGGGGAGTGATCAATCCGGTCCCGGCACTCGGGAACAGTATTGCAGGATGCCTAGACCTCAAGGCAAGCCTGCAATACTGTTAGAGCAGCTGGAAGCGATTTCGATCGCTTCCAGTGCTCTGTTTAACCGACGACGTATGCCATACGTCCTCGGTCGTTAAGTGCTTTTTTTTTTTGTCCTCGGTCGTTAAGGGGTTAAAGTGATATTCCAGCCAAAATTGGAAACCACATGGATTTTTTTCGGTATTGAACAGAAGCATGTTTATAATATACACGCATTAGCAAAAATGCTTCTAATAAAAGCAATAGCTGTTTCAAATGTGTATTTAAATATGCACCGTGCACCAGCATTTAAAACACAGCACTTGCTCAGAGAGCCTAAGGTGCTTGTACCATCTAGTAATTACTCAATTTGTTAATTGCTGACATGATACAAGCCCCACTGATGATCTGAGCAGCTGCATTATTTAAAATGCTGGTGCACTGACAATATCTAGCTATGCTTCACATGCAGAGAAAAATGTTAACACTAAAACACTGATAACTTTTACTAGAAGCATTTTTGCCAATACATGTATATTGCAAATATGTTTCTATTCAAAGATGTAATAAATCTATGTACATTTAATTTTTGACTGGAATGTCCCTTTAAGCCAATCGCTTTGCTGGCTGTGCCTGCCCCAGCCCTGATTCTACCAATGATAGTGGCCAGCGGGAAAATTTCCACTCTGCCACCCAGCACCCTATGGAAAATAAAAGCAGCCTACCATTTTGCAAGGGAGTCCAGCAGTGCACAGACACTCTCTGTGAGTCCTCTTTTCCGCTTTCAAACAGCAGCTTTAAAACCTACACGCTGCTTCTTACACATCTGCCTTGTCTTCTCTATAAAAGCCTGTGCGCTATAACGCTCAATATACTGCGCACAGGCTTTTAGGGAGAGTAGAGGTTGGATGTGCACGTGTGCATAATAGGCAGCGCTGAAAATTTTAAATAAATATTGTACACCTTACCAGTGTTAGTCCTGCTGGATGCCGCCCTGCCACTAACTGTGCCTGTGTTCAGTGCACCTGTAGCACCTAGACTGCTGTTCCTTCCAAAGCTGTGCACACAGTCATGTGTGCTAGCTTGGTGTGCTGCTCTGTCCCCCTCTTCCTCTCTCTGCTGCAGTGACCACTCCAGTAATGATGTTCCAGGTGCTGTCAATCACTGTTATGAACCAGGAACCTGACTGGTGCTGATTGGCTCACCTCCCAAGAGGCAGCTATTGGACACAATGAGCTTGAACCACTCAGTGGGTGGCACTGGCGCTCATAGGTGCACAGTAGTCATGTTGCTCACTGCCTCTCTCCATAGATTTACATACATTTTTTTATATTTACAATGAATAATGATTTTTTTGCCCCATAATGACAGGTGAGGCTCTGCCTCCCATGACTGCACGTCCCTGATTATTTATATATATATATATATATATATATATATATATATATATATATATATATATATATATATATATATATATATATATATACACATACACACACACACACATATACATCTTTAGAAATGTATATGTATGTATGTCTATGTTAAAGTCCTTTGTCTGCCTTTTTTTTTCTAAAACCTGTGACCTCATATCTTAGAGGATGAAGACAAAGAGTAGTAAAGGATAGTCCGGCACTCTGTGCAGTGGATAAAAAACGTTTCTTTATTGATGTCCAACTTAAAAACAGGTACAAAATACTGCATCCGATCTCTGTTTACAGCACACTATGTTATAGCGAAAGGTTGGTGGTCACTAATGCTGACGCGTTTCGGCTCCCCACGCCGTAGTCATAGCATACTTTAGTGACCATCATCCAAAGTTTAAAAATGGTTAATTCAATCCCTATTGGTTAAACCCAGACCACTTCCTATGCTACTTAGTTACCATATTACCTCTTGTAGAAGAGGACTTTCATATACATATAGGTGTAATGCTAGTTAACGATCGTCTGGGGTTGTCATGTTCCTTGTTCAGAGGAGGAGAATTGCCTGGTATTTCGGGGCAGGACTGACCATGTCGGCGGGATCAGATTGATATACTACAGGAAAGTTTTCCTCTGTGAAAAGCACAATTGGGCAGAAAGAAGCTACTACCAGGTGGCAACCGGGCCATAGAACAAGCTATTGATGCTGCTGTTCGTTCCTGGCAGACTGCTTCTCATTCTGTTTTGCGTAATGCTAGTTAAACCTAGACTGACAGGGTTACAATATGTCATTGCAAGAATTCTATATAGCTCTAATTATACGTTGCCACCTGTATGATCTGAATAACAAATGGTGCTACTAGAGATATAGTTTAATCTATCTCAATCCAAATGGAGTCAAATTTGATTATAAACCCATAGCTATTGGTTACACTTGGGTGATGCCTACAATCAACAGCTTAATGATTTGGTGTTTGTCATTTAGAAATACTTTTAATATCATTTCAACAAGTGATGATGTGGAAAAGCTTTCACTTAGTGCCAAAAATTAATAAGATCAAATTCACTGTTTAGGCCAGACGGTCTTCTGGTTTTCATTTTTAGGATGCAGAAGACCTCCTCTCTGGCTAATATGAGATCTCTGTCCCCTCCTCTTGCAGGGGGCGGGATGTGTTTGACAATTGTCCAGGTGAGGGAACTGGGGGTTTTGTCGTGAACATGATGAAAATGTGTAATTAGGGGTGTTGCAAGTGTGCTCATTTTTATGTTGTTTATGTGTTCACGGATTCTGGATCTGACCTCTCGTGAGGTCATTCCTATGTATTGCAGTCCACACTGTGAACACGTGAGCAGATAAACAACATAAGTAGCTCTACAGTTGAAGCATCTTTCATGCAAGTATGATTCACCAGTGATGGTACTTGTAAAGCCATTGACAACTGCTAGATATTTGCAAGCTATGCAGTCAGTATAGTGGCACCTAAATACACCTTTGGTGTTCAGCCACGAGTTCATGTTATTTCTGTCTCCTGTTTTGAGTACAGTGGGTGCTAGCCTATTGCCAATTGTAACTCCCCTACTGTAGGAGAAACGATATCCCCCTCTGACTATGTTAGCTAGGCCATCATCGGCCAAGAGTAGTGGATAATGTTTAGATATTATATTGCAGACTTCTCTATATTGATCGCTATAGGTAGTCAAGAAAGTTGTTTTTTGTGTGTGTCCCTCAATTTGTTTCTTGCGTTCAGTTCTAGCCATAAGGAGGGAATCTCTATCCCCTTTTCCTACATCTTTCTTGATACAAAAGTACCATCTTTTTCGGATACTCTCTGGATATCAGCCTATCTGTGAGCTCGCTAGCCTGTGTTTCAAATGTGGTCTTATTGGAACAGTTTCTTAGAGTTCTAACATACTGTCCCTTAGCAATCGCTTTAAAGACTTTGTCAGGATGGCTACTTTTTGCATGCAGAATCGTATTTTTAGCTGTTGGCTTGCGAAAGATGCTTGTAGTGATATGACCCTTATTTCCTCCTGTTTCTCCTACCAAAGTTACATCCAAATAGTTAATTTCCTTTGGATTAGTTTCAAAGGTAAAGCCCAAATTCATGTTATTGTTATTTAGGTACTCGACAAAGTGTTTCACCTGATCTATAGTGCCCCTCCAGATCACCAAAAGATCATCTATGAATCTTTTGTAAAAAATAATATTGGGCTTGTGCATGTTTCTATCTCCATAGATGTGGGACCGCTCCCACCACGCCATATAGAGGTTGGCGTAGGAGGGGGCAAACTTTGCCTCCATAGCGGTCCCACACCTCTGGAGATAGAAACAGCCATCAAAACAAAAATAATTATGGGTGAGTAAAAATTTGGTCACCCGTAGTATGAAGCTACAATGTTCCTCCTCATACTGTCCTGAGTAAGTAAGAAAATACCTTATTGCTTTTAGGCCTTCTTTGTGTGGGATAGAGGAGTATAGGGATTTGACATCTATAGTTATCCAAACATTATCCTCATCCCAACCTTGTTCTTTTAATAAGCCTAGTAAATGCTTAGTATCTTTTAAGTGGCTTGGCAGACTTTCCACGAAGGGCTGCAAAATCGCATCCAACCATTGCGAGAGCCTCTCCGTGAGCGACCCGATCCCACTTATGATCGGTCTTCCATGTATCTCTGTACCTGGTTTATGGATTTTTGGTAAGTGGTTGAACGTTGGTCTGATAGGGAACTCTACTTGCATATATTTATATGTCTCATCGTCAAACATACCTATCTCTCTTCCCTCATCTAAGAGGTCTTTGAGCTCATTGCTAAAGTCATTTGTTGGATCCCTTCTTAGGTCAAATCGCTATCCACAGAGAAATCAAAAAAGAGGTTACTACACAAAGTACCAGTAGAAAATAACATCATTAATATCTCTGATTATACATTGACTGAGGCAGAAACAAAGGTTCTCAATAAGGGACTTAACTTTGTTCCAACATCCAATTTTAATTTGTTTTCAACATTATTAGATGTCAATAAACTAATAAGATCTTTGACTCTTAAGAAATTTTATAAACAAACTGAAATCACTGACAATGACTATGACAGAGCTGAAACCCAGACTAGGCCCAACCTCACCTTTGGTGAAGATTGTGATTTGTTAGCCCTAGAAGATTTATACTCTTCAGGGACAGTGGGGATAACTGATAACAAAAATTTTCCCAAATTCAAAGGTAACTCTACCTTTTATCCCATACAGAACAAGGGACATATCTTAGAGACTTTCCAAAGAAGGGTAGAGGATGACCTTACTGCACTTGACGCAAACAACAGATCACGCATGGGTAGTTCCAATCTAACACTAAAGGAAAGGGAAGCCCTCTCTAGATTACAGAACAATGCGGACCTTGTAATCAGAGCCGCAGACAAGGGCGGCTCAATTGTAGTCATGAATAGGAGACAATTTCTAGCGGAGGCTAGGAGACAATTGACAGACATGGAACAATAATGGGTAGCCAATATCCCCATATCACTACGTGAAAAAACAGCAAGAGATTTTCTCCTTTCCGTGTAAGGAAAGGGAAGCCCTCTCTAGATTACAGAACAATGCGGACCATGTAATCAGAGCCGCAGACAAGGGCGGCTCAATTGTAGTCATGAATAGGAGACAATTGACAGACATGGAACAATACACTCCACTAAGAAGGGATCCAACAAATGACTTTAGCAATGAGCTCAAAGACCTCTTAGATGAGGGAAGAGAGATAGGTATGTTTGACGATGATACATATAAATATATGCAAGTAGAGTTCCCAATCAGACCAACGTTCAACCACTTACCAAAAATCCATAAACCAGGTACAGAGATACATGGAAGACCGATCATAAGTGGGATCGGGTCGCTCACGGAGAGGCTCTCGCAATGGTTGGATGCGATTTTGCAGCCCTTCGAGGAAAGTCTGGCAAGCCACTTAAAAGATACTAAGCATTTACTAGGCTTATTAAAAGAACAAGGTTGGGATGAGGATAATGTTTGGATAACTATAGATGTCAAATTCCTATACTCCTCTAGCCCACACAAAGAAGGCCTAAAAGCATTAAGGTATTTTCTTACTTACTCAGGACAGTATGAGGAGGAACATTGTAGCTTCATACTACGGGTGACCAAATTTCTACTCACCCATAATTATTTTTGTTTTGATGGCTGTTTATATCTCCAGAGGTGTGGGACCGCTATGGGGGCAAAGTTTGCCCCCTCCTACGCCAACCTCTATATGGCGTGGTGGGAGCGGTCCCACATCTATGGAGATAGAAACATGCACAAGCCCAATATTATTTTTTATAAAAGATTCATAGATGATCTTTTGGTGATCTGGAGGGGCAATATAGATCAGGTGAAACCCTTTTTCGTCGAGTACCTATATAACAATAACATGAATTTGGGCTTTACCTTTGAAACTAATCCAAAGGAAATTAACTATTTGGATGTAACTTTGGTAGGAGAAACAGGAGGAAATAAGGGTCATATCACTACAAGCATCTTTCGCAAGCCAACAGCTAAAAATACGATTCTGCACGCAAAAAGTAGCCATCCTGACAAAGTCTTTAAAGCGATTGCTAAGGGACAGTATGTTAGAACTCTAAGAAACTGTTCCAATAAGACCACATTTGAAACACAGGCTAGCGAACTCACAGATAGGCTGATATCCAGAGAGTATCCGAAAAAGATGGTACTTGGTATCAAGAAAGATGTAGGAAAAGGGCATAAAGATTCCCTCCTTATGGCTAGAACTGAACGCAAGAAACAAATTGAGGGACACACACAAAAAACAACTTTCTTGACTACCTATAGCGATCAATATAGAGAAGTCTGCAATATAATATCTAAACATTATCCACTACTCTTGGCCGATGATGGCCTAGCTAACATAGTCAGAGGGGGATGTTGTTTCTCCTACAGAAGGGGAGTTACAATTGGCAATAGGGTAGCACCCACTGTACTCAAAACAGGAGACAGAAATAACATGAACTCGTGGCTGAGCACCAAAGGTGTATTTAGGTGCCACTATACTGACTGCATAGCTTGCAAATATCTAGCAGTTGTCAATGGCTTTACAAGTACCATCACTGGTGAATCATACTTGCATGAAAGATGCTTCAACTGTAGAGATACTTATGTTGTTTATCTGCTCACGTGTTCACAGTGTGGACTGCAATATATATAAATGACCTCACGAGAGGTCAGATCCAGAATCTGTGAACACATAAACAAAATAAAAATGAGCACACTTACAACACCCCTAATTACACATTTTCATCATGTTCACAACAAAAACCCCAGTTCCCTCACCTGGACAATTGTCAAACACATCCCGCCCCCTGCAAGAAGAGGGGATAGAGATCTCATATTAGCCAGAGAGGAGGTCTTCTGGATCCTAAAAATGAAAACCAGAAGACCGTCTGGCCTAAACAGTGAATTTGATCTTATTAATTTTTGGCACTAAGTGAAAGATTTTCCACATCATCACTTGTTGAAATGATATTAAAAGTATTTCTAAATGACAAACACCAAATCATTAAGCTGTTGATTGTAGGCATCACCCAAGTGTAACCAATAGCTATGGGTTTATAATCAAATTTGACTCCATTTGCATTGAGATAGATTAAACTATATCTCTAGTAGCACCATTTGTTATTCAGATCATGCAGGTGGCAACGTATAATTAGAGCTATATAGAATTCTTGCAATGACACATTGTAACCCTGTCAGTCTAGGTTTAACTAGCATTACACCTATATGTATATGAAAGTTCTCTTCTACAAGAGGTAATATGGTAATTAAGTAGCATAGGAGGTGTGTCTGGGTTTAACCAATAGGGATTGAATTAACCCTTTTTAAACTTTGGATGATGGTCACTAAAGTATGCTATGACTACGGCGTGGGGAGCCGAAACGCGTCAGCATTAGTGACCACCAACCTTTCGCTATAACATAGTGTGCTGTAAACAGAGATCGGATGCAGTATTTTGTACATGTTTTTAATTTGGACATCAATAAAGAAAAGTTTTTTATCCACTGCACAGAGTGCCGGACTATCCTTTACTACTCTTTGTCTTCATCATTTTTGAGCCAAACAAGGATACCGGCCGACCGACACCAGTTTGAAGCCCTCCCGACCCACCTTAGCAGTAAAGATAGGATGAGAACGTGACGTCAGACGCTGAGCCAAGTCACGCGCTACCTCACTGAACCCGGAACCAACAGGCGGCTTGAGGAGGGGAGCGGACGGCATAGCCGAGAGATATATATATTTTTTTAATAAAATGCATTAGATTGTGTTATTATGGGTGTAACTGTACTTTGTAATGTATTTTTGATGTGTTTTGTGAGACTTTTTTTGTGACTCTGAAGAGACGGTAAGCCGACAAGTGTTAACTTCAATTGAGCTTAAGTGATAGCGTTTTTACTTTTAACTTGTAATACGAGCGGAAAACCCAACTTGAGCAAACACACGCAATATTCCTTTACAGAAGGGGAGGTTCAATGGCACTACCTGATTGGTGAAAATGACTACACCCTAAAGTTATTATTAGCTTCTTTGCCGAGTTAAAAAATAGGGTAGGATGTGCTGTGTATTAGATATACTTCAAAAGCAAAAAGAATGGATATAGATGCCACTCTAGAATACACATAAAGCACTCATTGTAGACATTGTATTAAAAGTAATATTCCATAACTAGTGAATGGTCACCAGATGGGCCAGGATGATTCGCAACATATTAATTTTAAAACATAACTTTTATTGAAAACGCAAAAAAACAGGAAGAGAGGGGGAGGGGGGCAAGAGGGGAAGACCAATGGTAAGTGACCATAGGCTTCCCTAGTGTAGGATAAATGAAGGCTTAAAAATATGCCTGGGAAAGGGAAGAGGTAGGAGGGACAGTGCACCTAAGGGATTAACCTCTGAGGACATGTGTACCGCGGGGGATATAAAGGGATATTAAGCTAGCCCTCTTCACTCTGTTGTTGGTTCTACCACATATTTTTGTGTAACATGCAATTGTTATGGTATGTTATGAATAAATAACTTTGCATCGCATCTCCCCCTGTGCTCCTCTTTCCTTGTTTGTACCGTTACAGAAGATCTATGTTTACACCAATCACACTGATATACTGATATAGACACAATGTATCTGATTTACGTTACAATCTAACCAATATTGGAGGTACACAGCACATACCTTATTTTTCCAAACCCCCCTTTAGCTGCTGATTTTAATTGCACATCCCAGTATTTTAATCTTCCTGTTTTTTTGCGTTTTCAATAAAAGTTATGTTTTAAAATTAATATGCAGTGAATCATCCTGGCCCGTTTGGTGACCATTCACTATTTATGGAATATTAAGTTGAATACAATGTCTACGAGTGCTTTATGTGTATTCTAGAGTGCTTTATGTGCATTGCTTATGCGAGCAAAACTCTATCCCCAGTAGACATAAAATTTAGTGATTGCGAAAAAGCCCTCTTATCTACTGTATGGGCTCTACAAAATTTCAGCAGCAATATACAGGGCAAGAAAATTATTGTAATAACGGTCCACCAGCCTTTGCTATATCTGCAAAGTGAGAGAATAAGAGATGGAAATTTGTCTAACAGCCGCATAACCGCTTGGACTCTTTCCTTACAAAGCTAGCCTTTAGAAATTTGCTATAAGCAAAACAAAATGAATCCAGTCGCACAGGGGCTTGCTGAGCTCCATGACTGTACTGCTAAGGATCATGTGGAAGAGTTATTAGAAGATGATTTCCTGGAGGAACAATTGCTTTCCCCATATAAAATATACGAGGACCATTGTCAAACATTACCTTGGGTATATGTTGATGGTTGTTCTTAACATGTCACCATTGATAATGAGCGCAGATTAGTCGCCAGCATTGGTATAACTTGAGTAAATGGATTCCCAAATATTTCTGTAGGTTTCAACATTGGACCAAGATCCAGTCAAGTTGCAGAACTCACTGCTGTTCTAAAAACCAGTGAAATGGCTATTGAACAAGGTATTCATTAATTTGTGATCATTACTGACTCAAATTATGTGCGTGACAGTTTAGTTGAATACCTGCCAACTTGGAAAAGAAATAGCATGCAGAAAACTAACAACAAACCAATCAAACATGGCAAGTTGTTCTGCGAGATTAATAATCTAGTGGTTTCAAATGGGTTAACCATACACTGGAAAAAGACCAAGGGTCATTCCAGGGTTCTAGGTCCTGATAAGGAAGGCAATGATCTTGCGGATTCATTAGCCAAACAAGGAGCCATAACTGGAGAACTCCTTAATATCGACCACTTAATGGGTGCAACTCAGGTAGAAGTCATTACCAGAAACCAGGCTAAACAACAGAGTGAGCCTAACCTGGTACAATGGAATCAGGATTCTCCTAGTGAGGACCTGATCACTAGTCAAAAAGAAGACCCCATTGTAGGCATCTTCTATAAACACATAGAAGATCCTGAAAGCAACCCCATCTCAAAAGAGGACGGTATTGGCAAGGAAGATCTTAGAATCCTAATGAAATCCAAATCACAATTCAAGTTAAAGGATGGTTTGTTAGTTAGAACCTTCAAAACTGGCATCCAACAATGGGTGGTACCTACAAAGTTCAGAGTTCTCATGCTTCAACATGCCCATGATGCTCCCAAATCTGGCCATCATGGCGCCAAATCAACATATGAAATATTGCGTGACTACGCCTTTTGGCCACATATGTTAAAGGATGTTCAAACCTACGGTCAAGGTTGTTTAATCTGTCCAAAGTTCCAACCCACTGCACCAACGCATAGGGCGCCATTGCAGAAAAGGGGGATGGTAATGCCATGGTCAGATATACAAACTGATTTTATTGGTCCAGTAACAAGGTCATCAAGAGGTAACAAATACATGTTGGCAGTAACTCGCCTATTCACTAAATGGGTAGAGTGCATCAGTGCACCTAACAATAGTGCTGAAACATGTGCAACATTGCTCATCAACCACGTGTTTTCCAGATTTGGTTTACTCCAGAGAATCAAATCTGATTGGGGAACCCACTTTCATTAGCGAAGTGATGACCAAAATGTGGAAAATACTAGGGGTCAAAAACAGAAACATTTATCAGAACTTGATAAATGCCGCCCATACGCATCAATATGTGGAGAACTTAAGGAAGCACCTGCAATATGCCTTTGCATTTGCTCAAAGGAACTTAGAGAAGGCTGCAACTGCCACTAAAACCTATTATGAGCTCAAAACGTCCAAAAAGTAATATTAAATAAATAATAAAGTTTATCTTTATAATTTTGGAAGAGATCAGATCAGGTCAAGGAGAAGAAATTCCTTCCATTATGGAAGGGTCCTTTTGTCATTACTGACAAAATATCCCCAGTTGCCTATAAAATTAGGATACCTAAAAAGGATTATGGATAAATGGGTCCATATTAATCAGTTGCGAGTGTGCCATCACAGACCCCAACTACAAGTCATAGAGGGAGAATGAAGTGTCATATCCCCAAATGCACTAAAGAAATATTGTAGTTTAAGGATGCCTAGCTAGCGAGCAGGAGGGCTCAAAAATAACGGACTCTCTCCAGAGAAGATGGTCTATTATGTAATATATATGCAATATATATAATAAGATAAAATAACTATGCAACCTATCAAATCAAATATTACATTTGAGCATGCTGATTTTATCGCTGAATACATTCTGTGTATTGCAAATCTGAGGTCAGACAAGAGATGCCTTTTTCTGATTACAGAACATCTGAGAGCAAAGGAATTGTTTTCAAAGATTCCCTATCAGATCACTAATGACCCCATGTGAAGATACACAGTCGCTGGGTCTGGGACTGAACTCTTTGAGGCTTGAGTATATGCAGAGAGAAAAAAAACAATCTTAGAGGGGAAGTGACCATTCAAACTTTGATACAAATTGCTACCATCTTTTTTTTCAATACACAAAGAATCTGAACTCAAGTTACCTACAGACATATGGGAATGTTGTTACTTAATCTTCATATAAGATTATATTAACAATATGTATGTATGTATGTATGTATATATATATATACAAATGAGTAAAAAGAAAAATTCCTGGATACGTACATAAGTTAAAAGTTCCTTTATTGATACATATTTAAAAAGAATGAAACAGGCACACAAGAAAATTAGCAGCCAGGTGTGGCACTGATGGCTTACGCGTTTCGGCTGGTAGCCGTAATCATAGCCTGTAGTGCTAAGTGTCACACCCCTATACATACTAGTCATCTAAAATCTGATTGGATAAAATGTAAATTAACACACCTGTGCGCTAAAACCGACTTGTACTCTTGATTGAGCATACAACCAATGCAGAATAATAATATTAAAGGTATATCCACGTTCCATATGGGGGCATATGCAGACAGAAATAATATAACTAAATAATTAAATAATGTAAATGGGAGCATACTGTGTCTTATCTTTTTTGTGTCTTATCTCCTTCTCTAACTGTATTTTTCAGTATGCTCCCATTTACATTATTTAATTATTTAATTAAGCACTACAGGCTATGATTACGGCTACCAGCCGAAACGCGTAAGCCATCAGTGCCACACCTGGCTGCTAATTTTCTTGTGTGCCTGTTTCATTGTTTTTAAATATGTATCAATAAAGGAACTTTTAACTTATGGATGTATCCAGGAATTTTTCTTTTTACTCATTTGCATCTAACGCCAGTCTTACCTGGATTCAGTGCTGTGGGGAGGTGTGTGCTAATACACTGCAGCAGTTGGAGGAGTATCGGAAGGAGATCAATTGGTGATTCGTTGTGGGTGAGTGACAGGAGCAAGCCGGCCTATGGGAGGCAGTCCGCCAATGGAGGCGGGGAATTAGAACGTCGGAGCAGCTGATCATACCTACCAGGACGCCTAGCAAACAGCACCGGACGAGACGAGCACTTGGAGAGGTATAGTGATGCCCGTGTATCGTAGGTCCTTGAGGATGATCCGGTAAGGATATTTGCTATGGCAACAGTGGTATAATCTTCTTGGCTTCTTACTCACACGCACTACCCACAAACTTTGTTTGCTTGTGTCAATATATTTACACGGAGGATCTATCTTATGCTGCAAGTGTAAGGACTAATATTACAATATTTATACATTTATTTGCTGTTTTTCAGTGAGATACAGAGTTTCTCCCTTTTTTGTATTTTATTTATATATATATATATATATATATATATATATATATATATATATATATATATATGTATGTATATGTATTGATCTGAAAATTACTGTATTGGATAGATGTCTGTTGTATTGAAGGGCTGCATTGGTGAATTTGAAATGTGTTATAGAGTCTCAGAATAATAACATGTGTTTATTTTTATTTTTCAAACATGTAATAAGATGTCCTATGAATATTGGTCATAAACATAAATACATGCACTCAATAATTCTTAGAAACATGAAATATACTGTATTCACATTAAGATACAATATAATGCCAGGATGTTGAATGCAATGATTATGTGAAGAGCCAAATAATTTACAGTATAATTGCTTACTAGTATGATACAGGAAGTATACTCATATTTGGTATGTATAGATACATGCTGAGTTATATGGGATGGGACATATATGCTGACCAGATAGGTTTATTAATGCAAGAAATTATAGTATATTAAATAAACATTTTAAGGTGAGATATTTAAACTGCAGCAATAATTTGATAGCAAAACTGTTTTTCTGGTTATCTGCTGCCATCTAGTGGTTTGTGCGAGAGTTGCAACCAAGGGGAGTTGTGGTATGTTCCAAATAACCAATGATATGTTCAGATCCCAGAGTGAATCAGAGACAAACATCTGAGGGCCTATCAAAATCTGGTGGGAATGATTAAAATAAAGGTTGTCACACACAGTAGACAAGGGACACACAGACTCAAAGAAGCATAAGTTTTGGAGAGGAAAATAAACAGGCTTTGTGCCAAGTAGATTCTCTGCCATTTTGGGACACTTTCTTGAATAAAGGAAGATAACAGTTTTGAGGCCTGTACCTTTGCGATATAGTGGATAAATCCTTCTCAGATGAACCACAAGAAATTCTGGAAACTGAATAATCATTTGGTTATGTGGTAACGTATGGCAGTGACTATAATTTAATATTTTAAACCAAATGCATTCATTGTTGTTACAGTTTACTTGAAGTTAATAATTGTAAAAGGGCACTTTGTATTTTATGCTTATATCCATAGCCCTGTGTAGTTTTAGCTACTCACATATACATTGGCTGTTTGCATTAATAATATATACAATCTCTGGTATTTTATTGTGGGATTTTAATGTGATTCATTGTGAGTAAAGTAAATTTTAAGGGTATATCTTTTATGATCTTTGTTAAGAATATTATAACAGCATACGCATGTATAATTTGATTCATAATCTGGTCTCTACATGAATATATTGCAATGTGTATATAACTATTAACTAATCTAAAGAATTTAGGAAAAAATATTAATTTCAATTGTTTTTGTATATACATTTTTATTGGGGGGTTGTTATAAAGAATAATAATAAATAAATTGTATTATAACCCTGCTATATACTGACACTGAAAAAACAGTGCTTTGGTTCGCTGCGCTACTACTATAACCAACAATCCCATTCCGATTGTACACAAAAAAAGCGCATGTGTTCGGGAGCGCGCAATTGCTTCTTATGTAAATTTTATACTAATAAGAGCGTAGAGATTGGCTGCATTTTAAATACGGAGGCATGGGCAAAAAGTGGGGTTGACGTTGGCACAGGGAAAGTGGAATAAATGACTTATAATTGTATTAATTTGCAAACTTAATTTACAAAATAAGGTATGTAATTTAATATTGTTTAGACAATAACTATATGGGAGAAACTTGAATTGTATAAAATTTAAATCTCCTTTCACGGTTCTTTGATGCATAGTTAATGAGAATTTAAATGTTTCCATTCACCTACTATTTTGAATAGACCTCTTAAATTGTTGCAAGAAACAATATGGCCTAGCATTATTCATACCTCCACGGGGCAAATTGTATGAAATTCATATTTAAAAAAAAATCTTATCTCAGCCGCGCAAATCCACCCCTAATCATGCTACAAACGTTCCCTGTTTACTTGCTATTGAAGGGACATTCCGGTCAAAATTTAAATACACAGAGATTAATTACATCTTTGCATAGAAACATATTTGCAATATAAATGTATGGGCAAAAATGCTTCTAGTAAAAGTTATCACTGTTTTTGTGTTAACATTTTTCTCTGCACGTGCATTTGAAGCATGGCTATATATTCTCAGTGCACCTGTATTTTATATACTGCAGCTGCACAGAACATCAGTGGGGATTGTATGATGTCAGCCATTAACAAATTGAGTCATTAACAGATGGTACAAACACCTTAGGCTCTCTGAGCAAGTGTTGTGTTTAAAATGCTGGTGCACGGTGCATACTTAACCTCTTAAGGACATATGATGGAATTTTTTCGTCATAAAACAATTGAGCAAACTGAAAGCTGTGTCCTTAAAGGGTTAAATACACTTTTAAAACAGCTATAGCTTTTATTAGAAGCATTTTTGTTCAATACTGAAATGCACCCATGTGGTTTACATTTTTTATGGCACTGATACCTTGACTGAGAGACCCTGCAATAATTACTTGTGGAAGCATTAATTATTTCTCAATTTCTATAACAGTTTTAAATCACAAACATCCCAAGTGGATTACAAGCAAAGACACAAACGTGTATGATTATTTTGCAAACATACAAAGTTTGGTTTTCACAGAAGGGGCTGTTTTCTATTAGAATGTAACACACCCTCATTTATATGGATTACTTGTCACAATTTCTGTTGCATTACTTTTTGAATAAGCATTAGACTAAAGCAAATTGTATGAACATAACATAGTAATCCCACTGCAGTAACGTTTATTTATTACTGTGATGTGGAGAACAGGCCTCACTCTGAGACCCTATTACTAATATCCATAACATTACATAGAAAAACTGGGTTGTTTGCCAGTTCTTAATAGTTGTAATGTTACCTAACGACGAATAAAACTGGAAAAGCAATTATCATCAAAGGCTAATTACAAAACGACTTGTACTCACAAAATGGATCTTTCAGTTGTTGGCAGATCAAATGATTAGAAATGTGTAATTATTTTACAAAACTTAGTCATGACGAGCGTCAGTAAAAGACACAGGGCAGCCCGTGTATGAATGGCAGCGTATGTTTGTGTGCGTGCAGCCCCCTCCCCGCTGGGATGTCTGTGCATGGAGGAGGAGAATGTGGATCCCAGGAGCATTGGACGCTTAGCCTCGGGGCCAGATACAGGGACACAACCCCAAGATCAGCCGCTGGGTGTCTAGAGAACTCTGCCAGACTCAACAGGAAGGACCCTCCTCCCCCCAACAGACGTAGAGACCCCGTGCTGGGCACAAGCAGAGGTCCCCAGAGCAGCAGATGTGCACCGTGTAAACGGAGAAGGCACTGAATGACCTGCCCTGGGCTTTATGCTAACTTGGACTTACAGACCCCCTGTCCCGGGTTTAGGAGAGACAGCTCTGGATACCGATAGCTGTGTACAGTCTTTGTTTAGGCTGTCCAGGTACATAGCGAGCCCCTGCTTGGGCCTAGCCCTGGGTGCAGGATGGCTGCCTGCCACACGGTGCTGCTGGCTGCCGTGCTACTATTACGAATGTATCAAGGAGAAGGTGGTGGGTTTTCGCTTCCCCCAGGCTGTAAGCAGGATGGTAGGCCCAGGGGCACCGGGAGGACAGCGGGAATCGGAGCAGAGTCCGGAAAGGTGGTGTGTGTGAGTGTAGACACTGGCAGAGTTCTGCCCCTGACCCAACTGCCCAACCGGACCAACACGCTGTAAGTACTGAGTATACGATTTACTGAGATCCCCGTGTCCCCAATTAAGATGACTTATTTAACTATTTAAAAGTTGCTAGACTGATGCTGTACAGTTTAAACAATGCGTTCTTATTGTAATGAGGCAGTTATATTGTGTTATACTAAAAGGTATTCTAGGTACTCTCTTGGGTCACTACGGGAATATAGTGTGTACAGTTCTCGGGGGTTGTAGCAAAACATGTCCCAATATGTTGGAATTAGTGTTATACTGAATACAAAGCATGGTAATTGCAGCTATACAGAATACATTGTTGGGTGGCTGCAACTGTACTGGGTACACTGCTGGATGATTGCCACTAAAATGGGTACAGTGCTGGTTCAATACCACGAATCCGGGTTTAGTAAAACCACTAATCTGGGAACAGAGTTTATTGGGTACCGTACTCTACTAAAATGGGTATTGTGCTTGATAACTGTTACCGAGTTGTGTATGGCCCTGGGAGACTGTAGTAATACTTGGTTTATTTTCATACTTGGAACTGTGCTGGGTATCTGGTACTTTACTAGATGCAATGCTGGGCTACTGTACTGGGTACACAGGCTGTTACTATATTGGGTACTGTGTCGATTTTCTCTAATACTTGGCACAATGCTATAGGTGGTTGCTGTTATACTAGATGCTATGCTGGGTGTCTACAGTATATGATCTGTACTTGGAGTTCTGCTGTTCTACAAGCTACAGTTTTGGAGACAGATGCAGTAATTGCTAAGGTACTGCTGCTGATGGTACAGGATGTGTTACATTTGCATAACATCAGATTATATCTCATGTAGTGCTCTATTATTCTCACTTTAGTTTCAAATGGGCACAGCATCCAGGATCTTCTTTTTTTCTTGATACAATCTCTGGGAATGCTTTTGTGCTTTACTTCTTATGAGTTTTAGTAGTGTCTATAAAATATCTTAAAATTAACTAATGTCATTTTAGTGTCAGTTTAGCATTATACATTTTTACAATTCTAAAGAGCTAATGCAACTTACTTTTCATATTTGAAATTAAATATAAGATACAATGTAGTTTGTGCAGAACACCTTTGTAGTTTTACTTTTATATTGGTTGCATTCTTTACTTCCATATACCAATTTAGGAATTTCTGACCATTGCATAACTTTGTAACAACTCTCTCCACCCCACTGCATATTATTATTATTATTATTATTATTATTATTATTATTATTATTTTAAGTAAACCCCTTTAATATGTAAATGGTGATGGAGTACAAAACACACACCTAACCACGGTTATAATTAATGTATTTGATCAAAAACCAAAACTGCTATAATAACTCACCTATGTGTCACTTGTAGTTTCTATAAATCCTCTTCTACTATGTTAATTGAAAGCTAAGTAGTCCAGGATTGTAATTATGAATGTAAAAAAAACTTGTTTCTTTCTATGACGATTTAACAGTTTTCATCTTAAAATAAACTCAACAATTATTAAACAGACCTTTTTAATCTTCCATAACTGTGCCACACCCACACCTTCATCTCTAACCATCCCTTTTTAACCTTAGTCACCATGGGCCATTAATTAATATTTCCCAACTGAGAGTTTGCAAGTTCAAGGTTTACAAGTAGAAGGCTAAGTAAATAAAATGAAATAGCAATCAACACATTTTGTTTATGCTATGCAGGACACAACACATTTCATGGATTTTAAAATGTGACATCTCTTCATATTAAAGATCTGCATAATCAACAAATACATCATAACAATACAATGCAATAACACTTAGTCTGAGCTTTTTAAATGAGTAGCAGATTTATTTATTTTTCGGACAAATTTTAAAGTTATGTTTATTTCCACTCATGTGACAACCATCAGCCAATCACAAATGCATATACGTATATTCTGTGAATTCTTGCACACATTCTTGCTTAGTAGGAGCTGGTGACTCAAAAAGTTTTAAATATAAAAAGACTGTGCACATTTTGTTACTGGAAGTAAATTGGGAAGTTGTTTAAAATATCATGCTATATCCAGTCAATTTAAGTTTAAATTTCCTAATTAGATACAATTATGCCATGTCTAAGTATGTGTTAAATTTCCAATCTTTGCTGTTATTTCTTAGCTAAGGGCAGTAGTGTATCCCAGCTCTGTTCTTTAAATATCTACAAGTACTGATTTTGTGTATCTCTGTGGCATATATTTAGTATTTTAAAAATAATAATGTGTTTAATAATAAACTTTCCTTTTTACTGGTATTATATTATTTACTTTGTTCTTTTAGTATCCTTTGTAGAAAAACATATTTAGGTAGGCTATTGAGCTGGGAGCTAGCTGCTAATTGGTGGCTGCTCATATATGCCTCTTGGAAATTGATTACTGATGTGTTCAGCTAACTTCCATTAGTGCATTTCTGCTCATTCAATAAAGGATACTAAGAGAGTGAAGCAAAGATAATACAAGTAAAATGGAACGTTGTTTACAAATGTATGCTTTGAATGATTAAAGAATAATTTTGGGTTTCATGTCCCTTTTTAAGAGTTTTTAGCAACATTTTCATTTGCATGTCCTAGTGTATATATGACTTAATGGTGAGCCAATGTAATAATGTATAATATGTACATAGTTACTGTTTTACTGCGAAGCACCGTCTGTTTTACCTGAGTTCTAATTTTCAACTTAGTTCACTATTGTACTACAGTAGCTCAGAGCTTATTCCTCGGTTTGGCTAGTACTATAATTAAAGGCTGTTACACACTGCAAGCGATGCGGTGCGGACATCGCTTCTGAAGTTCAGATATTTTAACTCTGAGCACTCAGGTAAGCGACCTGACGCGGCTGAGTGCGCAGAGATGAAAAGGCAGGACACACTGAGCATGCACAGTCGCATCATCACGTTGTGTCGCAGCCTTAGCGAGAGGAGAGGGGGGCCCTACAGAACGATCACTTGGGCGGAGAGGTGGGGAAGGGGAGGAGCTACATACACACACAAAAAACAAACATTTTTCTGTAAAAAGATAAAAAAAAAATATATATGAACTGGATATTGGCAGACAGTACCTAAGATGGCAGATACTAGTTAGAGGGGGGAGTGTTAGAGACCTGTTTTGGGGGATCAGGGAGGTGGGATGGTAAGGGGGGATTCTACACTGCAGCAGAAAAAAAAATCCCTAAAACTTCACATTGGCAAAACAAAGGGGATCCCAGAGAGAACTTTTAATGATTGCATAAGTGATATGTAAATAATTTCAGTGAAAACCACAACGTTTGTGAAAAAGTTTTTTTTGTTTCATTGCGTTTATCAGTGAAGTGGTGGAATGAAATATACCAAAAAAATGGCCTAGATCAATACCTTGGGTTCTCTACTAAAAATAAATATATATAGTTTTGATAGGTAAATTTAAAAAAAAAAAAAAAAAAGCTCCCTTTTTCTGTTTAAATGGAGTGATGGCAAAAATGCTCTCTGATTTTTGTTTAATTGTTAAATGCCATATTCCCCAAAGAACTGTTTGTTCTTATAACTCTGAGATTTAATTAACATAGTAGACATAGACATTATGAAATAAATTAAAACTGTATAACCAAATGCAATGTTATATTCAAAATATTAAATGCATATAAAACCCAAACTAGGGCTGCAACTTATGATTATTTTCATAATCGATTAATCGGCCGATTATTTTTTCGATTTATCGACTAATCGGATAAAAAGAGAATCAATAATAGTTTTCTATGTTTTAAATAAAATCCACATAATGAGTGTTACAAATATAAACTTCAGACTAAAACTTTACATTAACACAACTGTTTCTTCAATTTTTAAGCAGCAGAGCACAGTTTTATAATTATACTAAACAAAACCACAAACTGTTTGAAAAGAGGTAGAACTAGAAAGAGTTAGACTATCACTGTTAATAACATTCTGTTGTTCACTCTTTCAGAAACTTTGCATTGAAATGCAAAAATCTCAACATGTCCACATGCTTCTGGCTAAGGCTGGTTCTCTGTTTGCAGCTATATTTCCTGCAGCAGAGAAAAGGCTGTTGAGGTGTATAAGTAGGGTTTTGCCAATTTCACCAAAGTGGGATATTTATCTATGCTAGCTCTTCACCAATGCTAATTGTTTTCTACCTTGGCAATATATTATTATTATTATTATTATTATTATTATTAAATATAAAAAAACAATAAAAAACAAAATCAGCAGCGCTAAGGACTGTATATCAATAACAGGACAAAGCCTTACACATTTATTTTTACAGTACATATAATCAGCAATAGCAAGCGATCTGCTAATAATTGTGCAAACAGATAATAGTGCACATCAATTTAAATAACTCCCATCAATCTAGGGGCAAGGTGTAAACAACAAGCTTGGCACTATATCATGAAAAGCATAGTTCCAAATCACCAGATTTAATATAAAAAATCCAAATGATGACTATTATAGCTGGGTTGCACATAAGCCAGGGGTAGTTGTAAACTTATACTGTCCTGAAAAAGTGAAAAGTAGACGTCCTTTAGGCTAAGGACATAACCATAAAACACAATGCCATGTGCAGGAGTTCATTGGAGTGAAGCAGCTGGTGTTGTGCACAGACCAACTAATTGCAAACCGATTAATCGATTATGAGATTCGTTGACAACTATTTTCATAATCGATTATTATCGATTATGCCGATTAGTTGTTGCAGCTCTAACCCAAACATTTTCTTTCATGATTCACACAGAGCAAACAGTTTTAAAAAAAAAAAAATTCCAATTTGCTTTATTCCCATGGTATTCTTTTGAAGAAGAGATACCTAGGTAGGCATCTGGAGCACTACATAGCAGGAAATAGTGCTGACATCTAGTGCTCCTGCAAATGGATATCATTCTTACAAAACAGCTGCCATATAGTGATCCAGACATGTCCCTGCTTTTCAACAAAAGATACCAAGAAAATGAAGACATTTTGATAATAGAAGTAAATTATAAAGTTGTTTAAAATCGGATGTTGGTTTTCGTATTCAAATAATACTCTTATGTAGCTGATTTCTTTCTCTCCCAGCAAGAGATTAAAAAACTCCAATTGAATTGCTGAGCTTTCAGTGCAATGCTTTAAATGGACATCTAATTGCAAACTATTCTGGACCTTTATTTCCCAGAATAGTTTGCATTAAAAGGGACATAATGGTCAATATTTAAATGCACGTAGATGTATTACATCTTTGATTAGAAATATATTTTTAATATATATGAATAGGCAAAAATGCTTCTAGTAAAAGTTAACACTGGTTTAGCGTTAATATTTTTCTCTGCACGTGAAGCATAGCTAGATATTCTCAGTGCATTTGAACTACTGCAACTGATCAGAGCGCCAGTGGGGATTGTATTATGTCAGCAATTAATTAATTGAGTCATTAGCAGATGGTACAAGTAGCTTAGGCTCTCTGAGCAAGTGCTCTATTTAAAATGTTGGTGCACGGTGCATCCTTAAAGGGCCATTATAGTCTTTTATTTGTTGATGACAATGTTACAATTTTACCAATATACATCTATTAAATGCAATCTATTGTTTTAAAGATATTATTCTTACACACTTGTATTGCTTCCACTGCCCATGAAAAGTGGTGATTCAGCTTCCAATTAACCTGTGAGTCGCTCGACCGACATGTAAGTTGGAGCCTGCGCAATCCAGCCTTTCCTTAGCACTTCGCAGTTTATGCAAAGAAGAGTGGGCTGCCAAATGCCAATGCGTTCGCTGACTTCCACTTTCAGCGGGCTCCCATGTCTTATCAGCAAGTCAATGCTGATTGGACAAGGGGAAATAAGAAAAAAAAAACGCCCATTTCTGAGGCATTTTGGAACAGTTTTTCGGGACTATTTTTCCTAGTTTAGACTGTTTTTTTTTTTTTTTTTGTTTTTTAATAAATAAAACAAATTTTTTAAAAAATGTGAATGTGATTTAAAACAACTTTATAGGATTTAATTATATGTAAAATATGAACGTTTATTATGGACCTTTAAATTACACTTTTGAAACAGCTATAGATTTTATTAGAAGAGTTTTTTTTTGCCAAAACATGTATATTACAAAAATGCTTCCATGTGAATTCCAATTTTAGCTAGACTGTCCCTTTTAAAGGGACAGTCTGGTCCAAAACAAACTTTCATTATTCAGATAGGGCAGTGATTTTTAACCTTTTTTTTTGCCGTGGCACACTTTTTTACATAAAAAAAAATCCTGTGGCACACCACCATTCCAAAATTTAAAAAAATCACACATTGTAGCCTAATACAGCATATATATATATATATATATATATATATATATATATATATATATATATATATATATATATATATATATAGCCCTCGTTTTACAATGGTTCAATTTACACAGTTTCAGAATAACTACCTTTTTTCCAGTCATGTGACTGCTATTAAAAAGCATTGAGAAGCAGTGCATTTATTAAAATAGCCAGTAGGTGGAGCTGTCCGCTTGTGTTGCAGCAAAACCAAGCAAGCTGAAAATAATCAGTTTAACCAGATCTGAGCTATCAAGAAGATTTCAAAGGAACAAGATCTTCCTGTCTATAAATCAGTCCAGATTGGAATGCATAGAAAGAACTGTTTGCAGAAAAATGCAAATGTAGTCTGTGTTGTGTGATTATTTGATTAGGTTTATAATGCTGTTTAGCAAATGTTTTTGTTTATTTAACTTAGTTTAATTATATATTCTGTGTTGCGTGATTATTTTATTAGGTTTATAATGCTGTTTAGCATTTAAAGTCTTCATTTCAAAGCTTTTAAAATAATGTATTAGGTGTTACTTATGACAATTTTGAGAGGGGCCTGGAACCTATCTCCTTCACTTCC
This sequence comes from Bombina bombina, assembly GCF_027579735.1. NCBI lineage: Eukaryota > Metazoa > Chordata > Amphibia > Anura > Bombinatoridae > Bombina > Bombina bombina. The sequence continues at coordinate 1,281,345,127 of NC_069500.1, forward strand.
CATTGACTTACATTATAAACTGGGTTTCAATTTACAACGGTTTCGATTTACAACCATTCCTTCTGGAACCTAACCCCATCGTAAACTGAGGGCTACCTGTGTGTATGTATGTATGTATATATATATATATATATATATATACACACACACATACTGTATGTATTGTGCTGTGATGCCATGCCTTCTACAAACTATACGTGACATAATGATTGTCTGTGAATGAATGTCAATATGTCATGGTTGTAAATTATGCCTGTCAAATACCTCCCAATATTTAAAAATTTGAAAGAGGGACACCCCTGCACTGGGAGTAAAAAACAAGCAAAATTTAAAAAATATGTCACACTGTTGTCAGTCTGCCGCGGCACACCTGAGGATATCTCATGGCACACTGGTTGAAAAACACTGAGATAGGGCATGCAGTTTTAAACAATTTTCCAATTTACTTCTATCACCAATTTTGCTTTGTTCTCTTGGTATTGTTAGTTGAAAGCTAAATCTAGGAGGTTCATATGCTAATTTCTAAGCCCTTGAAGGCCGCCTCTTAGCTCAGGGCATTTTGACAGTTTTTCACCACTAGAGGGTATTAGTTTGGGTGTTTCATATAGATATCACTGTGCTCATGCATGTGGAGTTCCTAGGAGCCAGCACAGATGGGCTAAAATGGAAATCTGTCAAAAGAACTGAAATAAAGGGCAGTTTGCAGAGGCTTAGATACAAGATAACCACAGAGGTAAAAAATGTATTAATATAACTGTTGGTTATGCAAAACTAGGGGTAATAAAGGGATTATCTATCTTTTAAAACAATAAATATTCTGGTGTAGGTTGTCCCTTTTAAACTTGCATTTAAAACACTCTTAGATGAGCACAAATGTGTGCAGTAGGTCCTTCTCTCAAAGCATTTTGCGCTTGTGATTGGTGTAAGAGCAACAGACATACACACAACAAACCGATACTGGCACCCTCATGCCAATCTTGCTGCAAATAATTTGGTACAAAAGTTTGTGCTTTTTTCATAAAATAAATTATTTTACTGCACAAAAGCTAACACTGCAGTTTGTTTTCAGAGCTTTTTTGTATTTGGTTCACAGATCCAGTGACGAGAATGCGTGTGAAACTATTTATGTAAAATGTATGTTTTGCACAAAATGTGTTTGGTAGTAAATATAGTAAAGTGTTTTACAAAATGTAGGTGCCAGGTATTTTTTGTTGAGGGGCATTTATTTGCAACCTCTGTAGGGTTTTTAAACAAGGTTTGTTTATTTTTTACTGGATGCATTTTATTTGTAAAGCTAGGCTTGTTTAACTGCAGGATATAGTTTATTTTTTGTTGAGGGGCATTTATTTGCAACCTCTGTAGGGTTTTTAAACAAGGTTTGTTTATTTTTTACCGTATGCATTTTATTTGTAAAGCTAGGCTTGTTTAACTGCAGGATATAGTTTATTTTTTGTTTGGAAAGGGGGGAGGGGGTGGTTACATGACTTCTATTTAAAAAAAAAAAAAAAAAAAAAAAGCACTGCTGCACATTATACAATGTCATTGTGTCTTTGTTCAGGGCTCTACAGACCAAAATCATTTCCTACTGCTCTTTAATTTGCAAGATGACTGTATTCACACCTTTCCGCTCCTGTCATTGAGTAATGACATGGTCCCTTTATTGCTACCTTCAAAACATTTGGTATTGGTGAAGGAGGGAAGGACAAGGATCCCTATTGTAGGCTGCAGAATGATGGCTTAGCTTGAACAGCCAAAACCTTCATGCAATATAAGATAATATAACCTGTACAGTGATTTTTGTTTTTACTACATGGGAAGGAGTACCCAGTTGCCTGAACATGCACATCGGAGAGTGTAGAATGCCACTGCACTTCAGGGTATACAACAGCAAGGCTGGAGCACACAGGAGCAAAACAATGTCAATAAATGATGTATTACACTAACATTTATGTTTTACCACCCTTGTATCTAACATTGACCGTGGCCCTGGTGATAATAGCTTCAGATCCTGAACCTCTGAGGTTGCTGAAATAAAGCACCTGAAACTCAGTTGTTCTGAATGGTTAATAGGCCCTGCTCTTGCGCAAATACTTGCACAAAAGTGCATGTGCGCCGTGGAGGTACAGTGTCAGTTGTCCATTTGCTGCAAAGATGGAAGTACAAGTTCCCAAGTTAGTAACCTTGTCTTCCCGCACAATAGTATATAGGGCCCCCAATGTGCTTTAAGCTGAAAGGTACACTGTATACTAGATTTTGCTTTGCATAAATGTTTTGTAGATGATCCATTTTTTATAGCCCATCTGGGAGTGTTTTTGTAATGTATAGTTTTATCTTCTTTTTTTTTTTCCGACTCCTAACCAAGCCCCAAAATTTTAGATGTATACTGATGTCTACAGATTTATTCAGCTCCTGTTTGTATAATCTGTCTTTTCATATGCGGGGGTCTGCTCTACCTGTTTTCTCAGCCCCTTTAAGTGGGTATCACAGCTTAACCTCATAAACAGTGCTAAACTGGGAGCTTCTAAGTACTTTTTTTAAATGTTTTATACTGGATTTCTAGATTTTATTTCTAGTAAATCCGTACTTGTTGCTAGAATGGGCAAAGCTAGTAACTGTTAATTTGTTATCTAATCCTCCTGCTGAGGTCAGTTAGACATAGAAATGTAGCAAGGTTAAAAGGACAGTATAAACCTATTTTCTTCTAACTATGTAATAGACGCTACTAAAATGGGCCGGCTCCTTAACTCAATTTTCTGCTTTTTCAAAAAGAGATAGCAAAAGAATGAAGAAAAAATTATAATAGGATTAAATTAGAAAGTTGCTTGAAATTGCATGCTCTATCTGAATCATGAAAGGGAAAAAAATTGGGTTTAGTGTCCCTTTAATGCTCCCTTAACGTATGAAGGCAAATGCCTTCTGCCCGAGCTGCAGTCTAAGCTGACAAGGGGGCCGTAGCATGCACCTCTGTGTTGGTTGGTCATAGGTATTACATCAACACAGTATGCTGGGCAAAGTACTGGACTACTTACGTCCAAATGGCTCAAGGGGTTAAAGCAGAATTTTAGAACAAATTGGTGCTTATTGTGTCTTTAAAAAAGCCAATTGGAAGGGAAGTTGCCATGCTGACTGAAATAAATGTTTTCCATCAGTTAAAATTAAGCCAGTGACAAGATAGCCCATGTTGACGCAGTTACATTTAAACATGTTTTTGTCTATCTATATCAGGGTTAAATATACACACCCACATATTCTGCCTCTCGTATTTTGGACACATTTGTCAAGCACCTCTTTTAAAGGTCATAAAATGTATTTACCTAGCACAACTGAAATATTATTTATATTTATTTCCAAACTAACACCCCCCCCCCCCCAAAAAAAAAAATTCTCCCCTTTTTTCTACTTTTTAGACATCCGTAAATATTTTGAAATACCTTTGTTTATATTATGTTTTCTACCCCCCCCCCCACACACACACACACACAATTTGAGTTTAAGCTTTTGAGTATCTGTTGCACTTGAAAGGCAATGATGTCATAATGTAAAACACTACCTGGAAAAAAAAATATGTACAGTATTTAAATTTGGGAAGATATTTTTTGTATGACTTCTGCATCTAAGAGAAAAACAAAGTAATTTTAAAATGGTATTTAATGGGGAAGGGTGAATGAATCAAAGTAGTTAAGGGCTTAACCACAATTCATGCACAGAATAATATGTTTCTTACGTGTCATTTTCTTTGTTGAAACCACTGAAAACTTAAACATAAAAACGTGAAGCATATTTTTAGCCCACTTCAAAAGCTTTGCAGCTCACTGGAGTTCTTTGATTTTAGCCCCAGTTATTTTGTAAAGATTGCCACTACTGATCTTCAGTGTCTCTTGCACGTCACCTGGTCTGTGTACAAGCAGTCAAAACAAGACATGTTCCAGCTGGTCTCAGTGTTTTACGCTGTGTAATATATGGAGGTGATTGGCATATTGAGCTTCAAATTGTAAAAAAAAAAAAAAAAAAAATGTCTCAAAATATATTTTTTTTATTATCGCCCCTATACATAATATAATGTCCTGTAATTAAAGAACCAGTAGATTTCCATAAGTAACAAATGCATGATAAATAGATTATACAATAGCACTTAGTCTGAGCTTCAAATGAGTAGTAGATTTTCTACTTCTGACAAATTTCAAAGTTATGTCTATTTACACTCCCACTGCATCATGTGACAGCCATCAGCCAATCACAAATGACTATACATATATTCTGTGATTTCTTGCACATGCTCAGTAGGAGCTGGTGGCTCAAAAAGTGTAAATATAAAAAGACTGTGCACATTTTGTTAATGGAAGTAAATTGGAAAGTTATTTAAATTGCTGCTCTATCTGGATCATGAAAGTTTCATTTTGACTTTAAGCTTTAACCCCTTAAAGACCAAGGACGTGCCAGGCACGTCCTCCATAGGAGGTCACTTAACGGCCAAGGATGTGCCTGGCACGTCCTCTGGGGTTTAAATCTCTGGAAGCGATCCCAGCAGCTTTTTTTTTCTTTTTCTTTAAAGGGACAGGCTAGTCCAAAAAAAACTTTCATGATTCAGATAGGGCATGTAATTTTAAACAATTTTCCAATTTACTTTTATCACCATTTTTTCTTTGTATTCTTAGTTGAAAGCTTAAGCTAGGAGGTTCATATGCTAATTTCTTAGACCTTGAAGGCCGCCTCTTAAGAATGCATTTTAACAGGTTTTTCACCACTAGAGGGTGTTAGTTCATGTTTTTCATATAGATAACACTGTGCACGTGAAGTTACCTGGGAGCCATCACTGATTGGCTAAACTGCCAAGTCTGTCAAAAGAACAAATAAAGGGGCAGTTTGCAGAGGCTTAGATACAAGATAATCACAGAGGTAAAAAATATAAAAATATAACTGTGTTGGTTATGCAAAACTGGGGAATGGGTAAACACGGGATTATCTTTTTTTTAAAACAATAACAATTCTGGTGTAGACTGTCCCTTTAATACATTTTTATTGAGGTTTACACAATAATAAAGGAAAAAAGAAGAAGATCAAGGTCAACATACAAAATACAGAGGATCACATCGCTTAGACATTGCAAAAGTTTATACATTATTAAGTTCAAGATGGAAACAGCAATGTCCAATTTAAATATATAGATATTTATGACCTACACTTTATGAGATTGAAACCTTCGTTTAATGAAACATATATCTGAGTTTTTCCCTAAATAATCTAGCTTGATCTAAACTTAAAAAATGGGTATATTTACCCACGATACCCTTCTAAATCGGATAGTAAAAGAAAAGGAAAGAAGGAAAAGAGGGAAAAAAACAGGGGAGTGAAGGGAAGATAGACAAACAAAAGCAAAAGGATCTATATTATACTACTGCTCTTCTATCATCTAGGAAATAAGATATTAACTTTTAGAAAATACTGTAGAGCAAAGTAACTAAGTCAATATTGCATTTTCAAAAGGAGACCATAATTGGTTTTGGGTATCAATTTCATATATCTCCATGAACGATGCCCATTTCATATGGTATCTTTCAATACCTTTTTCTGTAGAGGTATAGGCATCAAATTGTTCTATTATAGCCTGTGTCTGGAGGTGATATATTAAAATATTAATTGATGGTTCCCGTTTTATTTTTCCGATTTTTAAGTATAAGGTCTCTACCGCCCAAAATAGTTATGTTAACAAAATAAGTATTTACCCGTGGATTTGGCCTGTCATGTAAGAGAAATATGTCTCTTATCAAGCTTGATATTTATTTTTAAAATCTTACAAAGCCAAAATTGAACTCGGGACCAGAACTTCTGAATTTTAGGGCAACTCCAAAACATATGGACCAGGTCGGCTTCCAAAAAGTGGCATCTAGGACAGTAGTTTTGGGTGTTAGGGTACCAGCGATTAAGTTTAGCTGGTGTAATATAAACCTGGTTAATAAGTTTTACATGAGATTCCCGCCATGTTGCAGAGTGTGTTGCTTTATCCACTTTTTGTATACTGTATTTCACCAAATCCTCACCCAATATATCTAACATTTGTTGCCAATTTTATCCAAGTTCTGTAAATAAGCATCACCTAAGTTAGAGAGTATCAACTTATACCAAAAATTAATGGAGCGAATACCATTTTTGAATAGTGATAATCCCATTTGCAATCCCAGTTGTATCCAACTGAAATTAAAATTCTTGGTGGACTCATAAAACCAATGTCGAATTTGCAAATAGGCATAGAAATCTGTATTGGGGAGATCATATCTGTTTTTTAGGTCTTCAAAGGTACATATTCGAGAAGTGCCTGATTCATTAAGTTGAGATACATGTGTAAGTCCCAAACTACTCCATCTATTAAATAGTTTACTATTAACGCCAGGTAGAAATCGGGGGTTACCTGTTATGGGTAAAAGATTTGACATGTGGGGATCCGTGTTTAATAATGATTTTAGACGTTGCCATGCGATAATAATATAGTATATAGTATGCATCTTTTTTTATTCAAACCGGTATATGTCGAACAGGACAGCAGTTAATGAAAATGGAAAGACAAGCTTTTTTTCCACCTCTAAGTAAGCAATATAGTTACCATCCGTAAGCCAATCCATTGCAAGTTTCGCTAGACATATGCTGATATATATATATATATATATATATATATATATATATATATATATATATATATATATATATAGAGAGAGAGAGAAAATACCCCCCCCCCCCCCCCCCAAACTGTCTTAGATGTGTTAGGTTTTCCAAGGCCATTCGACTTTTACCCATACCCCAAATACATCTTCTACAAATTTTATTCAGATAGTTAATATCTTTTTTTATTTAGTGGAATAGACGCATTTTGTCAATATAATCATTTAAATTAGATTGATTTTAGCTGTAAGCGGAATATGGGACCAATTGGTTAAATTTTGTTTAATTTTCTCAAATAAAATACCGAAGTTCCTCGAATACCAATATTTCGGGCAGCTAACTATGTTGATCCCTAAATATGTGAGCTAGTCATTTACAATTTTAAAAGGTACAAACTATTTATCAAGTGGGGAATTATTGAGCCATAGTATTTCTGATTTGGTAGCATTCACTTGGTAACCAGAAAACATGCCAAACTCCTGAATACATTTTAAGATATATGGAATCTTTAATTGTGTATTGTTAAGAAGTAGTAACAGATCATCTGCATAAAGTAGGAGTTTAAGCTTCTTATCCCCAAGGGAAATACCTTGAAGTTTCATTCATAATAATATTGCAAGAGGCTTAATGGCTAGATTGAAAAGTAAGGGAGAGATTGGACACCCCTGCCGTGTACCTTTTGCCATAGAAAAACTATTACTTGATGACCGTTTACCAGTATTGAAGAGGAAGCTTCTGAATAAATTAATTTAATACAGTTTAAAAATAAACCTTTAAATCCAAATTGACTCATTGCGTGAAAAAGATGGTCCCACGTAATTGAGTCAAACGCCTTCTGAGCGTCAATTGATAAAATAGCTTGATCGTGTAAGATTTTAGATTTTTTTTGTTTATCGAGATTCCAATAATCATCCAAGAGTAAGAAGATTTTTTGAATATTAGCAGATGGATTTCTATGTGCCATAAAGCCGACCTGGTCCACATGTATTAAAGAATCTGGGGGTGCTTTCAGTCTATGTGCCATAATACCCATGAGCAATTTGTAGTCACTATTCAACAATGAAATTGGACGGTATGAGTCTAACGAAGTTGGGTCCTTACCTTTCTTCTGAATAAGTGTAATTGTGCTTCCAGCAGCTTTTAAGGTATTGCAGTGATGCCTCGATATTGAGGCAAAACTACAATACCTTTTTTGACACACCAATGCAGAGAGAGCCACTCTGTGGCCCTCTCTGCATCGGCCAGCGATGGTGCGGATCGTTGGTGGGTGGGAGCAGCTGCAGGGAGCCGGGTGGGCGGCCCATCGCTGGCAATCTTCCTGCCAGCGGTTGGAAATGATTGTTGGATGCGCGCAGGAGGCGTGCACCCGCGATCGTGCCGTTTTTCAATTTTGAAGTGGTGGGTGGCGGTTGTGGGTGGACGAGGAGGGGGGACATTTTTTTTTAAAATAGGTTTGGGAGGGGGAGGGAGTAGGGTTTGGAGGGGGCAGCTACACTACAGAAAAATTGTGTTTGTTTTTTTTTAGAAAAACCACATTGAAAGATGCAAAGTGGGTATTGGCAGACAGCTGCCAGTACTCAAAATGGTCGAAAAAAGTTAGTGGGGGGAGGGTTAGAGAGCTCTTGGGGGGGGGGGATCGATTAGGTTGGGGGCTCATACACAGCAGAATATATATTTTATTAAAATAATTATTTTTTTTTTTTTTTTTAAAAAACCCTTTATTTTAGTACTGGCAGACTTTCTGCCAGTACTTAAGATGGCGGGGACAATCGTGGGGTGGGGGAAGGATGAGAACTGTTTGGGAGGGATCAAGGGGTGGGTTGTGTCAGATAGGAGGCTTATCTCTACACTTAAGCTAAAATTAACCCTTCAAGCTACCTAATTAACCCCGTCACTGCTGGCCATTATACAAGTGTGGTGCTTAGTGGTCTTCTGATTACCAAAAAGCAATGCCAAAGCCATATATGTCTGCTATTTCTGAACAAAGGGGTTCCCAGAGAAGCATTTACAACCATTTGTGCCATAATTGCACAAGCTGTTTGTAAATAATTTCAGTGAGAAACCTAAAATTGTGAAAAATTTAACATTTTTTTTTTTTATTTGATCACATTTGGCGGTGAAATGGTGGCATGAAATATACCAAAATGGGCCTAGATCAATACTTGGGGGGTGTCTACTACACTAAAGCTAAAATTATCCCAAAAAACGCTTCCTAATTAACCCCTTTACTGCTGGACATAATAATAAAAGAAGCATTTACAACCATTTGTGCCATAATTGCACAAGCTATTTGTAAATAATTTCAGTGAGAAACCTAAAGTGAACTTTTTTATTTGATCTCAATTGGCGGTGAAATGGTGGCATGAAATATATCAAAATGGGCCTAGATCAATACTTTGGGTTGTCTACTAAAAATATATATACATGTCAAGGGATATGCAGTGATATCTGACAGATATCAGTGTTCCAATGTAACTATCGCTAATTTTGAAAAAAAAATGGTTTGGAAATAGCATAGTGCTACTTGTATTTATTGCCCTATAACTTACAAAAAAAGCAAAGAACATGTAAATATTGGGTATTTCTAAACTCAGGACAAAATTTAGAAACTATTTAGCATAGGAGTTTTTTTGGTGGTTGTAGATGTGTAACAGATTTTGGGGTGTCAAAGTTAGAAAATGTGTTTGTGTTTTTTTTTTTCTGTGTTTTTTTTTTTTATAGTAAATTAAAAGATAAGTAAAGTAAAAAGATATGATGAAATAATGGTATCTTTAGAAAGTCCATTTAATGGCGAGGAAAAACGGTATATAATATGTGTGGGTACAGTAAATGAGTAAAAGGAAAATTACAGCTAAACACAAACATTGCAGAAATGCAAAAATTGCCTTGGTCCCAGACGGTCAACAAATGGAAAAGTGGTCTGGTCACGAAGGGGTTAATATACAGTATCTCACAAAAGTGAGTATTCTATTATATCTTTTCATGTGACAACACTGAAGAAATGACACTTTGCTACAATGTAAAGTAGTGAGTGTACAGCCTGTATAACAGTGTAAATTTGCTGTCCCCTCAAAATAACTCAAAACACAGCCATTAATGTCTAAACCATTGGCAACAAAAGTGAGTACACCCCTAAGTGGAAATTTCCAAATTGGGCCCAAAGTGTCAATATTTTGTGTGGTCACCATTATTTTCCAGCACTGCCTTACTCCTCTTGGGCATGGAGTTCACCAGAGCTTCACATGTTGCCACTGGAGTCCTCTTCTACTCCTCCATGACAACATCACAAAGCTGGTGAATGTTAGAGACCTTGCGCTCCCCCACCTTCCGTTTAAAGATGCCCCACATATGCTCAATAGGGTTTAGGTCTGGAGACATGCTTGGCCAGTCCATCACCTTTACCTCCAGCTTCTTTAGCAAGGCAGTGGTCGTCTTGGAGGTGTTTGGGGTCATTATCATGTTGGAATACTACCCTGCGGCCCAGTCTCTGAAGGAAGGAAATCATGCTCTGCTTCAGTATGTCACAGTACATGTTGGCATTCATGGTTCCTTCAATGAACTGTAGCTCCCCAGTGCCGGCAGCACTCATGCAGGCCCAGACCATGACACTTCCACCACCATGCTTGACTGTAGGCAAGACACACTTATCTTTGTACTCCTTACCTGGTTGCTGCCACACACGTTTGACACCAGTAAGTTTATCTTCGTCTCATCGGACCACAGGACATGGTTCCAGTAATCCATATCCTTAGTCTGCTTGTCTTCAGCAAACTGTTTGCAGGCTTTCTTGTGCATCATCTTTAGAAGAGGCTTCTTTCTGGGACGACAGCCATGCAGACCAATTTGATGCAGTGTGTGGTGTATGTTCTGAGAACTGACAGGCTAACCCCCCCACCTCTTCAACCTCTGCAGCAATGCTTGCAGCACTCATACGTCTATTTCTAAAAGACAACCTCTGGATATGACGCTGAGCATGTACACTCAACTTCTTTGGTTGACCATGGCGAGGCCTTTTATGAGTGAAACCTGTCCTGTGAAACTGCTATATGGTCTTGCCCACCGTGCTGCAGCTCAGTTTCAGGGTCCTGGCAATCTTCTCATAGCCTAGGCTATCTTAATGTAGAGCAACAATTCTTTTTTTCGGATCCTTTAGAGAGTTCTTTGCCATGAGGTGCCATGTTGATCTTCCAGTGACCAGTATGAGAGAGTGTGAGAGCGATAACACTAAATTTAACACATCTGCTCCCCATTCACACCTGAGACCTTGTAACCCTAACGAGTCACATGACACCGGGGAGGGAAAATGGCTAATGGGGCCCAATTTGGACATTTCCACTTAGGGGTGTTCTCACTTTTGTTGCCAACGGTTTAGACATTAATGGCTGTGTGTTGAGTTATTTTGAGGGACAGCACATTTACACTGTTATACAGGCTGTACACTCACTACTTTAGATTGTAGCAAAATGTCGTTTTTTTTTAGTGTTGTCACATGAAAAGATATAGTAAAATATTTACAAAAATGTGAGGGGTGTACTTTTGTGAGATACTGTGTGTGTGTATATATATATATATATATATATATATATATATATATATATATATATATATATATATATATACATACACACACACAGGTAATAGTACAGTGTTCTCCCCCTAAATTTTGTAGCGGGTGCATCACCCGGCTGATTTTACGGACCACCCAGCTAAAGTTTTAGCCAATACTAAGTTAAAATTTGCTAATATTAAAAATATTCAATTTTTGTTGCACAAATTGTCATTAAATACATTTTGTTAAAATATGTAATTATTTGTGCTTTGGATAGCAGAAAATTATATAATTTTAGAAAATATTACACTGCCCTCATCCAGCTACTTCATAATGCCACCCGGCTGGCAAAATTTTCTGTACAGAACATTGTAGTCATAGATTGGATTGTTTAATAAAATAACATGTTGTATCTAAATCATGAAAAAAAAAATAGGAACATACCAACCAAAACTACAATCTACATGGATGCATTTCAGTTTAGAATAGAAGCATTTTTGTAATACACGTGTATGCTTCTAATAAACTGTGTATTTAGGTATACACTGACCACCAGCATTTAAACAAAGCACTTTCTTAGAGAGCCTAAGGTGCTTGTACCATCTGGTAATGACTTGATACAGGCCCCACTAGAGCTCTAAGCAGCTGCAGTATTTAAAAAGCTGGCGCACTGAGAAGATCTAGCTATAAAAAAAAATGTAAAAATGTTACCACTAAAACAGTAATTACTTTTACTAGAAGTGTTTTTGCCAATAAATGTATATTGCAAATGTGTGCTTCTATTGAAAGATGTAAATTGATTGTGCATTTAAATTTTGACTGGAATGTCCCTTTAACTTTTATGTCTTTTTGAAAGGAAACAAAATAAGTACATAACCCTTTTTACTATAAAATAAAAATAAGTGCAAACTGCTTAGCCCTCCGGCTAAAGTCTTTATTGAAATTGTTATTGTTCTGGCACAATTGTTGCTTACGGAGGGATTCTTCCTAGTTGTTATCTTTGGCAAGTTCTCGGTAGCTCAAGTTGCTCAATTTTAGACTCCAAGGTACAAAGCTATTTGCCTGTAAAAATCTATTTGCACTTTTTGATATGGTGCAAATTTTCATTATTGATCATAAATCATTTTCTAGTATTACATTTGGCTTTTTTTTTTAATGATCTTAAAGGGACAGTGCACACCAATTTTCATATGACTGCATGTAATAGACACTACTATAAAGAAGAATATGCACAGATACTGATCTAAAAATACAGTATAAAACCATTTAAAAACTTACTTAGAAGCTCCCAGTTTAGCACTGTTAAAGTGAAGGTAAACTTTGATGAATGAAAGCCCATTTTTTAAAAATACTATTAAAAACAGGGGCACTTTCATTCATCAAAGTTTACAAAACGGCCGTTTTGATTAAAAACTTTCCTTTTTTTCTTTTCACAGCCAGAGCAGCTCCCCCCTCCTGGAAATCCTCTCTTCACACGTCAGCAATGACTAATCCGGCTTCCTCCAATCCCAGCATGGCCTCATGCAATGACTACCCTGGGGGAAAAGCCGTGATTGGAGGAAGACGGATTAGTCATTGATGACGTGTGAAGAGAGGATTTCTAGGAGGGGGAAGCTGCTCTGCCTGTGAAAAGAAAAAAAGGTAAGTTTTTTTTTTTTTTTTTTTTTTTTTTTTTTTTTAAATCAAAACAGCTGCTTTTGTAAACTTTGAATGAAAGTGCTCCTGTTTTTAATAGTATTTTTAAAAAACGGGCTTTCATTCACCAAAGTTTACCTTCACTTTAATGAGGTTGACGAACACCCAGTGGAATGGGCTGGAAAAACAAGAAGAGCAGACACTCCCCCAATTCCCTGCATATGAAAAAACAGATTACACAAACAGGAGTCCGCAATAGTCTGTAAACGCGTGTATACATCTGACACTGTAGGGCTTGCTTTGGAGTCAGAAAATCATCACAATGTTTTAAAAAAAAATAAAAGAAAGAAAAACTATACATTGTTACAAAAACATTCCCAAATGGACTAAAAAAAAAAACTAAATTCCCATGTTTCTCATGTGAAGAAATTTCCTGCATACTAACATGAAAATAGAAATGTTTCAGAAGAAACCAAAAAACTAAACAAACTTCTGGCTAGCTAAAGGTTTTAAGCACCATTTTACTGTGTAATTTCAAAAGCTCTCCATTAGTTTACCATAAAGGGGTAAAAAACAAGTGAGGGGAGCTGTGTGTATTTCAATACATAAATAATATGTGTTACCGTGACCTTTAAATGAGCTTCTCGTATTGGTTTCAAAATTCAATCATAATATATATTGCACTGTGATAAGGTAAACAAATAGGTGAAAATTGGGTGAAAAATAGTGAAAATATGACTACAAGAGGTTAAAAAACTAAATATTTAATTGTTGCCATACAAAACAATATTGGACTAGATAATATATTCTGATAGGATTATAAGTGGTAAAGAGCTCTATTACCTTGCGTATATTATATATTAAAATTCCTTAATCAAAAGTTAAAATTGACAATAAATTCACAATAAATTCATGCTATAGTGTTCAAAGCATATGATAAAAACAGATTAAATTAAAATAATTAACGTAGGAGGTGGAAATAAATGTTCATCTGATGAATTGCAAGTATCTTTTGATGTGACTTTAAATGTGACTTTTAGTTGGAAATGAAATTACTCACAGTTTGCATAAAATAATTTTTCCAGGTGTCTGATTGGTTGAAACAGACAAGCCTTTATGTAAATAAAATAATTTTTTTCGCTGTAGTTAAAACTTGTAGATCGAAATTGTAGATAAAGATAACAACTACTGGATGGTAAAGATGCTAAAACTGTTTACTTAAACTGGGTTTGCAGGAGTTTCAGTTGTTGATAAAACTTGGTTCTGTATGTAACGTAGGAGGTGGAAATAAATGTTCATCTGATGAATTGCAAGTATCTTTTGATGTGACTTTAGATGTGACTTTTAGTTGGAAATTAAATTACTCACAGTTTGCATGAAATAATTTTTCCAGGTGTCTGATTGGTTGAAACAGACGAGCCTTTATGTGAATAAAATAATTTTTCCGCTGTAGTTAAACTTGTAAACCAAGTCTTAGATAACAGTTTCAATATACAGAACCAAGTTTTATCAACAACTGAAACTCCTGCAAACCCAGTTTAGGTAAACCGTTTCAGCATCTTTACCATCCAGTAGTTGTTACCTTCATCTACAATTTTGATCTGCAAGTTTTAACTACAGCGGAAAAATTATTTTATTCACATAAAGGCTTGTCTGTTTCAACCAATCAGACACCTGGAAAAATTATTTCATGCAAACTGTGAGTAATTTCATTTCCAACTAAAAGTCACATCTAAAGTCACATCAAAAGATACTTGCAATTCATCAGATGAACATTTATTTCCACCTCCTACGTTACATACAGAACCAAGTTTTATCAACAACTGAAACTCCTGCAAACCCAGTTTAGGTAAACAGTTTCAGCATCTTTACCATCCAGTAGTTGTTATCTTCATCTACAATTTCGATCTACCACTTATACCTTATACTTATATACTCTTTACCACTTATAATCCTATCAGAATATATTATCTAGTCCAATATTGTTTTGTATGGCAACAATTAAATATTTTGTTTTTTTAACCTCTTGTAGTCATATTTTCACTATTTTTCACCTATTTGTTTACCTTATCACAGCGCAATATATATTATGATTGAATTTTGAAACCAATACGAGAAGCTCATTTAAAGGTCACGGTAACACATATTTATGTATTGAAATACACACAGCTCCCCTCACTTGTTTTTTACCCCATCGATCCCTCACAGTTGTTTGAAGGAACAGCTGTTTATCAGGGTTGAGCTGTCTCAATCCAATAGGTGCACTCACTCTTAATTGTTTTTCACTATTTACCTTTAAAGGGACATAATACTCTTATGCTAAATCACTTGAAACTGATGCAGTATAACTGTAAAAAGCCGACAGGAAAATATCACCTGAGCATCTCTATGTAAAAAAGGAAGATATTTTACCTCACATTCTCCTCATCTCAGCAGAGTAAGTTCTGTGTAAAAAGTTATACTCGGCTGCAGCCCAGCTGCAGGTTAAAAAAAAAAAAATGAAGAAATGAACAGCAGCCAATCGGCATCAGCAGTGCTGAGGTCATGAACTCTTTTACTGTGATTCATGAGATTTCACTTAACTCTCATGAGATTTCATAGCAAACTTCCTTTAAACTGAATAGGGAATTAAGATAAGAGTGCACGTAAGCTCGCCCCTTCCGCTGTCCCGGGACAGACATACTGATTTGCTGCTTAGAAATCCTTTACAATGGGATGTGGCTACTGAGAAACTTTTGAGGTAAAATATCTTTCTTTTTTACATAGAGATGTTCAGGTGATATTTTCTAGTCGGCTTTCTACACCTATGCTGCATCACTTTCAAGTGTTTAAACATTTGGGTATTATGGCCCTTTAATTTGTAATCGTGGAGTTCTGCATCCTAAAATATATTTGGTAATTAGAGACATGTTACCTATATGTCAAATCACTTTAAAGTGATATAGCATAACTGTAAAAAGCTGACAAAGAAATATCATCTGAACATCTATGTAAAAAGAAAGTGAAATATTTTGCCTAAATTTTCTTCAGCTCATCAGAGTAAGTGTATATACACTACTATATAGGGGGCTATAAAGGCATACCTCCTTTTATTGCGATACGCTTTATTGCGTTTCACAGATATTGCTCTTATTACCAATTGAAGGTTTGTGACAACTTTGTGTCGAGCAAGTCTATTGGCGCCATTTTCCCAACATATATACAGCACCAAAAGTTCATAGAAAAACTTAGAAATTTATTGAGGTACAAACAAATGCAACGTTTCGGGAGCCATTGCCTTAATCATGATTAATGATGCATGATTAAGGGAATGGCTCCCGAAACGTTGCATTTGTTTGTACCTCAATAATTTTCTAAGTTTTTCTATGAACTTTTGGTGCTGTGGAATCTTGTATCGTTGGAATATTGGAGAGGAAAGCAGTCCCCTCTGTACCACTGGTCACCAAAGAACCCTATTAAGGGAAAAAGGAGCTAAGGTGCTGTTTGTGTGTTTAGTGCTGCCCAACATATATACTGTACACATATAAACACACCTACACCACCAGCAAAAAGATTATGACTCACTGAAGGCTCAGATGACAATTAGCATTTCGCCAACATTGGTGTGTCCGGTCCACGGCGTCATCCATAACTTGTGGGAATATTCTCTTCCCCAACAGGAAATGGCAAAGAGCACAGCAAAAGCTGTCCATATAGTCCCTCCTAGGCTCCGCCCACCCCAGTCATTCTCTTTGCCGCTGAACAAGCAGCATCTCCACGGAGATGGTGAAGAGTATGTGGTGTTTAGTTGTAGTTTTTTATTCTACTATCAAGAGTTTGTTATTTTAAAATAGTGCTGGTATGTACTATTTACTCTGAAACAGAAAAAGATGAAGAGTTCTGTTTGTGAGAGGAGTATGATTTTAGCAGCAGTAACTAAAATCGTTTGCTGTTTCCACATAGGACTGTTGAGATGAGATAACTTCAGTTGGCAGACTTTTCTGCTTAAGGTATGACTAGCCATATTTCTAACAAGACTGTGTAATGCTGGAAGGCTGTCATTTCCCTTCATGGGGACCGGTAAGCCATTTTCTTAGTCTCAAACAGAATAAAGGGCTTAATATGGGCTATAAAACTGGTAGACACTTTTATGGGCTAGATCGATTGCTTTATTTGGGCATTTTATACAGCTTGATGTTGAAATTCACACTTTATAAACTTTGGGGAACGTTTTTTTTACGTCAGGCACTGGTTTAGACACCTTCCCAGTCAGGAAGGGCCTTCTCTGTAGTAGGCAGAGCCTCATTTTCGCGCCATTACTGCGCAGTTACTTTTGAGAGCAGGACATGCAGCTGCATGTGTGTGGGTCTGAAAGTAGTTGAAAAGGTTCCTAGAAGGCTTCATTTGGTATCGTATACCCCCCTGGGTTTGGTAAAGTCGCAGCAAAGGCTGTAGCTGGGACTGTAGAGGGGTTAAAACTGTAAACGGCTCCGGTTTCGTCATTTTAAGGGTTAAAGGTCTGAAATTTGGGGTGCAATGCTTTGAATGCTTTAAGACACTGTGGTGAAAATTTGGTTAAATTTGAACAATTCCTTCATAGTTTTTCACATATTCAGTAATAAAGTGTGCCCTGTTTAAAATTTAAAGAGACAGTAACGGTTTTGTTTTAAAACGGTTTTTGTACTTTATTGACAAGTTTAAGCCTGTTTAACATGTCTGTGCCTTCAGATAAACTATGTTCTGTATGTATGGAAGCCAATGTGTCTCCCCCTTCAAAATTGTGTGATAATTGTGTCATAGCGTCCAAACAAAGTAAGGACAGTACTGCCACAGATAGTAAAGTTGCCCAAGATGAGTCATCAGATGAAGGGAGTAGACATAGTTCTACATCATCTCCTTCTGTGTCTACACCAGTTTTGCCCACGCAGGAGACCCCTAGTACTTCTAGCGCGCCAATGCTTGTTACTATGCAACAATTGACGGCAGTAATGGATAACTCCATAGCAAATATTTTATCCAAAATTCCTGCATTTCAGAGAAAGCACGATTGCTCTGTTTTAAACACTGTAGAGCAGGAGGGCGCTGATGATAATTGCTCTGTCATACCCTCACACCAATCTGAAGTGGCCATGAGGGAGGTTTTGTCAGATGGGGAAATTTCTGATTCAGGTAGAATTTCTCAACAGGCAGAACCTGATGTTGTGACATTTAAATTTAAATTAGAGCATCTCCGCTCATTGCTTAAGGAGGTGCTATCTACTCTGGATGATTGTGACAACCTGGTCATTCCAGAAAAATTGTGCAAGATGGACAAGTTCCTAGAGGTTCCGGTGCACCCCGACGCTTTTCCTATACCCAAGCGGGTGGCGGACATAGTGAATAAGGAGTGGGAGAAGCCCGGCATACCTTTTGTCCCCCCTCCTATATTTAAGAAATTATTTCCTATGGTCGACCCCAGAAAGGACTTATGGCAGACAGTCCCTAAGGTCGAGGGGGCAGTTTCTACACTAGCCAAGCGCACTACTATTCCTATTGAGGATAATTGTGCTTTCAAAGATCCTATGGATAAAAAATTGGAGGGTTTGCTTAAAAAGATTTTTGTACAGCAAGGTTACCTCCTGCAACCTATTTCGTGCATTATTCCTGTCACTACAGCAGCGTGGTTCTGGTTCGAGGAACTAGAAAAGTCGCTTAGTAGAGAGACTCCGTATGAGGAGGTTATGGACAGAATTCACGCACTTAAGTTAGCTAATTCCTTTATTTTAGATGCCGCTTTGCAGTTAGCTAGATTAGCGGCGAAAAAATTCAGGGTTTGCAATTGTGGCGCGCAGAGCGCTCTGGCTAAAGTCTTGGTCAGCGGATGTATCTTCCAAGACAAAATTGCTTAATATCCCTTTCAAGGGTAAAACCCTTTTTGGGCCAGAATTGAAAGAGATTATCTCAGACATCACTGGGGGTAAGGGCCACGCCCTCCCACAAGATAGGCCTTTCAAGGCCAAGAATAAGTCTAATTTTCATTCCTTTCGCAATTTCAGGAACGGACCGGCCTCCAACTCTGCAGCCTCTAGACAAGAGGGTAATGCTTCACAAACCAAACCAGCTTGGAAACCGATGCAAGGCTGGAACAAGGGTAAGCAGGCCAAGAAGCCTGCTGCTGCTACCAAAACAGCATGATGGAGTAGCCCCCGATCCGGGACCGGATCTAGTAGGGGGCAGACTCTCTCTCTTCGCTAAGGCTTGGGCAAGAGATGTTCAGGATCCCTGGGCACTAGAAATAGTTTCTCAGGGTTATCTTCTGGAATTCAAGGAACTACCCCAAAGGGGAAGGTTCCACATGTCTCACTTATCTTCAAACCAAATAAAGAGACAGGCATTCTTACATTGTGTAGAAGACCTGTTAAAAATGGGAGTGATACACCCAGTTCCAACTGTGGAACAAGGAATGGGGTTTTACTCAAATCTGTTTGTAGTTCCCAAAAAAGAGGGAACTTTCAGACCAATTCTGGATTTAAAGATCCTAAACAAATTTCTCAGAGTGCCATCGTTCAAAATGGAAAACTATTCGAACGATTTTACCTACAATCCAGGAGGGTCAATTTATGACTACCGTGGATCTAAAGGATGCGTATCTACATATTCCTATCCACAAAGATCATCGGTTCCTAAGGTTCGCCTTTCTGGACAAACATTACCAGTTTGTGGCTCTCCCATTCGGGCTAGCCACTGCTCCAAGGATTTTCACAAAGGTACTCGGGTCCCTTCTAGCGGTTCTAAGACCAAGGGGCATTGCAGTGGCACCTTACTTGGACGACATTCTGATACAAGCGTCGTCTCTTTCAAAGGCAAAGGCTCACACAGACATCGTTCTGGCCTTTCTCAGATCTCACGAATGGAAAGTGAACATAGAAAAAAGTTCCCTGTCTCCGTCGACATGAGTTCCTTTCTTGGGGACAATAATAGATTCTTTAGAAATGAAGATTTTCCTGACAGATGTCAGAAAGTCGAAGCTTCTAAACGCTTGTCAAGTTCTTCACTCTGTTCCACGACCTTCCATAGCTCAGTGCATGGAAGTAGTAGGGTTGATGGTTGCAGCAATGGACATAGTTCCTTTTGCGCGAATTCATCTAAGACCATTACAACTGTGCATGCTGAAACAGTGGAATGGGGACTATACAGACTTGTCTCCAGTGATTCAAGTAGATCAGAAGACCAGAGACTCACTCCGTTGGTGGCTAACCCAGGATCACCTGTCCAAGGGAATGAGCTTCCGCAGACCAGAGTGGGTCATCGTCACGACCGCCAGTCTAGTGGGCTGGGGCGCGGTCTGGGACTCCCTGAAAGCTCAGGGGCTATGGTCTCGGGAAGAGTCTCTTCTCCCGATAAACATTCTGGAACTGAGAGCGATATTCAATACTCTCAGGGCTTGGCCTCAACTAGCAAAGGCCAGATTCATAACATTCCAATCAGACAACATGACGACTGTTGCTTACATCAACCATCAGGGGGGAACAAGGAGTTCCCTGGCGATGAGAGAAGTGACCAAAATCATAAAATGGGCGGAGGATCACTCCTGCCACCTATCTGCGATCCACATCCCAGGAGTGGAAAACTGGGAGGCAGATTATCTGAGTTGTCAGACATTCCATCCGGGGGAGTGGGAACTCCACCCGGAGATATTTGCCCAGTTGACTCAATTATGGGGCATTCCAGGCATGGATCTGATGGCGTCTCGTCAGAACTTCAAGGTTCCTTGCTACGGGTCCAGATCCAGGGATCCCAAGGCGACTCTAGTGGATGCATTAGTAGCGCCTTGGACCTTCAACCTAGCTTATGTGTTTCCACCGTTTCCTCTCATTCCCAGGCTGGTAGCCAGGATCAAGCAGGAGAGGGCCTCGGTGATCTTGATAGCTCCTGCGTGGCCACGCAGGACTTGGTATGCAGACCTGGTGAATATGTCATCGGCTCCACCATGGAAGCTACCTTTGAGACAGGATCTTCTAGTACAAGGTCCATTCGAACATCCAAATCTAGTTTCCCTCCAGCTGACGGCTTGGAAATTGTAAGGGTTAAACGTTACCTCTCTATCCCTTTAAGCCGTTTGCCTATTTAAGGCACCACCCACTAAGAATCGGTGCTGCTTTATTGAGTTCTAAACCTTAACACTGTGTACACAGACCGCTACAGAGTTTAAGCTCAGTTCTTTTGGAAATCAGCCTAATCTACTCATTACTTGGAATCCTAAAGTTGCCTACTAACCTGTAAGGTAGATTCTATACTTTCTGGATTATCGTTACAGGTGCAGCTTCACTTCTCCCTAAATAGCCTGTGTGAGAGCGGCACTCGATAGCCGTGACGTCATCAGAGGCAGACCTGTGCATCTCTCCCTGCCTGTCAGCTCTAAGGCGGCTCTCCACGCTACTGTTTGTTTCAACTCCTGGTTCCATACAGAGTAACATCTACTAAACAAAGCAAGGGGAACTTATCTACTCCGGTTCATTACTCACAGGTCTGATTAACTTTACCTACTTCAATTACATATACTGTGAATTATCGTTTCAACTATCAAGTTACCTCATTACTCAAATCTGATAGTAAAGCCTACCTTATATATCTACCTGTTACTCTTGCCACAGTATAGTTTGTGTGATATTTCCAATATTTCATTGCTCAACTATATCGACTTGGCATATATAAAAGTACTAGGTATTACTTTAAAATCCTTTACTGGAATACTTAGCCAACAACAAAACCCTTATCAATCTCATAGGAATACTGTTGTCATAGACATATTTAAACAGTACCTAACAAAATATTACATAATAAAGCAGCCATATAAGAGATTCATTAAGGGTTTGTTTTGGCCGAAGTTTTCATAAAACCGAATATATACCATATTTTTTTCTCACCATGGAACAGGATCCAATTGGTGAAAGAGTTCAAGTATTGTCTGACAGGCTCGATGCCTTGTCAGGTTCTTTTCATGAGCTACAAGTAGAAAACCAGGCCCTGAAAGCCTGTCTACGAGAGGTATTGGCCCCTAAGCCGAGCCCCTCAGAACAAACATCTGAGCCCTTGGTCTCCCCTCCTGAGAAATTCTCTGGAGACAGAGCCCACTTCAGAGAATTCAGGAATTCCTGTTTTTTATTATTTGACCTAAAACCACGTACATACCCCACAGAAAGGGTCAGAGTCTTAACGGTCATTTCTTATCTAAGGGGTGAGCCCAGGGCTTGGGCTGACTCATTCTATGAGAACCAAGACCCTGTCTTAGGATCTCTTTCAAGTTTTTTCAACCAGATGGCAGCACTCTATGATGACCCCTTCAAACAGGTTTCTGCCGAAAATACCTTAAGGGCTCTGAAACAAAAGAAAAATCCAGTGGAAAATTATATCACCCTCTTCAAGATTTCAGCACGTGACTCAGGATGGAACGAGGTGTCCCTTAAGACACAATTTCGTTTGGGGTTAAGCGAAGAAATTAAAGATGAATTATCTCGCATTGGTATCCCTGACTCCTTGGAGGAATTTTTCACACTTACAATCAATATTGATAGACGCCTCAGGGAAAGGAGGAATGAAAAAGCTACGAGACCCAAAAGCTATCTCCCAACTCCAACTTATCAGGTGAAGGATAGTCCCCAACCCATGGATATCGGGTTTATGAAGGGTCCACTCACTCCTCAGGAAAAAGCCAAAAGGAAAATGCAATGCCTTTGCATGTACTGTGCTTCCCCAGCCCATGAAGTGAAGGACTGCCCTATACTAGCTAAAACTAAGAAGGGTAGGTTGTTAACAACACATACCTCCTACGTTATTAAGACAATTAAAAATGCTTACATCACTGTCCCAATTCTTTTACAGTGGGACCACTACCAGACAGCCACTGAAGCACTCATCGATACAGGCTCATGTAGAAACTTTATCCATCTAGGTTTTGTGAAATCCAATAAAATACCTTTTGTGTGTAAAAGCAATCCAGTCTCGGTGAAGGTTATTGATGGGTCTTTACTTGCTTCAGGGCCTGTATTACATCAAACTGATCCTATTCAGGTAACTATTAATAACTCAGTAACTAAGTCTTGTATATTTGATGTTATTACATCCCCTATTTTTGACATCATATTAGGTATGGAATGGTTGTGTATGTACAAACCTACTATAGATTGGGATAATCTCAGCCTAAACTTTCCTAAAACAAGTACTTCCTTGTCAAATACTGATGTATCTATTTTATGTAATACTTCTGCTAATATCCTGCCCACTCAGTACGCAGAGTATTCTGATGTGTTTGACAAAAAGGATGCTGAGGTACTCCCTCCTCATAGGGCTTATGATTGCCCGATTGACCTATTACCAGGGGTCTCCATCCCTTATGGCCACATTTATCCGCTCTCTAAACCGGAGTTGGAACACTTAAAGAATTATATTGATGACAACCTCAAAAAGGGGTTTATCAGACCCAGTACCTCTCCTGCCGGGGCTGGGATATTTTTTGTTACTAACAAAGACGGTACTTTAAGACCTATTATTGATTACCGAGAATTAAATAAGCGTACACGTAAAAACAGGTACCCTCTCCCGTTAATCCCAGAGTTGATAGAAAGATTGAGGGGTGCCACGGTTTTCACCAAGTTGGATCTTTGTGGCGCCTATAATCTGATACGAATGAGGGCTGGAGACGAATGGCTCACTGCGTTCCGAACTAGATACGGTCTTTTCGAATACACAGTGATGCCATTCGGATTATGTAATGCTCCAGCTACATTCCAATGTCTTATCGATGATATTTTCCGAGACATCCTGGATGTGTATGTTGTTGTCTATTTGGACGACATTCTAATTTATTCACAAGACCTAGATCAGCATAGACTACATGTAAGAGAAGTCCTTTCTAGATTTAGGACACACAGTCTATATGCCAAACTCGAAAAATGTATATTTGAGTCTCAGAACATAACATTCCTCGGTTATGAAATCTCCCCAAAAGGCATTAAAATGCAAAACGACAAGGTTCAGGCTGTTTTAGATTGGCCCGTTCCCCAATCAAAGAAAGATGTACAGCGCTTTCTAGGGTTTTCTAATTATTATAGAAAATTTATACCTGGCTTTGCAGCCCTTACAAAACCCCTGACTGTACTCACAAAATTGAATCAACCATTTGCCTGGAACCATCAAACTCAGTCTGTATTCGACAATTTGAAGTCCCAATTTACTTCAGCTCCCATCCTCCAGTATCCAGATCTGCAGAAGCAATTTATACTAGAGGTGGACGCCTCAGATTTTGCCATTGGGGCAATCTTGTCCCAGAGGAAATCTTTTAAGGATCCATTACATCCAGTGGCTTTCTTCTCTCGACTCCTACAACCTTCCGAATTGAATTACCCAGTAGGAGAAAAAGAATTGCTCGCTATCAAGTGTTCTTTTGACCATTGGAGACACCTCTTGGAAGGAGCTACCCAACCTACTGTTATTTATACTGACCATAAGAACTTGCAGTACTTACAATCTAACCGTACTTTGTCTTCTAGGCAAGTGAGATGGAGTCTCTATTTTTCTCGCTTTCAATATATCATCACCTATAGACCAGGTACCAGGAATGGTAAGGCAGACGCCCTTTCTAGACAAGCCACCAAACCTTCACAATCTCCTTTGCCCTCTACCATCATACCCAAGGAATGTATAGTAGGACTCATGACGGGTCTTGAACCCCTTTTTAAAAGAGCCCTTGACACTGATACTTCTGTTCCTTTTCAGGACTTATTACCTGACGCAAATGGAGTATTACGCAAGGACCACAAGCTGTATATCCCAATAAACCTCAGGAAAGAGGTACTGAATTCAGTTCACGAATCTCCTCTAGCAGGGCATATGGGTAGGGATAAATCTATGGATCTGCTCACTAGATTCTATTGGTGGCCAACCTTACGGACGGATCTTAAAGATCACTTGGATCAATGTGTCATCTGTGCCACCTCCAAACCCTCCAGACAATTGCCAGTTGGTCTTTTACAACCTTTACCAGTACCCCATGTTCCATGGCAGACTGTGTCTATGGACTTCATAGTTGATCTACCGACATCAAATAATTATACCACCATAATGGTGGTTACAGACTTGTTCTCAAAAATGTCACACTTCATCCCCATATCATCATTACCTACGTCCAAAATTACTTGTGATCTATTCATACAAAATGTAGTTCGCTTGCATGGCATCCCACTAACAGTTATCAGTGATCGTGGAACTCAGTTCACCTCCAAATTTTGGAGATCTCTTTGTAAAGCCCTCCACATGGAACAGAAGCTCTCCACCGCTTATCATCCGCAGACTAACGGACAAACAGAGAGAGTCAACCAGTGGCTGGAGCAATACTTGCGATGTTACTGTGCAAATCAACAGGAGTCATGGGCTTTCTTCCTTCCACTAGCAGAGTTCGCGTATAACAACAACAGAAATTCCTCCACTGGTTTTTCTCCGTTTTTCATTAATTATGGTTTACACCCCCGTTTCACTTTACTACCTAAGGCTGAGACACCTTGTCCTGTAGTAAACGATTTGGTCAATGATATCTCAGCTCTGTTCCCAACTATTCGTGATAATATTTTACATGCCCAAGCATACCAAAGCAAATACTACAATCTCCGTCATAGGTCTAGTCCCACATATGTGGTAGGTCAAAAGGTTTGGCTTTCGACTCGGAATCTTAGACTCTCATACCCAAGCAAGAAGATGGGGAAGTTGTTCATTGGTCCATACCCCATCACTCGGATCACTAATCCATCAACTGTCACCCTACAGCTCCCTTCCAATTTCAAGGTTCATCCTACTTTTCACGTGTCCTTAGTTAAACCTTGCTCTGTATCTACCCCTACTACTCATGATTCCGAACCAGATCCGATACCTTCCCCGGATCAAGAATTTGTTGTACATAGCATCCTGGACTCACGCATCCGTGGGGGAGTTCTATTTTATTTCATTCATTGGAAGGGTTTTGGTCATGAGGAAGATTCTTGGGAACCTGCTGCCAACGTCTCTGCTCCTCGCCTTGTATCCCTTTTCCACCGGCGAAACCCGGATCGTCCCAGACCTTGACCCACGCTGTGGTTCTTTGTGGGGGGGGCTCTGTAAGGGTTAAACGTTGCCTCTCTATCCCTTTAAGCCTTTTGCCTATTTAAGGCACCACCCACTAAGAATCAGTGCTGCTTTATTGAGTTCTAAACCTTAACACTGTGTACACAGACCGCTACAGAGTTTAAGCTCAGTTCTTTTGGAAATCAGCCTAATCTACTCATTACTTGGAATCCTAAAGTTGCCTACTAACCTGTAAGGTAGATTCTATACTTTCTGGATTATCGTTACAGGTGCAGCTTCACTTCTCCCTAAATAGCCTGTGTGAGAGCGGCACTCGATAGCCGTGACGTCATCAGAGGCAGACCTGTGCATCTCTCCCTGCCTGTCAGCTCTAAGGCGGCTCTCCACGCTACTGTTTGTTTCAACTCCTGGTTCCATACAGAGTAACATCTACTAAACAAAGCAAGGGGAACTTATCTACTCCGGTTCATTACTCACAGGTCTGATTAACTTTACCTACTTCAATTACATATACTGTGAATTATCGTTTCAACTATCAAGTTACCTCATTACTCAAATCTGATAGTAAAGCCTACCTTATATATCTACCTGTTACTCTTGCCACAGTATAGTTTGTGTGATATTTCCAATATTTCATTGCTCAACTATATCGACTTGGCATATATAAAAGTACTAGGTATTACTTTAAAATCCTTTACTGGAATACTTGGCCAACAACAAAACCCTTATCAATCTCATAGGAATACTGTTGTCATAGACATATTTAAACAGTACCTAACAAAATATTACAGAAATTGAACGCTTGATTTTATCTAAGCGTGGGTTTTCGGATTCTGTAATAGATACTCTGGTACAAGCCAGAAAACCTGTAACTAGAAAAATTTACCATTAAAATATGGAAAAGATATATCTGTTGGTGTGAATCCAAGGGATTCTCATGGAGTAAGATCAAAATTCCGAGGATCCTTTCCTTTCTCCAAGAAGGTTTGGATAAGGGATTATCAGCGAGTTCTCTAAAGGGACAGATTTCTGCTTTATCTGTCTTGTTACACAAACGACTGGCAGCTGTGCCTGATGTTCAAGCTTTTGTTCAGGCTTTGGTCAGGATCAAGCCTGTTTACAGACCTTTGACTCCTCCCTGGAGTCTGAATTTAGTTCTTTCAGTTCTTCAAAGGGTTCCGTTTGAACCTCTACATTCCATAAATATCAAGATGTTATCTTGGAAAGTTCTGTTTTTGGTTGCTATTTCTTCTGCTAGAAGAGTTTCTGAGTTATCTGCTTTGCAGTGTAATCCGCCCTATCTGGTGTTCCATTCAGATAAGGTTGTTTTGCGTACTAAACCTGGTTTCCTTCCAAAGGTTGTTTCCAACAAGAATATTAACCAGGAAATAGTTGTGCCTTCTTTGTGTCCGAATCCAATTTCAAAGAAGGAACGTTTGTTACACAATTTAGATGTAGTTCGTGCTTTAAAGTTCTATTTAGAAGCAACAAAGGATTTCAGACAAACGTCTTCTCTGTTTGTCGTTTATTCTGACAAGAGGAGAGGTCAAAAGGCTACTGCTACCTCTCTTTCCTTTTGGCTGAAAAGCATCATCCGATTGGCTTACGAGACTGCCGGACGGCAGCCTCCTGAACGCATCACAGCTCACTCTACTAGGGCTGTGGCTTCCACATGGGCCTTCAAGAACGAGGCTTCTGTTGATCAGATATGTAAGGCAGCGACTTGGTCTTCCCTGCACACTTTTGCCAAATTCTACAAATTTGATACTTTTGCTTCTTCGGAGGCTATTTTTGGGAGAGAGGTTTTGCAAGCTGTGGTGCCTTCTGTTTAGGTAACCTGATTGGCTCCCTCCCTTCATCCGTGTCCTAAAGCTTTGGTATTGGTTCCCACAAGTTATGGATGACGCCGTGGACCGGACACACCAATGTTGGAGAAAACAGAATTTATGCTTACCTGATAAATTACTTTCTCCAACGGTGTGTCCGGTCCACAGCCCGCCCTGGTTTTTTAATCAGGTTTGATGAATTTCTTTCTTTAACTACAGTAACCACGGCACCTTATGGTTTCTCCTGTTTTTTTCTCCTGTCCGTCGGTTGAATGACTGGGGTGGGCGGAGCCTAGGAGGGACTATATGGACAGCTTTTGCTGTGCTCTTTGCCATTTCCTGTTGGGGAAGAGAATATTCCCACAAGTTATGGATGACGCCGTGGACCGGACACACCGTTGGAGAAAGTAATTTATCAGGTAAGTATAAATTCTGTTTTTATAGCAAGAAAGTATTTTTTTAATTAAGGTATGTACATTGTTTTTTAAACATAATTCTATTGCACACTTAATAGACTATAGTGTAAATATAACTTTTATATGCACTGGGAAACACAAAAATGAGTGCGACTCACTTTGTTTGTTTTATTGCAGTGGTCTGGAACTGAACCCGCAATATCTCAGAGGTACGCCTGTACTCATTTTTAAATTACTAAGAGTGCAATCAAATTCTTGTTTTAATTAGTTTGGCACCCATTAATAAAATAAAGGCACATAATAGACTAACACAAAATGAGTTACAAGTGTCTTTTCCCAATTTGTTAATAATTAATTGGTGTATAAATAGAATTGTTACCATTCATTCTTATTATTGATTAGATTTCATAAATCTGGCCATACTTACACATATACTTATTAAAAACACTTAAGCTCAACCGTTTATATTAAGAGTAAGAAAAGAGAATTACAAATATTACCATGTAAATAAGGCATAGAGAAAGTAATTGTCAGTGTTAAATGTATCCCAGAGTGCTGAAATATCTGGCCCTTTTTGGCTAAGCTCCTTCTATAGCAGGAGCTTTTTTAATGCTAACTTTTCCTGTAATGCATCAATGCTTAAAGGGACAGTCTAGTCAAAATTAAACTTTCATGATTTAGATAGGGAATGCAATTTTAAACACATTTCCAATTCACTTTTATAATCAAATTTGCTTTGTTCTTTTGGTATTCTTTGTTGAAAGCTAAACCTAGGCAGGCTCATATGCTAATTTCTAAAACATTGAAGGCCTCCCCTTATTTCAAAGTAATTGGCAGTTTTTCACAGCTAGAGGGCGCAATTTCACGTGTTTGATATAAATAACACTGTGACCACGCCCTGAATTTACAAGTGAGAGGGCACTGATTGGCTAAATGCAACTCTGACAAAACAACTGAAATAAATAAAGGGGCAGTCTGAAAAGGCTTAGATACAAGGTAATCACAGAGGTAAAAAGTATATTCATATAACCATGTTAGTTATGCAAAACAGGGGAATGGGTAATAAAGTTATTATCTATCTTTGTAAAGAATAACAATTCTGGATTAGACTGTCCCTTTAAAGTAATTCTAAGCTCCTACCAAGACGGGAGCTGTTGATGTATCATAAAGGAGCATGATGCAAATATTTTATTTCAGCTACTCACGGTATAAACTCAATAATAAAGTCATGCCCCTTTAGAAAAAAGATTATCATTGTATTAATCTTTGAATCAAACTGATTTGAGCAAGCAATTTAAAAAGAGAGACCCAGCTTTCCAAATATTCCACTGACGCGCGTTTCACATTAACGCTTCTTCAGAGGGGGTGCACGCCGACCAAAGTATCCGTTTTTATTTATTGGCTTACAAGTCGCACCCTTTCACTGTGATAGGTTGAATCCGTGTCATTCTACTCTGATTGGGTTATGCTATCTTCAGTTACAGGAATAGAGATAATGATTGTGATGTAATACATATAATCACATGATCCCTATAGACTATTACTGTGGCTTCCTGATGTTATATCATTGGGCTGATTGTTGTTTACAAATCACACTATGATGTCTAAGCAGTGTTATTTTTACTTTGTTGCTGACATACTTTATAATTATAGAGACCATACTTTTATGTTGTTTTTGAGTCAGTCTATATCATAATGATTTGAGTATGTGTTTACATGTCTATGTAATTCATCGTATTATATCGCATTACTGGCTGACATTAAATTTTAATTATTTATTATCCTTTTGGGCTATATATTTAAGATATTAATTTATCTGAAAACTATAGATTTTTTTTTCTTGTTTGGTTAAATATTTTACTCTTATTTGAAGTTATTAAAAAATCTTTATATTGCCCTATGTATAGAAAAACTGACACAATTTAATAATAGTGAAATACAATTTTAATAAACGTTGCAGTCTCGTGATTTTATAATCCTTTTCAGAAGAGGTATAATCAGATAAATGGTGTTCCTGGATATAATAGAATGCTTGTATTTTACTTCAAATATTTCCTTTGGTTGGTCTATTTCTTTGAGTGCTGTGCTAAGGAAGGGGTAATTTATTACACAGTAGGAGCAATACTTGTGATTACTATTTAAGAAAATCACACTAATAGGGAGTACTTAATAAAATAAAAAGGTACATGCATTGTTTTAATGTAGTGTAAAAAAACATGGTTTTGATGTGATAATGTTGGCTGTTTTTCAAAGAAAGTGCATATAATTTGATTTTTCTTAGTGTTTACTATCTTAACACTATGATAAATTATTTTTAGTTACTAAGTGAAGTGATAACCTATTCTACCATTCAAAGTGCAGAAACAGTTGTGTGAATAAGCCATGTGATGAAAATGTGAAATGCATGAAAATTCTATTATTACTTTATGGAAGGCAATGGATCATTATATGAAGCATATTAAAGGTATATATCAGGGCTTAACAAACCGGGCAGCTAGGTAGCCATTGACTCCTAGAATTTTACCCCGGCTCCTTATTTGAAATCTCTTCACGGATCTGATGATCTATTGAATCTCTGTGTGTTTCGACCAATAAAAACAGTTCCTGGTAATGGTAAGGGTGTGTGTGCTCATCGTGACGCGTGTTTAGATTAAATGGAAAATGCTATTGGTGATGACTGCGTGATGTGGGGGTGTGTTAACATAGGAGTGGACAAAAGTGTTTAAGACTATTAGCGTGTTGTAACAAATCATATCAGATATATGTGAGCCAATATGATAACTAATTGAATTTCTTGCCATAATAATTGAGTGACAACCTATATTTGCTACCGTTGTTATTACAATACTACCCTAACCTAAAGTGGTTGTGAAAGATACGGCTTGGGTTAAACCTTAAGTGATGAATTAATCAATGTGAATATTATTGTGATATATGTGATTAATATAAACCTTTCTAGGGGTGTGTGGACATTATCTATTGTGGTAATTCTGACAAACACTGCTATATATTCAGTTTCACTACTCATTTGACTGTATAGGAAGCAGTGATCAGTGTATTATAATACTAACATATCTTAACTAATTATGTATGTGACGGGACTAATAACCTACGCTATATCTGGAAGCGTGGAATAGTTTGTGGCCACATCCTAAAATGTGCCTATTTCTCCTACATTGGTGTATCCGGTCCACGGCTTCATCCTTACTTGTGGGATATTCTCAATCCCTACAGGAAGTGGCAAAGAGAGCACACAGCAGAGCTGTCCATATAGCTCCCCTCAGGCTCCGCCCCCCCAGTCATTCTCTTTGACGCTCTAACTAGTATTATCTCCACAGGGGTGGTAAAGAGTATGTGGTGTTAGTTGTAGTTTTTTTATTTCTTCTATCAAGAGTTTGTTATTTTAAAATAGTGCCGGCTTGTACTATTTACTCTGCAGCAGAAAGTGATGAAGATTTCTGCTGAGAGGATTATGATTTTAGCACCAGTAACTAAAATCCATTGCTGTTCCCACGAAGGACTGTTGAATACCAGAGACCTTCAGTTGGGGGGAACAGTTTGCAGGCTTAACTGCTTCAGGTATGATCAGTCATTTTTCTAACAAGACCAAGTAATGCTAGAAGACTGTCAGAAATCCCCTCAGGGATAGGTAAGTCATTTTTCTTAGACTCTGTATAAAATGATGGCTTATATTAAGGGCTCTATGCTGGTTGACACTATTATGGGCTAAATTGATTGCTTTTTAGCATGTTTTCAGTATAAATAAGGTGTTTTTTTTCAGACTTTGAAACACTTATGGGGTTTAATATTGCGCCTGGCACTTATTTGGACACCTAATCTAGTCTAAAAGGCCCCTCCACTCTGGAATGAAGAGGGAGGAGGCCTCATTTTCGCGCCTCAATTGCGCAGTTGTTTTCACTAGGCAGTTCATGCAGCTTCACGTGGGGAGTCCAGAGACATCAGAAAGGACTTCAGAGAGGCTTATTTCCTACTGAAATAATCCCTAAGGAAGGTAAAAGCCACAGTAGAGGCTGTGGCATTGTACTGTAGTGTTTTTAACCGGTTAACTGCTGTTATTAGCTCCGGTTTGGGCATTAAGGGGTTAATTGGTCTGAAAATTTGCGTGCAATCTTTTCAAAGCATTAAGACACTGTGGTGAAAATTTCATTAAAATCGGATGTTTATTTGATGGTTTTTTGATGTTTCAGTAATAAAGTGTGCATTTTTATTATTTAAAGAGACAGTAACGTTTTTGTCAAAAATAATTTTTATTGCATTGAAGATCTGTTTAAGTCTGTCAAACATGTCTGACCCTTCAGATAGCCTATGTTCTGTATGTTTAAAGGCCAAGGTGGTTCCCCCATTAAATTTATGTGTGAAGTGTGCCATAGCGTCCAAACAGCTTAAGGACCGTACAATCACGCTTAAAGATGTAGCCCAAGATGATTCTTTAGCTGAAGGTAGTGAGAATAGCCCGCTATCCCCCCCTTCTGTGTCAACACCAGCTATGCCCGCGCAAGCGATGCCCAGTACATCTAGCGCTCCAATTGCTATTACTATGCAGCAGTTGGCAGCAGTAATGGATAATTCTCTCGCAGCATTTTTATCCAAACTGCCAGCTTTTCCAAGGAAGCGTGATTGCTCAGTTTTAAATACAGAAAATGAGCAAGCAGACGCAGAGGATAATTTATCTGTAGTGCCCTCACATCAATCTGACTTGGCGGTGAGGGAGGGCCTGTCTGAGGGAGAAATTTCTGACACAGGAAAAGTTTCTCAGCAGGCAGAGCCTGATACCATAGCATTTAAATTTAAGCTAGAACACCTCCGCGCCCTACTTAAGGAGGTCCTAGCTACACTTGATGATTGTGACCCCTTGGTGGTCCCAGAAAAATTGTGTAAAATGGACAAATTCTTAGAGGTCCCAGTACACACTGATGCGTTTCCGATACCTAAGAGGGTGGCGGATATCGTGAATAAGGAGTGGGAGAAGCCAGGTGTGCCTTTTGTTCCCCCTCCTATATTTAAGAAAATGTTCCCAATTGTTGACCCCAGAAGGGACGCGTGACAGACGGTCCCTAAGGTAGAGGGGGCAGTTTCAACGCTAGCTAAGCGCACAACTATACCAATAGAAGACAGTTGCGCTTTCAAAGATCCTATGGATAAAAAATTAGAAGGTTTACTTAAGAAATTTTTTTGTTCAACAAGGTTTTCTTCTTCAACCAATTTATTGCATTATTCCTGTAACCACTGCAGCGGCTTTTTGGTTTGAGGAACTAGAAAACTCGCTCCAGAAGGAGACTTCTTATGATGAAGTCATGGACAGAATTCACGCCCTGAAGTTGGCTAATTCTTTCATTACAGATGGCGCTTTGCAGTTAGCTAAATTAGCGGCGAAAAATTCTGGTTTCGCAATCGTGGCGCGCAGAGCGCTTTGGCTAAAATCTTGGTCGGCGGATGTGTCGTCCAAAACAAAATTGCTTAATATTCCTTTCAAGTGTAAGACCCTATTCGGGCCAGAGTTGAAAGAAATTATTTCAGATATCACTGGGGGAAAGGGCCATGCCCTTCCACAGGATAGACCTTTCAAAGCTAAAAATAAGTCTAATTTTCGTTCCTTTCGCAATTTCAGGAACGGACCGGCTTCTACCTCTACAGCCACTAGGCAAGAGGGTAACGCATCCCAGCCCAAACCAGCATGGAAACCATTGCAAGGCTGGAACAAGGGTAAACAGGCCGAGAAGCCTGCTGCTGCTACCAAGACAGCATGATGGGGTAGCCCCCGATCCGGGACCGGATCTAGTAGGGGGCAGACTTTCTCTCTTTTCTCAGGCTTGGGCAAGAGATGTTCCGGACCCCTGGGCACTAGAAATTGTCTCTCAGGGGTATCTTCTAGAATTCAAAATCCTAAACAAACTCCTCAGAGTTCCATCATTCAAAATGGAAACCATTCGGACAATTTTACCAATGATCCAATAAGGTCAATATATGACTACCGTAGACTTAAAGGATGCGTACCTGCATATTCCTATCCACAAAGATCACCATCAGTTCCTAAGGTTCGCCTTTCTGGACAAGCATTACCAGTTCGTGGCTCTTCCCTTCGGATTGGCCACTGCCCCCAGAATTTTCACAAAGGTGCTAGGGTCCCTTCTAGCGGTGCTAAGGCCAAGGGGCATTGCAGTAGCACCTTACCTAGACAACATCTTAATACAAGCTTCGTCCTTTCACAAAGCAAAGGCTCATACGGACATTGTTCTAGCCTTTCTAAGGTCTCACGGGTGGAAGGTGAACATAGAAAAGAGTTCTCTGTCCCCGTTCACAAGGGTTCCCTTCCTGGGAACAATAATAGACTCGGTAGAAATGAAGATCTTTCTGACGGAGGTCAGGAAGTTAAAACTTTTGAACACTTGTAGAGTTCTTCAATCCATTCCTCAACCCTCCATAGCTCAGTGCATGGAGGTAATAGGACTAATGGTTGCGGCAATGGACGTGGTTCCCTTTGCTCAAATTCATTTAAGACCACTGCAACTGTGCATGCTCAAACAGTGGAATGGGGATTATGCAGATTTGTCTCCCCAGATACAAATGGACCAGAAAACCAGAGACTCACTCCTCCTCTGGTGGTTGTCTCAGGATCACCTGTCTCAGGGAATGAGTTTCCGCAGACCAGAGTGGATCATTGTCACGACCGACGCCAGCCTCTTAGGCTGGGGTGCGGTCTGGGAGTCCCTGAAAGCTCAGGGTCTTTGGTCTCGGGAAGAATCTCTTCTCCCGATAAACATTTTGGAATTGAGAGCGATATTCAATGCGCTCCAGGCATGGCCTCAACTAGCGGAGGCCAAATTCATCAGATTTCAGTCGGACAACATGACGACTGTAGCGTACATCAATCATCAGGGGGGAACAAAGAGTTCCCTGGCGATGAGGGAGGTGTCCAAGATTATCAAATGGGCAGAGGATCACTCCTGCCATCTATCAGCAATTCACATCCCAGGAGTGGACAACTGGGAAGCGGATTATCTGAGTCGTCAGACTTTACATCCGGGGGAGTGGGAACTTCACCCGGAGGTTTTTGCCCAGTTAACTCAACTATGGGGCCTTCCAGATCTGGATCTGATGGCATCACGTCAGAACTCCAAAGTTCCACGTTACGGGTCCAGGTCCAGGGATCCCAAGGCGACATTGGTAGATGCCTTAGTGGCGCCTTGGTCGTTCAATCTAGCTTATGTCTTTCCACCGTTTCCTCTTCTCCCCCGGCTAGTAGCCAGGATCAAACAGGAGAAGACTTCGGTAATTCTAATAGCTCCTGCATGGCCACGCAGGACTTGGTATGCAGACCTGGCGAATATGTCATCGGTTCCACCATGGAAGCTACCTTTGAAGCAGGACCTTCTAATCCAAGGTCCATTCGAATATCCAAACCTAGTTTCTCTGCAACTGACTGCTTGGAGATTGAACGCTTGATTCTAGCTAAGCGTGGGTTTTCGGAATCAGTTATAGATACTCTGATTCAGGCTAGAAAGCCTGTCACCAGGAAAATTTACCATAAGATATATATATTAGGATTCCAAGGATACTATCTTTTCTACAAGAAGGATTGGAGAAAGGTCTGTCAGCTAGTTCCCTAAAAGGACAGGTATCTGCTCTGTCTGTTTTGTTGCACAAGCGTCTGGCAGCTGTGCCAGATGTTCAGGCGTTCGTACAGGCTTTAGTCAGAATCAAGCCTGTCTACAGACGTGTGGCTCCTCCATGGAGTCTAAATTTAGTTCTTTCAGTTCTACAAGGGGTTCCGTTTGAACCTCTACATTCCATAGCTATTAAGTTACTATCTTGGAAAGTTTTGTTTTTGGTTGCTATTTCTTCTGCTAGAAGAGTTTCTGAATTGTCTGCTTTGCAGTGTAATTCACCCTATCTGGTGTTTCATACAGATAAGGTCGTTTTACGTACCAAGCCTGGTTTTCTTCCAAAAGTGGTTTCCAATAAGAATATTAACCAGGAAATAGTTGTTCCTTCTCTGTGTCCTAATCCAGTTTCTAACAAGGAACGTCTGTTACACAATCTTGATGTGGTTCGTGCTTTGAAGTTTTATCTAAAAGCAACTAAAGACTTCAGACAAACATTGTCCTTGTTTGTCGTCTATTCTGGCAAGAGGAGAGGTCAAAAGGCGACTGCGACCTCTCTGTCTTTCTGGCTGAAAAGCATCATCCGGTTGGCTTATGAGACTGCTGGAAGGCAGCCTCCTGAACGAATTACAGCTCACTCTACTAGAGCTGTGGCTTCCACATGTGCTTTCAAGAATGAGGCTTCTGTTGAACAGATCTGTAAGGCAGCGACTTGGTCTTCACTGCATACATTTGCCAAATTTTACAAATTCGATACTTTTGCTTCTTTGGAGGCTATTTTTGGGAGAAAGATTTTACAAGCAGTGGTGCCTTCCGTTTAGGTTACCTGACTTGTTCCCTCCCTTCATCCGTGTCCTAAAGCTTTGGTATTGGTTCCCACAAGTAAGGATGAAGCCGTGGACCGGATACACCAATGTAGGAGAAAACAGAATTTGTTTACCTGATAAATTTCTTTCTCCTACGGTGTATCCGGTCCACAGCCCACCCTGGCATTTGGTCAGGTTTAAATTTTATTTTTGTAAACTACAGTCACCACTGCACCCTATGGTTCTCCTTTTTTCTCCTAACCGTCGGTCGAATGACGGGGGGCGGAGCCTGAGGGGAGCTATATGGACAGCTCTGCTGTGTGCTCTCTTTGCCACTTCCTGTAGGGATTGAGAATATCCCACAAGTAAGGATGAAGCCGTGGACTGGATACACCGTAGGAGAAAGTAATTTATCAGGTAAACATAAATTCTGTTTTTACTAGAATACTTTTATTCTATATAGAAGGATGTGATGTGGAAAATTGTAGTAATGTGATGATAATGTGATAATTGGTATGTGAGTGAATTTATATTCCTAGTGTATATATTATAATGTAAGATAGTGTAGACACTTGGTGTGATAATAACATTTTAAAGTTATCTATATGGTGATGTTCACTATACTAACTGATAGGTCTATTTCCCTGTCTAATAGTCAGGAGTGTTCCAATATGCCAGGCTTACTACCCACTATATAGGAAACAAATGGCAATGGAGAGTGAGACAATAATAGTAACCAAATCTAAAAAGTGAGTATACTGCATGTAGTGTCAAAAAAACATTAAAGTGAAGGTAAAGTTTTTGTACCCATCAATCCTATTTACAACCCTTTTAGTAACTTAAATCAAGTCGCTAGCTTTATTTTTGAAAAAACATTATTGATTTATGTAATTTTATCTCTATATTTTTCTTACGCTTCCTTTCCGTTTCTCCTTCCATTCACTATTTCCTGGTTTAGGATACCTTGACGTATAGAGCGGTCCCACCCGCTCTATACGTGTATACTCAGCTCGTGCACATCGAGCATCGATTAACTGCGCATGCACATCCTTTTTAGACTGTCATTTTTGTGCATGCGGTAATCCCGGCTGCTGCTCTAAGCTATGCCTATAATAAATAGGGGATAATGCGCATGCGTGAAGCGTGAACGCTCGCACTTGGGAACTGCAATATAGAAACTGTTACGCATGCGCATCACGAAGCAGACCATGATGACGTAAATTGACGGCCAGGGAATCAATTGGATGGCTGCACAATGTGATCGTTGTTTTAAAAAAAAAAAAAATTGACGGGTTGTTTTTCGGATAGCCGAGTAGATGAGAATAACATAGGATATCGCAGGTAATATTAAGATTTAGAAATATTGATGAATTAAACTTATATTTATTTGCCTTGATATATTTAATTTTTAAGAATAGAGCGTTTGTATTTGCCTTCACTTTAACCTAGTCCACAGAGAGGGGATAACAAATCTGATCGATACAGTCGATTAGAGCCTCTTAGGTTCAGTTTAGATATAAATGCCAGTGCTTCCTTAATGTGAACAGATGCCTGAGGAAACTGAGCTGAGAAACGCGTTGCAATCTGTTACGTTTGTTTTTATATACCTTGGGTGAATACAAATGCCCATAGTTTTTTAAATGCTGTTTTTAATAAAATATATGTTGTACTATATGGAAGCCTGTGCTTGATTTGCCACTCCTACCACCTGGAATCCCTGTATCCTGACATCCTATTGCAGGATCAGTGCCGCTGGGTCACCGTGAGTTCCCAGCTTGCGTCAATTGGCACACATGGTGCTGCTCTTTTTTTGTTAGTATAACTACAACACAAGATATTTCACCACCATCTCAGTATTGCACTAGGAGGCACCCTCTTCTTTGTGATTGTTTTCTCACAGATACCTGCTTGTTGTCGTTTTCTATGAGAGGAGCTGCCTGCATTTTTCAAGTTTGTTCCTTATGGTCCTACTCTTGGAATTACAACCACAAATGAACACACCTGGATTTTCTGAAATATTTGAACTTGTGATATAAGTCTCTTATAAGGACTCGGATAAGATATATTTGTATTATATTTTGATTTTACTATTTTATGGTTTTATTGTTCATAAACAGCTGCTATATATCATATGAACACAGATTGGCATATGTATTTATACACTAGTTTGATACAGATATACTACAACTGGATAGAAATCAAATATTTATTACTATCTATTGGTTGTGACACAGAGCCCCCTAGAGTTGGATACTTAGGTATCAGAGCAGTTTTTTATTATTGTCATAAAGAACAATTGGTTTTAAAGCATTTAGTAATTATAGCCATTTGCACTCTGCTTCTAAAAGTGATTTTTCAATGTAACCTCCTCTTATTCCTAAAGAGATTTTTTGAATTACTGAGTATTTTGTTTAGGTGAGCTGTGGTGGTTCAATAGAAAATGATTAGGTACAGTAGTCATTGTTTTTCCATTAGTTTCATCTTTGTTGGCATTTTTGTTAAAGTTATTGGCATATTCTAGGATTCTTATTCTTACTTCCCTGGTTGTCATGTCCACATAGATTTTTGTGTATGAACAGGTTAAAGTATAAATAGCACCTGAGGAACGACATGTACAGTGTTGGTATAATCTATGTATTTTTCCTGTTTTATCAGTGATTTGTGTTATTTTTGTCACATATGTGCATGCTGAGCAAGACCACAGGGAGACATTCCAGGATCTTAGCACTAATCGGTCCTTTAAATTCTTCTATACCCAGTCGTAATCCTATTGCCTATCATTGGGGGAAATAGGAGTTATTTTGCATGATATGACAATTTCCATTTATGATTTTGATTTCCTGATGCATTTGAGGATTATATCTGGCAATTAATGTTGGACACTTGTTATCTGAATTTTTAGTTTTGGGTTGGAAAGCTTTCATCTTGGCTCTTTTGACTGCTCTTTTACTGTAACCTCTCTGGATCAGTCTTTCTGCCAGGAAATTACTTTCTTGTAGATACAGTAGATTAGAGAATTTGAGCAGTTTCTTTGTAGTCTTAGAGATTTTCCATATGGTATATATAGCTTTCAACGTGCTTTGAGGGTGGGCACTTGTATTGTGCAGCAAAGTATTTGTCGCTGTCGCTTTGCAATACATTTTGGTACTTATAGTGCCTCTTATACTTATAGTTTAGTGTAAGAAGTTTATAGACGTTAAATCTGCCTGATACGTTAGTTTTATGATTTTTCATTTAATATCTAATGTTTAGACAAATGTATCAAGTTTTTCTTTTGTGCCTTCCCATATAAATAGCACGTCATTGATAATCAGACCCATAATGGTATTACATCTGTAAATGTTTCCATGTCTGTAGTGAATATATTTGTTAATTTCCAAAATCCAAGGAACAAGTTGGCATAAGTGGGGGCACAAGCTGTGCCCATTGCTGTTCCTTGGATGTGCAGGTAATATTGATCTTTAACCCTTTGAGTGCTAAGGTTTTCTTAAAGGGTTTTTTATTTAATATTTTTTAAAATATATATTTTTTTAACTTTTTTTTTTTTATTTATTTCAGATCCCCAAGACTTACACCGTTGAAAAGGTTAGGCGATTATCTTTCCAACGGTGGGTCTTGGGGGTCTGTAGCTGCTTAGATGCCTGAGAATACAGGCTTCTAAGCAGCATGCCCCCTGCTCCTATATGTTAAATAAAGTTGTGCGGTGACGTCATCACGTTTATTGCGCTTGACGTCACCACGCAAAACGGAAGCCCCGGGGATGCCTTTCATTATGCAGCACCGATAGCCGGGGTAGGAGCGGGTGGGAGCCCCCAGATCTCCCTCAAGTTGGGAGAGTGCTAGTGACGGCTCTGAGCCATCATTAGCACCAGAGTGGGAAACTCTGTGACGGCTCAGAGCCGTCATTAGCCTCAAGGGGTTAAATGTAAACATATTATGGGTCGACACAAATTTCAATAATTGAACAATAAAGGGATTATGTTCTTGGTTATTATGCACATTTGTAAATAGAAAATATTGCACCACCTCAATACCATCTGAATGACAGATACTGGTATATAGTGATTTCATTGTCTATGGTTACAAGCCACGTAGTGTCGGCTGTTAATCTCTCAGTACTGTAATACTTCCACTGTATCACGTATGTACGATGGAAGGGTTATTAGGTACTCCCATAGTCTTAAATCCACATATTTACTTGCCACTTCAGTCAAAACTCATTCCCGGATACTATAGGTCTACCTGGAGGGTCAGTTTGATTCTTGTGTAGCTTAGGTATAAAGTAGATGGAAGCCATTTTGGGATTTGTTTCAATGTGAAATTGCTTTTCTGTTTTAGTAATGATATTATTTTGCCATGCATTTGTTATTAATTTGTTGTATTATTCACTAAAAGAGGCATATGGATTAAGAGTTAACTTCTTATAACAATTGGAATTTGTCAATTGTTTTTAGTACTTCTGTTACATACTTTTATTTTGACCACAGGACCACATTACCGCCCTTGTCAGACCGTTTAATGACCGTATTTGACCAGGATTTCATATAATTGTAAAGCTTTGTTTTTAGTTACAGTTAAATTAATTTGTCCTCTTTGTAATGGTAATTTTTCTGTTTGATTACAAATAACTTTACAGAATCTTTGTACCTCTGGTGAGATTGATGGATGATGAACATATGTGGATTTTGGCTTAATATTAATTTTCCAAGAGTGTTGTATATTAATAAATTGATCCTCCCTTTGATTATTTCATTTTCTAAATCTTCACTCCATCTGTCATCTTTCTTATCAGAGTACATTTTCTGCAAAATAGGTACACATCCCTCAGAAGTTAAAGTATTTGTTTGGCAACATGTTAAGCCACTGGATAGAGTAAGGGCTCTGTGACCCAGAGATACTCTGTTTGCTGTCATCTGCATGTTGGAAAACAAAACCGCTAATCCGCTTTATCAATGCAGACTTCACACTGCTTTATTGTGATTGCCTGGGATTTCAGCATAATCTTGCAATATTTCATAGGAGGGAAACAAGTGACTGTGCCATCACATGCCAGATGCATGCTCCATTGCAAGTTCAGGGATAAGCATCCTCATTGGATGCTTAAAGGGACACTAAACACAAATTGTAAACTACATGATTAGAAGCCTTCCTATATAAGAATAATTTTGCAGTGAAAACTGCAGATTTATTTTGTCAAATGAGTATATTGTTTTATGTTTATTCTTTTAACCGATTTCCCTACATTAAAAAAATGATAATCCACCTTTTAAAAGCATGTGACACTATAGAAGCTTAGGGAGAGAGGGAAAGTAAACAAAAGCTTGCATAAATGGTCTTAAAGTATTAACTCTTTCCTCCCTGGGAGAACGTGAAATAAACACAATTTTTAGATGTATTTTACAACAAAATGCAGAAAAATAAATAATGAATGTGTATTGCAATAATGCTTCACTTCCAATAATGAAACATTTTATGCGTTGTGGAAATGTCAAGTTTATTGGTTCTTTCAAATCCCTTAACAATGGGATGTGGCTACTAAGGACATTTTGAGGTAAAATATCTTACATTTTGGGGGCGTGTCCGGGCAGCAGCCATGAACGGCTGCAATACTTGGAGCTCTGCATATCATCAGAATAATCCGCCGATTATCGGAGGCTATTTGACCCATTTGCTCTAACAACCTGCAAATTCAGATTTAGGACATATTGCTGTTTTGATCAATATCATTTTTGACAGGTTTGCCTCTTCAGAAGCCCAAGTCTGGACTGTTAGAGGGAAGGCGGCGGCCATACTATTCTCTCTCTGACACCCCCCCCGGTCATACGGGTAGAGCAGTTCTGGTAACTGCACAAATAGGAACTGTGGGGACACAAACTGAGATTTTTCTACGAACGCATGGAGGTGATTACTTGGACTCACTAGTTTGCCAGAAGTACAGAAAGGAGTACACTATTACACGGCAACTATACGCTGCTTTAACAAAATGGAGTCTGCTGGGCTACTGCTACAGGAGGTGGAGACGCTGCTTGCTGCGCACTTTGAAAGTCTCACTGTATTATTCCAAGATAGCTGGAACGCTCTCAGAGCGGAATGTGTCCTCATCACTCGGAAGCCGCAATCACCAACTACAGCCTTAACTATCTGGGACTTACCTCCTGAACAAGGACCTGCTAGGGAAAGGCTACTAGATCAGACCACCAACTCTGACCCTCACCGGCACACAGTGGATGTAACTTACCCGGGGAACATCCAACACACTTTGCTTACAGGGGTTGAGATAGAGCGCAGCCCCGCTGCTCAGATTACCATAGAAGGAGAAGGCAAAGTGGACTCCATCTGTACTACAGGAAGTGAGGAACGGCCTTTCCAGATCGGATCCGACATACCGGAGCACTGTCAAGCTGAGTTGCTCGCCGAGTCGGCTGTGGAGGCCATTGAAAGTTGCGACCCGCAGCTCCAAGCAGTGGCGGACTTGATTTTGCTGATGCCGCCTCCCGGAGATAGGTCCCTGCAGGGAGCTTACGCTGTTGGCTTTTTCTGTATGGCCTCTACTGCTCCCGACACACAAGCAGGGAATATTGGAATATGGCGATTGCAGATAGTTTTGTCCCTGACTCTTGAGTTAAGTATACAGCGGCAGTTGTCCTGCTACATTTTTCTGCATCTCCTATATT
Organism: Bombina bombina; assembly: GCF_027579735.1. Lineage (NCBI taxonomy): Eukaryota > Metazoa > Chordata > Amphibia > Anura > Bombinatoridae > Bombina > Bombina bombina. The sequence goes on from NC_069500.1 coordinate 1,281,388,380, forward strand.
CCACCTCTACTGGCAGCCATATACTCTTACAAAACCTGAGGATGGGAGTTGGCTAGAATCTCTGGCGACTTTGAGACTTATCTCTCTAAGAACAGTGACAAATAATTTTCCTTGTTTTGTTATAAGTATAAAAGAATTTCCATATCTTATTCTGCCCCTGGCCTTATCCTACCTCTGGCCTTACCATAGTTTTCTTTAAAGGGATGGGAACTTAAAGTTCAGTTTATATTCCTACCAGTTGCACCACCTTCCCATACAGGGTACATATGCTTTTTTAGGTCTTAGCCCTTGCCAATTAGTTCCAGCTCTATATTACCCAAGGATCTACTGGGTTAAGAAAGGTCATCTCTGTTTTAATATATGTTGATCTATTCCTTGGCCTATATTTTACTAACCTTGATAACAGTGTGTAACCTGTGGTTTGCACATCCGAATGTAATGACACTGTGACTGTTTTTCCTTTTTAATGCTGAATACATTAGTGCATTTTAAGTTTGTTTATTGGTGGCCTTGGCGCTAGCGGCCGTGGTGCTAGGGCCCACTATTCCTAGTATGGAAGAAGAATATTGACAGTTTGTCACTACATTAATCCGTATGTTATTTGGCATGCCACTAAGTATATTCCTACCAGTTGCACCACCTTCCCATACAGGGTACATATGCTTTTTTAGGTCTTGCCCTTGCCAATTAGTTCCAGCTCTATATTACCCAAGGATCTACTGGGTTAAGAAAGGTCATCTCTGTTTTAATTATGTTGATCTATTCCTTGGCCTATATTTTACTAACCTTGATAACAGTGTGTAACCTGTGGTTTGCACATCCGAATGTAATGACACTGTGACTGTTTTTCCTTTTTAATGCTGAATACATTAGTGCATTTTAAGTTTGTTTATTGGTGGCCTTGGCGCTAGCGGCCGTGGTGCTAGGGCCCACTATTCCTAGTATGGAAGAAGAATATTGAGCAGTTTGTCACTACATTAATCCGTATGTTATTTGGCATGCCACTAAGTATTCTTAGATA